>NW_026690901.1:322349-644698 GCF_020826845.1 Diceros bicornis minor | reverse complement strand
TGGAGAAGCCCACCTGGGGTTCCGTACCACAGTCACCAGCAGCGGAGCACACACACTTAACCACTAAGCCACGGGACCGGCCACTCCACTTAACTACTCTTGTGCAAAGATACCACCTTTAGGTGCTACACTGCAATAAATTAGGAGAAGTAGCTTAAGATTCCAAATCCTTTCTCCTCGTAATCCAATCATGAGATTCTAGTCACAATGATCTGTTTAAAATGCAAAAGTGATCAGTTCATCTTAACTTTTAAATCCTCCATTTCTGTCTTCAGCACATATTTCTCCTGTTGTCTTATCATAATTATTAATATTACGCTTTTCATTCCCTGATATGTTCCAGTTTGGAGGGAAAACTATTTGGTCACTCTATTTTTAGAGCACTTACTACATGCAAAGCTCTGGTGTAAAACCTGTGATCTACAAAATAACTAAATAGACTCACTGCCCCTGTTTGATTTAGTCTTAGTTGATGGAAAGAGATCATAAATGTCAAAGGATGTATAACATGCCGTGTAGAAATCACTGCTGTGATGAACAATAAGGCAGAGAGTGAGAGTTTGAGCTTGAGCGCATATTCAAATTACTTGTGTGTGTATGTGTGTGTGTGCGTGTGTGTGTGTGTGTTTGCACGTGCTCATGCCTGCTGCCTGGATGGGATGAGTTGCTTCCTCCTGGGGGTTGGGGGAGCCTCCTATGCCTCGGGAAAGTTCCTCCATGTGCACTTAATATGCAGTTTGTTATCCATGTGTATTAGTCAGGATTCTCTAGAGAAATACAACCATAGAATATATATAAACATATAGAAGTGGAAATTTATTGTAAGAATTAGCTCACAAGGTTATGGAGGTTGAGAAGTCCCACAATATGCCATCTGCAAGCTGGAGAACCAGAAAAACCAGTGATATAATTCAGTCAAATTCTGAAGGCTTGAGAACCAGGACCTCTGATGTCCAAGTGCAGGAAAAGATGGACAACTCAGCTCAGGAAGAGACAACTGAGTCAGTCTTTCTTTGTTTTTTTGTTCTATTGAGCCCTCAACAAATTTGATGATGCCCACCCACTCTAGTGAGGGTGAGTTTGTTTATGTAGACCATGGAATCAAATGATAATGTCTTCCAGAATCATTCTCACAGACACACCCAGCAATAATGCTTCACAGTCTATCTGGGCACCCCTGTGTCTAGTCAAGTTGACAGCTAAAATTAACCATCATATCATGGCTCTATCCAAACAAGATCAACAGAGATATCACAATGTGACATATGTCATTTAAATTTTCCAGAACACATGTTAAAGTAAGTAAATACAAACAGATGAAACCGGATTTTATAACATTTTCTTTAACTCAAGAAATATAAATATTATCATTTCAAAATGCAGTCCACATCAGTACAAAGAACAAGAAACTCAGGTTTTCGGCCCCCTCTGTCTTGCTGGTGAATTTTAATGAATACTGGCTCCTCATATATCTTGATATGATCCAATATATAATATTCTCCCATCTATTTGAGCTTTATTGCATCAAAAGGAAATCATTTTCTCATTGTCAAACTGCTCTGCTATCTCTTTTTTAATAAATTAAAGCGATATATTGTGTTTATGTTAGAACTGAAATTAAGAATTTAAGTAATTAAGAAGGACTTGATTCCAGCAAAAGGCTGGTTTACTAAAATGGAAGACAGTTCACGAGCAAATGTCCCAAGAAAACCATAGGGCCAATGGCATTGGAAATTTCAGGGTAGAATTAAAAGACCCATGGGATGTGATTAAAAGGAGAGTAGAGAGAATGTGAGGAGGAATTGATATCAGAAGTGAAAATACACAAGCATGTTCCAAGTTGATGAAAGACATCAATCCACAGATTCAATTAATTCAACATTTCCTAAGCAGAGTGACTACACAGGAAATATTAATGAACTAAACTATGGTCTAAAAACCAAAGTTAATATAAAGTATTTTAGGGACAAGAGAGGCCAAATAAGCAAGAAAAAGGCCAATTGGTGATTTCTAACCATAAAGAAAATAAGATAGACATCCACAGAGCAGCATTTTTAAAATGCTAAAAGAAATCTCATGTCAAACCAGAATTCTACACCCAGCAACAATAGTGCCCCAAATTACAATGTTCTAGAAAATCTTAAAGTGAAACTTTTCATTGTTAGCAGCCTTGAATTAGACAAAATACTGCAGTGAGTTACCACATCCAAAGGAAAATTAACCCAGCTTGAAAACCAGGAATGCAGGAAGGACTGAAGAGGAAAGGAAAGGATAATTTATAAATAAATATAAATGAATTTTATTTCGGGAAGTAATTCTAGAAATCTCTCATGGAGATTAAAATATATGTAGAATGATATGCATAAAAACAGTAATACAAATGACACGAAGGTTAATAACAGAATTGAAAGTGTTGAAGGTGTTAGCATTTGGGGGAGATGGTAAAAGTAATTATTCATATTAGACTGTATTAAGGATTCAGAATTTAACCATTAGTGCAATTAAAGATTTCTATATGATTCCAAGTAATAAGTTTATAGAGGAAATAACAGAATATAAAAAGAGTTAAATCAACATCAGTGAAGTAAAGAAAGTAAAGGAACATTAATTATTCAGGTCAAAGGGAAGGGAAAGAGTAAGACGGTTGAAATAATTACAAGTTTACTGGTAATTACATGAGATGTAAATGCACAAAATACTAATTTCTTGTTAATGCCTGTGTGATATATTCTAGAGACTTGTTAGTAAATATTTTGGACATTCTTTCATTGATAAACGTTTACATAGTCTCTATTTTTTCCTATTAAAACATAAGTGGTTTGGACATTTTTGTACATATAAACTTCCATTCCTATTTTTATTGAAAGTGTCATTAGTGGAAGAAAAAGGAAACATTAAAATGTTGATAGAAACTGCAAATACCACCTACCCACACAATTGTATTAAATGTTTTCATACCAAAAGTATCTGACAGTGTCAATAACCCAACATTATTTTTTTAAGTATAAATCTTTAGGAATCTCTCAAATCCCATTGATAAGAGACAGGATGTCTCCCCTGGATTATCCACTGATTGGATTATCCACTCCTTTCCTCAATAAATGGGGAATCAGAGGCAGAAGTCCTTGCATTTTCCAGCATTCCACGGGCTGTCTGCATATCAGGAGTGGTGTGAGCAGGACAACTCTGAAGCCATGGAGAAACCTGCATCAGCCTGTTTTCCAAGCCAGCCTATTCTGGTGAGAGTGGAATCCATATGGACAGCAAGAGTGTCCATTTGTACACTTTGTGCTTCTGTGAAACCTCTTTAAGTGAGCAGGCAGTAGCTCTTAAAACAAGAAGATACCTTATTCAAAGTTGTTTCCTAGGTGTTAATGTTTGTTAAGTAATGATCAACGTGTTGTACTTTTCTGTATAGGGAGCTTCCTTGGGATAATAGGCCAGACATTTGTTTTGTTTTGTTTTTAACCAAAAACATCACTGGGAAGTGGAAGTAGTATTCATCTCTGCACTGTTGACATTGTTCTCGTCTCTGGAAAATCTTTTACCCACAGTGTGATTGGTCTTTTTAAAAAAACATTCAGTTCTGTGCTCAAATATCACCTCATCAGTTAGTCCTTCCCTAATCTCTGCATCATCTAATTGTAGGTGGGCCGGCCCCCCTGGCGTAGCAGTCAAGTGCTCACGCTCTGCTGCCGGCGGCCCAGGTTCAGGTCCTGGGAAAGCACCAACGCACCACTTGTCAGGCCATGCTGTGTTGGCGTCTCATATGAAGTTGAGGAAGATGGGCACAGATGATAACACAGGGCAAGTCTTCCTCAGCAAAAAAAAGAGGAGGATTGGCATGGATGTTAGCTCAGGGCTGATCTTCCTCACAAAATAAATAAATAAATGAAATAATTGTAGATAATTTCTTTCCCTTTATCCCTCCTTACTGTTCTTCCTCCATCCCTTCCTCTGTCTCTGTATCTTTGCGTAGCCCTTACTGTTTATTACAGGACCTAATTATACCTAACACTATATTAGACATTCATCCATCTCTTTATTAACTCATTCCTCTCACCAAGATTAAAATAAACAGGGGAAGTGAATTTTTAAGTTAAATTCTGGATCATGGATTTTAGTACATAACTTAGCTTATAATAGGTGCTCTATAACTGGGAGGATCAAATAATTTTCCCTCCAAACTGGGACATGTTGGAGAGTGAAAGGGATGGTATAAATGATTATCGCAGGACAACAGGGATGAAGTCAGATGTATGATTTCACTTTTTAAAAGGATCTGAAAACAGAAATGAGAGATTGTAAAGGAAAGGTGCACTTATTAGGTTTACATTTTAAATAGATTATTGTGGCTAGAGTCTTAAAATGAATTACAGACAGAAAGGAATTGCAATCTTAGTGATAATTTATTGCCGTATACCACCAAAGAGATTCTATCCTTGTATAACTGTAGTTGAGTGAATTTGTTTGAAAGATTTAGAAAGTACTTTTTGGAGTTTGAATAATTTCTTTCAATAAATATTTTGTGCACCTTCTAAGGGCAAAGCAGTGAGAGAATACAGCAGTGTAAAACATTACAGTCCACATCAGTCTTCACTTCTTGGAGTATCCAATTTAGTGAGAAAAACACTATGAGAGAAAGAGATGATAATACACATACAATTAAAAACTTTAAAAATTAACAGAGAAAATGACATTAATTTTGATGGCGGGATAAGGAAAGGTCACTCTGTGGAAATGGTATTTTGTAGGAAATCTGAAAGGTGCTCAAGAATTATTCAAAAGTGGAGAATCTTTAGGTGGATTCAGGAGGGTAGATGGATGGTTCACTGATATATGAGTGGGGGTGGCAGGGTGTCCAGAATGACACTCAGGTGTAGACAGGATATCAGTACAAACAAGTGAGATTAGGGGACCCTGAGATATGGGTGATTATTTGGAGAACCGATTGGTTCAACTTGGGACCTGCTAACTGTGAGCTGAGTCATCAAGTTATCACTGATGTGGTGAGTGGGCAGATGGGTATTTGGATCTCAGGGTTGAAGCCAGGTCTATGCTGATTCTATGAGCATTTCGAGTTCATTAATGGTATTTGAAGCCAGGGAAATGGATGGGATGGCCTAGAAGAGGGTGTGGATGTGGAACCAATGTGAGAGCAGGATTGACTTCTAAGAAGCGTCTATTGTGTTAAGTCAGATGGTGGAGCCCAGATTAACAGGGAGGACTAGGAGGAGAGAGGAAGTGTCAGGAGAGGAAAAATGGTTTTTTACAGTAGCTAGAACTATGTGATGGGAATATGGCAGGTGTGAGTTATTTATTTATGAACAGGAGAATATTTGAGTGAAGATGGGACTTGGGTGTGCAAGTGAAATGAGCATCAAATTGCTGAGAGGAACGTGATTTCATTAGAGATGAGGCACTAAATTGCTATGCTCTGGGCACACAACCATCTAGTCTTCATAGTCCTTTCTGTCCTTGACTCATATCAGCTTGATGTCCCAGGACCTAGTTCTCAATGTGTGGTGCCTGTGCCAGCAGCATCAGCAGCATCTGGGAACACTTAGAAGTGCAAATTCTTGGCCCTCCCCAGGCCTACTTGGGTTGATGTCCACCAATTGGTGTTTTAACAACCCTCCAAATGATTGTGAAGCACAAGGAAGTTTGAGAGATACTTCTTCAGGATACAGGAGGGTGCAAGATCCAAATGAGGTGAGAAAATTCTCCATGGCTGGCAGTCTGCATTCCACATTTTATTCAAATTTCACATTTCATTTTGTTTTCAAAGGGAAAGCTCAAAAGAAATATGATGCCCCAGACGTCAGAGAAGAAAAGACAGGTCCATTTAACCAAGACCAAGCAGAGACATCGTGAAAGGTCTGCACTTCCTATAAGTGCATTTTAAGAGGTCAGTTTCCTGGCTGCATTTTCAAGAGGACAGTTACAAGGATAACTTCCCACCCTGGCAATGAGGTCAGGTACAGTCAACGGGAGGAGACCTTGCAGAAGCCCCAGCAAGTCTGTGCACACAGGAGACTGCAGGGACTCTAGGCCTGCAGCAGTGAAGGAGAACTTTTAAGTACTTTTGATAGCACAACTACCTTAAATATAATTGCACCAGGTGGTCCAGGTGAATCCCTAGGCTGTGTTGGTGCCTGGTTTCTAAACCCCAGCCTCAAGCCCACTGCCACACAGTCTGCAGACTTGGCAGACATGATCCCAGGAGTGGGTCTCAGTCTCCCCCACCCACTCTACAGACAGCCTGTAACTTATGGAGAGATCCGCAGACAGAGTCAGAAAGTGAAAAAAGCAAGGGAGACTGGCTGAGGCCCTGAGGGCAGAGAGGTTTGCCAGGGAGGCAGAGAGCAAGGAGCCAAGAAGGATGTTCTGAGACCCGATGGAAAATAGGACAAGGTCCTGCTGAAGAAGCCAAGAAGTGTGGCCCCAGAGAAGTGGTTCCCCATGAACAGCTCCCAGTTTCACTCGCCTGATTTAATATCACTCTCTCTACTTGCTCTGGACTGTGATGCTTTGTCATTTTATAATTGCACTTTATTAAACTCTTTTGAGAGACATAAATGTGAAGAGTAGACTGTTGTGTGGGTGAGAGAACGCGTTTCATGGGACAGGAAAGAAGATCTTTACGTGTCCTGGTGTACAGCAATTTCTGCTTATCATGATTTAACTTCACTTTTATATTAAAGGTTATTTGGCCTCAGGGATCATTTAGTATTTTTAGTTATATTTTTTTAGAATACTTGCACTCAGGAAAAGATGATACCTATTGTAAAGAGCTTATTTTTTAACCTTAAATTAATTTGATTCCATAAATGTCTTACTTCACTAAGCTTGCCTTTATATCTCATTCTAACATAAGTTCTATCCTTTTTTTGCTAAATGCTATCTCATATACAAAGAATTTTCTGGACTTTCTTGAAGACTCTTGATTGAACAGTCTTAGCAGTCATGGGGAAGGAAGCCCATTTCAGAGGGTCAAAGAGTGACTGAGAAACAGAAGGGCAGAGAGTGAGCGGAGGTGGATAGCTGTTCCTTGTGCCTCCTGACAATGGCCTCTGGATTTAACACAGTGATGGCTCCCTCCCAGAGCCCACAGCTTTGGTGTGGGGCTGACTGTTCCCTAGGATTAGGGTGTTCTAATTCCTCATTGTGAGCTAATCTGCATATTCCAACCCCCAGATGTCCTAGGACGGGGGTGTCAAATGACCTTCTCTGATCCTACAGGATCCAGGCACAGGCCCCTTTACGGAACAGGAAGAGGATCAGGGTATACACGGGGTTATTACCTGCCAGACCTGGAGTTATGGGGAGTGGAGCTGAGTGAGGTCACAGTATAGGAGCCGCTGACGGGGTCTGAGGCCATCTGGGAGGAGAGAAGAGTAAGGGTGGCCATGGGGGATGGTCAGGCCAAGACCTGCCCCCTCATTTGTATGCTGCATCTGTGTGCTTGGTCACAATCTACTCCTCAAGTCTCATTAACATGAGCCAATTTCTTCCCTCATTGCATCTTTTCTTCCCTCGTATATTCTGTTAAATTGTTTTAGGTTAACGTCAATTCAGTTTTTGCTCCCATACCTCTAAATTATTCCTGACGAATTTGTAGATGTAGACCATGATTTCAGTGAGTTACATTGAAAAATGAAAATGTTCACATGTGATAATTGCAGACGTGAGAAATTTAAATGATGGCATCGGGCGTGGTCCATGATCCTCAGGACATCCATATAAGCCACGTGATAATCAGAATTTTTAAGACAAGGTACTATTAGGATTTGATGGTTTGAGTGAGAACAAAGGGGAGCCATACAATTGATTCACAGTTTATCAACAGCAGAGAATCCTCCCCCCACCTCTTCCAGCTCCTGGTGGTACCTGCTTCCCTGTCTTGTGACAGCAGATCTCCAGTCTCTGCCTACGTCTTTCATGTGATCTTCTTCCCTCCATGTCTCTGTGTCGTCTCTTCTTCTTATAAGGACACCAGTCATTGAATATAGGGCCCACCCTAAATCCAGGATGAGTTCATCTGAGGATCTTGAATCACATCTGCAAAGACCCTGTTTCCAAATAAGATCAGATTCTAAGGTTCTGGGTGAACTTGAATCTTTGGGAGACGTTATTCAACCGACTACATCCTCTACCCTCAAGTTGAGGTTGGGAGCTGGCTCAGGCAGACCAGAATGTTAACGATATCAGAGGAGTTGTTTTCACCAACAATATTGGAGTCGTTTTCCTCAAAAGTACTTGATGCAATGTAATAAACTTAAAAATCATAATTATTTGAAATCGTGATAGTGATTCTTAAATCATACGGGAGAGAAATTTTACAAAATGAAAGAAGAATTTTTGAGAACCAACCACCAAACAAAATAAACATGAAAGAGAAAAAGGACAAAGGGACGTATCAAAACATCTCCCTAGTTCTGTTAACAAATCGGCAAATTAAGGTACTCACAGAACCAGTCTCTCCACTGAAGCAACCGTTCAGTTGGACAAAACTGACAGAATCAAGTGTTTCAGAACTGGGCAATATAATAAAAAACTTACAGCATCCAGAGGAGTGATTAATGAGGGAAAACGTGGCTGAATTTGGGTAAGAAAGCACTGTGGTGTTTTTGCTTAATGCCTACCCGCTGCCATTCTCTGGTACAGCAGAGGATGTGAAGATGGGAGCCAAGAATCCTTACATGGCTCCCTCGAGCCAGGAGACAAATACTAACCTGCTTCTTAAAATAGGGTGATTATGTGACTGGGGGGTAGTGATCTGACTTTTGGGTCCCTGAAGGACCAGCACAGAAGTTGACAGGTATTTTTCCCCCTCAGAGTGGAGGGACTTTCCAAGTGATGTCATTGTCTGATGAAACATTTAAAGACCTATGCTACTGGTAGATGACTGGGCAATTGGCTGGGGCAGGAGAGAGACATAAAAATCTGGAAAGGAGGCATCTGAGGAGGAAGTTTTTTGGGGAATGAAAGCTTAGAATGGCCACTGCATCTACCGGGGAAAGCTGGAGTGCAATGTGCAAGCCCAGGATTGGATGGGTGCTCAGACAAGACCTGAGAAGACCTGGGCTGGCACCTCTGGCAGATTTGTGGGCCCCATGCAGGTAGGGGGTGAAGTCTAAGGAAGAGCTACAGGGGACCAGCTGCAAAGACTGGAGAGATTTTAATTTTTTCTTTTTTTAAAATGTATTGTTTTGGATTCTTGCATTTAAAGAAATCTCTGTCAGGTCGCTTGCTCATTGTTAAGATAACTGAAAAGTGATTTCAGTGACCACACACATCAAAGAACATAGTCTTTGCAAAAATCGTTTGAAAAGTCGCTAAACAAAAGGATGATTGCAGCTCATAAAAAGCCACAACAGCAAAACCTGGAGAGCAGGAGAATCTGATTCTCACAACGACCACATTGTAATACGCAAAATGTCCAGTTACCATTACAAAATTACAAATGATATGAAGGTACAGGAAAGTATAGCCGGTTCATATGGAATAGAATGGAAATTGACAGAAGTTTTTCCTGAGGAAGCCCAGGCATTGGACTCATGAGACAAAGACTTTAAAACAACTCTCTTGTATATGCTCAAAGGGCTAATGGAAAGTAGGGACAAAGGACCCAGGAAAATAAAGAGAATGATGTCTCAATTCACAGAGAATATCAATAAAGAGATAGAAACTGTAAAAAGAACCAAAGAGAAATAATTGAGTATTACCCCTGCACTTCTCCCACCTCCAACCTTAAACAACCACAAATTTACTTCCTGTCTGTACAGATTTGCCCATATTTGACATTCCATGTAAATGGAATCATGTAATACGTGGTCTTCTTTGACTACTTGCTTTCACTTAGCAGGTCTTCAAGGTGCATCCATGGTGTTGCACGTGTCCTTCATATCTTTATGGCTGCAAAACATACAATGTAGAGAAATACGGATCACCTTGTGTTTATACATTCATTAGATGATGCATATCGAGGCTACTCTGGTCCACCTTTTGCTTGTCCCACTCTCATCTTCAGAGCCCAACATCAATGTCTCCCATCACCCTTCAGTATTCACTGCCATCCAGTCAGCTCAGGTCTGCTTAGGCACTAGGTCTTCTCAATGTAAACACTGTTGGATCCCTTAGCAATGGCCCTAAAAGGCAGAGGTTGGGACGGGTAGTGGCCACCTCGCTGAAGACTGCCAAGTCCAACACATGCTTTCTAGAGCTGCAACTTTAACATAAAAAAATTAGAGCGGAAATTCCCAAGGTTGCTGACACAAGAGGTCTCCAGTGGTTACTCTCAAAACACTTAAAGTACAGGGCCTCCTAGTAGACATCTGTCATCCTTCTTGGTTTCTCAGCCACTGAACCCCTATCCTATGTTTGAGGGCTTCCCTCACTTTATGATCCTGGGGGGAGACAACACGAGCTTCCAGATTTAAAAGCAGAAAATGCCAGACACGTCCATTTGCATCCTCCCTGCTGCAACCAGGGCACAGTTCTGTGGATCAGATGCACCCACGAAGACTGACCCAGGAGGTGGGACCTACGCTCTGATGAGGATGGATTTGGACAACAGTTAATAGAAGCAGCCTCAGCGGGGCTCCAGCCTGTCCCCGTCCTCCCAGAGGCTCCGTGATCCATCACCGTATCAATCCTTCTGTTGCACACAATCAAGAGCCCTGAAAGAGAGCCTGGCACTGGTGTTGGAAGTGGGGAGATGGTCAGGAGGGGCCCACTGTTCTCATTCCAGCCTTGGTCTAGGCTGGGGCCCTCTTCCCAGACCCCCGGTCAGCCGGCGTGGTCACTGGCCTCCAGCGGCCTTCCCCACGGGCTGGGGCCGCGGGCTCAGCAGGGGTTAGAGGCTACACCCCCGGGGTCAGTCCCCGCAGCGGACATCAGCGCCAGACTCCACGGAGCCATCACGTCTGGAGGATGCAGCCGTGGGGACATGCGCATCCTCGTCGTGGGCGGAGGACACGCAGCTGTCCGGTCAGACTGCCCCGCGCCATGGGTAGCGGTTGGGCCGGAGGAGCGTGGAGGAGGGCAGGGGGGACCGGGTCCACGACCCTCCGGGGGGTCGCTCGGGGAAGCTCGGACGCGTGAAAGGCTCTGGGCTCCGCGTCCACGGCCCCATCCAGCGCGGTCGCCTTCATTCTCTGCCATCCGCGACTCCGCTTCCTTCTGCGGCGCGGCCAACAATCTCTCTTCTCTGGGCAGCCCGCGACCTCTCAGCTCTTCCCAGCGGCCCCTCGGCTCGGCTCTCTCCGCCGCCTCTCGCTGCTTT
Organism: Diceros bicornis minor; assembly: GCF_020826845.1. Classification (NCBI taxonomy): domain Eukaryota; kingdom Metazoa; phylum Chordata; class Mammalia; order Perissodactyla; family Rhinocerotidae; genus Diceros; species Diceros bicornis. The sequence continues at coordinate 633,411 of NW_026690901.1, read as the reverse complement.
TCGGCTGGGCTCGGCTCCTCCAACCAAGCTTTGGGCCCTTCCGCCTGGCCTCCGCTGTGTCTTCACATCTTCGGCTCTTTCCATTTATCTTCGTCTCTCTCCGCCTGGTTTTGGCTCCCGCCGCCTCTCCCCACGATTCCTTGGCTCAGCGGTTCGGGTTCGTCTCTCTCCATCTGGTTTGGGCTTTCTACAACTTCACTGCCACAGTTCGGCTCTTTCCGTCTCTCCCCGCCAAGTCCCGGGCTCCGCTGGGCTCTCTCTGTCTGCCAAGGTCCTCTTGTACATGGGTGGAGGTGGTTCAAATTCCTCCCTCTTCACTGTGGTATGGGAGTGTCACTTTCTCTACATCCTAATACATCAACATATTAAGCAAAGAGTAAATGTTCCTAATCTGATAAATAAAAACAAGAATCTTGGTGTTTTACTTATTTTTCCTTTGGTGGGCGAAGTTGAGAATCATCTCTTATACTGAGAGCATTCTGTATTATCTGTGAACTGTTCTTTGCCATTTGTCCATTTCTCCAATGGATTCTTGGTCTTTTTTGGTTGGTAAGAGTTCCTTAATATTAATAAATTAGCTTTTTGTGATGAGTTGCCAACATTCTCCTTTTTTCCTTTATTTGTCTTTGCCTCTAGTTGTTTCTGCCATGCAGATTTTTTGAACGGAAATCAAACGTGTTGATTTCATTTCTTGTTTTATGTTATACATTTAAAAGATATCCTTTGGTTTTTTCTAGAACTTTCACAGCTTTAATATTTACATTTAAATCTATGATAATCCCTATTCCACAGAACAACTGGGGGTTCCAACATGATTTTTTTGTTAACCATTCGTTTTTTCTTTCCTGCTTTAGCACACCACCCGCACCCACTTTATTGGGAAAAATGTTCAGGCATGGAGATAATTTGAAAGAGTTGTACAGTGAACAGTCTCGTTATGGACAGAATTCTGTCCCCTCAACAGTCATGTGTTGAACCCCTAATCCCTAGTACCTCTTATTGTAACTTTATTTGGAGGTTGTGACTTAAAAGAAAGTAACTGAGGTAAAATAGGGCAATTAGGGTGGACCCTAATCCAATGTGATCAGTGTCCTTATAAGATGAGATTAGGACACTCACACCAAGAGACGCCAGGGGCACGCATGCACAGAAGGATGACCACGTGAAGCAGGAGCAAGAGCATGATCATCTGGAAGTCAAGGAGAGAGTACTCAGGAGAAACCAATCCTGCAGGCACCTTGGTCTTGGACTTCCAGCCTCCAGAATTATGAGAAAATAAATTTCTGCTGTTTACGCCACCCCGTCTGTGGTACTTTACTAGGGCAGCCCTAATGAAGACAGTCCACACTTATATTGCATCAGTTACAATTTACTATGTTTTCTTTGCCACCTCCATCCATTTATCACCCAAGAATCCACCTCTGTTTAATGCATTTTGAAATAGGTTGCTGATAGCAGTAGACTTCACTCCTAAACATGTTAGCATACATAGTCATTAAAGTTCAAAATTTGACTGAGGCTGGAGGATCTTCCAAAGTGGCTCACTGAATGGTGAGCACTTGGTGCTGACAAGTTGGTTCCTCTCCACATGGACCTCTCCAAAGGGTTACTTGATCGTCCTCATGGCATGGTGGATGGCTTCCCCTAGAGAGGGCGCTATCTAAGAGACCAAGGAGGAACCTTCTGTGTTTTATGATGTAGCCTCAGATGTGAGACCCTGTCATTTCTGCAGCACTGTATTGATCACTTGGGTTCATGACAATTCACGGCTAATTGAATGTGGGAGGAGACTGCACAGGGCATAAAAACAGGTGGAAAGTACCATTGGTGGCTATCTTGGCTGCTAGCCTACTCACCCACCTTTCCTCCAGGCCAACTCTCCTCATCAGCCCAGAATTCCTTTTCTTCTGCACCAGCTCACCCCTGAGAACCTGGTTTGATTGGAGCTGTTTGGGGCCTCTGGAGTTCCTTGCTGTGTTTCGGACAACGTGGAAGGTCTCATCTTTCCATTTACTCTTGCTCCTCTCCCCTCTCTATCCTTCTCAGCCTCTCCCCCAGATCCAGCCTTCCTTGGCTCCTAGTGATTCTTTTAGCAGTAGAGTATATTCTGAAGGTCAGCAGGATGTGCAACAGATAAGAGGGGTTTGCTGGAGCAGGAAATGTTGGGGGAAAGTTTGCTTCCTGGGCTCCTGTCACCTTCTGTAGAAGGGGAGCTTGGGGGTTGTTGGTGGCTTGTCAGGACAACTTTTGTGTTCCCCATTCTGAGACTGGGTCCTTCACATTCCCCAGTGCAGGGGATATTAAATGGGGCTCCATCTATCCACTACAGTTGAGGACAGAGACACCTACACAGCAAGAGGAAACTGAGGAGCTGCCAGCTGGGGCTCAGAATGTTCCTTGTGTTTGGGATTAGGGAGGACTCACCACACAGGCTGTCGTCTCCTGTTGGGGGGGACTTGAGGGACTTGCATTGTGGGATCCTCTCATTTGTGTTGAGTACTGCTTGCTGATGCTTCTATAGACTCTTATCTTTTGATAATGGGAAGAGAAGGAGTTTTCTTTTTCTGTACCCTAATAATTTAATAAGGATCTAGCCATTTCTTTTATTTTAAAAAATAGAATTTATTATATGAACTCTATGTAAAGCAAACTGACAAGCCTTCCCTAATAATACTTGTTACTTAAAGAGCTCAGTAATAACTTTTACAGTCTCCCAGTTGACAATTCACATCATTCTTGTTATATGATATACACTGTTTCATTGTTTTTTCTGAATTCCTTCTCTTTCCAGCTGACTTTGTAGAAGTATATGTTTCCCGTTGTTGCAGATTGTGTTCTTCAGGAAGCAAATGCTGAGATGGAGTTAGGATTGCAAAAGGTTTAAGAAACCTTTTGGCAACCTAAGGGCCCATCAAGGGGAGAGTAGATAAAGAAGATGTGGTATATATACACAATGGAATACTACTCAGCCATAAGAAACAATGAAATCCAGCCATTTGTGACAACATTGATGGACATTGATGATATTATGCAAAGTGAAATAAGTCAGAAGGAGGTCAAATACTGTATGATCTCACTCATTATGTAGTAGATAATAACAACAACAAACAAACACATAGAGACATTGATTGGATTAGTGATTACCAGAGGGGGCAGGGGGAGGGAAGAGGGTGAAAGGGATGATTCGGCACATGTGTGTGGTGATGGGTTGTAATTAGTATTTGGGTGGTGAACATGATATAATCTATGCAGAAATAGAAGTATAATGATGTACACCTGAAATTTATACAATGTTATAAACTAAAATTACTGCAATAAACAAAAAATTAAAAAAACAAAAAAAGAAACCTCTTGCACTCCTAACTCCTGTGAAAGTAACGAACCGCAGGATTGGGCCAGGGGAACAGCAGAACGTTATACACACCTACCAAAGTCTCCACCAGTCTTATGGGGACCTGCAAAGCAAAAACTGCCCTTTAGAGGAGTCCATGTTGGGCAGAAATGCTAGGCCCTTGTACCGACACCTTGCTCGGTCATTGCGTGTGGGCAACCTCAAGAAGAGAAAAACCCAAGGAAAGAGTGACCTGGGCTTGAAAGCCAAAGCAGAGTCTGAAAAAATGACAGCAGGACACCGTCAGCTAATCACACGCCCGGCAATTGGGCAAGTCCTTTCTTGAATGCTGCGTGTCCATGTCAGCCACGTGTGTGTCTGAACCTCCCTCACAGACTGGCATGGCACCTTGCATATAGCCCTTGCACTAGTAAAGATTGGTTGGTTGCTAAGAGTATGAACTTAACTATTTACTACAACCAACCCTGCTGTGTCAAGGTGTCACTGCCCAAACACACCTAGTATTACCTCCTGATGTGGTCCCATCTGAGTGTGGGAAGAAAAATTAACAAATCCACCTGGACCCATGATCCAAATGCTGAAATATCACAGCAAAATCACAGATGAAATACCTTTCCCAATACCATATGTTGTATAGTTGAGTTGAGGAATTTCTTTCCCTAATTCCAGAATATCGATTTTCCTCTTATATTGCTGTAGACGTAACAAGATCAACTTCCCCACCTCCACTGGCCACTAAAGGAATAAAGAGAGATCATGAAGACAGAGAATTAGAGACACCAGCATGGGAGAGGTCAACCATTATAGAAAACAGAAAGTGGATAGAGACGTGGCAATTAATATGGCAGAACATAGAAAGCTGAAGCCCAAGTTCTAGAGTGGAGAAAGCCAGCAAGAAACAAGCTGATTCCTATTGCAGAACTCTCATCAGCTCAGAAATGAGACCCCTGATCCTCTGAACCGGGAGAGACTGAAAACGCAAAACAGCTGTGAGTCTTTGAAAGACGCATTTGAGCCCAGTGATCTGCCTCACACCACGAGCCCAGGTCACAAACCCACTGACACCTTGAAAGAAGACCAGAGTGAAAGGTTACTCCTGAGGTTAAACTTGACCTCAGGGACACCAAAAAACATAAAGGCAAAGAGTAGAGCTGGAAGAAAGCTGAGGAATCACCCAAAAAGATAAATGAGAAGCAGTTGAGCAAAGAAAATTAGAATATCAACCTGGAGGTCAAATATCTAATTAGGTGTTTCAAGACAAACAAAAACAACGGCAATGGTGGGAAGAAATGATCAAATAATCTAGCAAACATTCCACAAGCCAAGACTACACATTTTCAGGTCTAAAAGACCACAAATATCCAGAACAATGAATGAAAAAAGACACACCACCATTAAAGAAACAACAATTTAAAAACCTTCCTATAGAAGCACCAGGCCAGATAGGTTTACCATCAAATTCTACCAAACATTCCAGGAATCCGAGAGGTAGTTTTCTGAGGATCTGTTTGACACTTAAATTGGAGAAGCTGGCGTGTTGCCTAGTGAGACTCTGGTGACTGCTTTTCTGGGGGTGTGGAGACTGGGTTACTCTTTGCTGGGGATACTCATATCTAGTCTGAGGAGTCAAGAGACAAGCTGGGGTTTGTGTCGGTGAAAATGGTGTGGTATTTGTTGGCGCTCCTTTCTTCTTGGTGTATAGGGGGTTGTAAGTTGCTTTTTGGGGTTTCCAACATCTCTAATCTGGCAGGAATATGGGGGATCAATTGCTGAAGCTTCCATCATTTGATGGAGCCCTCATGATGTTGGGGATAACTGGGAGGCATGAGACTGAGGTTCCTGTTGTCTCTGGTGCTTGGAGGCTGGAGGACCACTGCTTGTATGGGGAACCCACTTTTCAAGTGTTGGGGTGACAGGAGGGGTCACTGGATGGAGGGCCATTGTCTCTAATTCAGAGAGAGGATTGGGATAATTGCATGAGATTCCACTTATCTTTAGTCAGGGGGCTCTGGAGGGGTCTTTATAGATCTCCTTTTTTCTGGTGCTGCGGGAGAGTAGAAGTCTCACTTTCTGGGTCTGCCTTTGTCTGTATTGTTGGCATAGACAAGGTGGGTCACTGGGCTGGGGCTTCTCATTCTCTAGTGTTGAGGAGCAGCAAAAGGTGTGACTTATGGGGCTGCTGTCATTTCTAGAATTGGAAGTGACTAGGGAGTGCTTGCTGGAGTCCCATAATTTCTAGTTTTGGGGGAATGGAGGTCTTGATGCTCAGACCCCAACATTTGTGTTTGTGGATGACAGTTGTTATCTGGGGTCCGGTTGCCTCTAGTTTGGGAAGGAACTGGTGGTGTCTTGCTAGGGCTTCTGTCACATCTGCTGTTGGATGCAGATTGTGAGCACCATTTGCTGGGGCTCCATAATCTCTAGTCTTGGGGGGTGGAGTTAGATTCCCTTGGAGGGGCTTCCATCATCTCTAGTTTTTGGGTTTCAGTTCAACGTGTTTTTAAAAGCATTTCATTTTGAAAATATTTAGACTTACATAAAAGTTGTAAAAGTATTCAGGATTGTTTTATTCAGTCAATATTCATTATATTTATGTACATTTTGTTTCCTGCTGATGATCATTCCAACATTATGTGTCTTTGTGTGGAATTATTTTCCTTCAGCTTGAAAATTCTCTTGAGTTTCTTGAAGTTCAGTTCTGCTGTTGTTTAATTGTTCTAGCTAGGTTTTTTTAAACGCCCTTTGGAAAATATCTTGAATTTGTCTGAATTTTTGAAGAATATTTTTCCTAAGTCAGAGAATTTTAAATGGGCAGTTTTTTCCCCCTGCCATTCAACCCTTTAGCTGTCAGATGTCACTCATGTCTTCTGCTTCCAAAGTTTCTTTTGAAAAGTTTCCAGACTTACTATTGCTCTTATGAAAGAAACGTGTCCTTTTCCTTTGGTTGCTTTAAAGATTTCTAGTTTTTCTTTCATTTTCTACAATTGTCCATGTTTCTTTGCTTTGATTCATAGTTATTTTGAAGTCATTGTTTGCTAACTCCGGTATCTGGATTGTCTCTGGGTCTGCTTCTACTGATTTATATATTCATAATTCAGAGCATTTTCCTGCTGCTCTGCATGTCTATTAATCTTTTATTGTGTGCTGGATCTTGTGAACAATACCTCGTAGAAGGTCTTAATCATGTTGCCTTCCTCTAACGATTAGGTTTCTAGTACGAATGGATCACCTTGAGCCTCTTAAGGCTAGGTTTTAGACCCTAAAAGGACATATATATTTCAGTTTTGCACTGACTCCCAAGAAGTAATCCTTACTCTTAGTGTGTGGCACTGACTCTCAGGCTGTGACATTTCTAGGGTCATAATTGAAAGCCAGGGCTTTTTTATTTTATCAAGGTCATTCCACTTCAGAAGAGTCCAAAAGCCTCCTGGCATGTGTGATTTCTGACATTTCTGCACAATATTCAGTTTTCAGTGGCTTTTCTCTTCTAAGTCTCCTAGATTCGTTCCCTGCACATGCACAAGTGAGGTGTTATTCAAGGACCTGAGGGGGGATTTCTTGGCAGATTTTGGGGGCGTCTGTTTGTGAATATTTATTTTCCACTAAAATATCCTTCAGAGATATTTCAGGGTCAGGTTGTATTTCCTCTACCATAGCCCTGGAATCCAGTATTCTTCCAGAGAGCCCTGGTTCCTTCCTTTTTCTTTAGAATAGTATCTTAGAAACCAATTTCTGGGTGGTTGATAAGTATTCTCATTATTACTGAAGTGTCGTTCTTCTAGGCCTTCTGACCTCACATGCTTTGGAAAGATATGAAGCTATACTATCCTCTACATACACACATTATTTATCTATCTATGTATCTATGTATGTATGTATGTATCTATCTATCTATCTATCTATCTATCTACCCATCCATCCGTGAAAATCATGAATTGATAATAGTAGCTCTTATTCCAATCAAATGCCTCAGTTGGAGTGGAATAAGAGCTAGCCTTCTCTCTTTCTTTGTTTATAACATCTTTCTTTGACTGTGATACACTGGCTCTCATCATCTACAATATATTTACTTAGTTGTTCAGATCTGGTATACGCATAAACTAGTCTCAGAATTGCTAACCCATACCCTTCCGAGAAACATTTTTCATGAATTAGAGTACAGGATTTCTGATCAGTTCTTTTGATCCAGGCTTACAGGATCTGGTAAAACATATTTTTCCAAAGTAAATTTGCTTTCGTTATCATAGCCTTCATTGTGACAATGTTATTCATTTGCAATACATTTAGATTCATTTGTTATAGCTTGTTTTCCGTTTTACGTTCCATTCACTACCGGGTGGATTAATTTTTTGAACCTACAGTAATATCCACTCTGGGGTGTACAGTTCTATGGGCATTGGCTAATGCATAGAGTTGTGTATCCATCAACACAGTCATGATCGAACATGACACACACATGAACTGTCTTCATAGGAAAATTCCATCACTCCAAAATTCCTTTGTGCAGTCCCTTTGTAGTCATCCCCTCTCTTACTCTTTGCCCTGGAAACCGTTGATTTGTTGTCCTTCCGTACAGTTTTGTCTTTCCCCAAATGGCGTACAATGGAATCTACAATAAATGGCTTTATGTCTCTGGCTTCTTTCACTTAGGAAAATGAATCTGATTTAAATTGAGGCATATGTTACACATAGCACAATGCATAGATCTTAGATGTAGAACCCAATGCATTTTGACAAATGTATACACCTATGTAACCTATACTCCTTTCAAGATATAGAACGTTCTCCTGACCCCATAAAGTTCCTCCATGTCCGTTCTTGGTCAATCCTTACTCCTGCCTCACCCCTTCTCCACAATCTGAGGTTAGATGCAACCACTGTTCTGATTATTTTTCCTATCACAGATTATTTTTTGACTGTTCTTGGAACTCATACAAATAGAATCATACAATATTACTCTTTTTTGTATGTGGCCGATTTGCTCAGTATAATCCTGCAATGGATTTTAATTAATTCACAATAAAAGATGAAGTATAATGTTTCCTATATACTGGGAGTCTCATAAATGTTTTACATATATTAGCTGATTGAATCCTTAATACAAATCTGTGAAGTAGGCACGCTCATTGTTCTCATTATAAAGATGAAGAAACTTTGGCATAAATAGTTTGTTACTTGCTTGAGGTAACTATCTCTAAAGAAGAGAACTGAGATTAGGCAGAAGAGATTGAACTGTGATAAGTTAAAAATGGAGACCACAGTTGATCCCAATGGGAGCACTGGAGCTGAGGTGGACCTTCAGGGGTCTCTCAAGTGAGGCAAAGGAATTGGGCCTTTGTATCCTCCCCCCATGAACCAGTCATTGGAAGTGGGCTGCCATTGGGAGTGGTCACAATCTTAGGTGTGGCACTTTCCTTTGGCCCAAGGAAATTCCCTGAGAGGTTGGCCGGATGAGCCCTTAGAAGACTTTCTGCAGTTACAAGAGCGAGAGACTTAATCCTTAAAGAAGAATCTAGAAAATATATCACTGTCTCCATTGTGGTCCATCACTTATGCCACTCAGATGCATTTGCTTCTTACAGTCAGTGCACTAGGATTCTGGTCGGTTATGTTGACTGAGGAAACTTAGAAGAGGAAGATCAGTGGGACAAATTACAGACAGCTCTTGACTGCACCTTTTCTTCGTGCTCCAACTGATACTTACCATCCCACTACTTCTACTGTCACATTTAGCTTCCCTTCACCCTTGACAAGCACCTTTGGTGGTCTGGGTGGCTTATCAGGAGGGAGGATCCAGTTCCTCATACCTGAGTCATCTGAACACCTGATCACCACTCCCTTCACAGGATACAGCTGCTACACTTAATTATTGGGGAAAGAATATCAAAAGATATCCCAATGGATTACCTGAAGGCCAAATGTCTTCTTTGCCCTCACTCTATAACAGAAGCCCCATGTCCTCTGGATGAATTACTTGTGCCAGAGGCCATAGTGACTTCTTCCCTTCTGTTGGTCTCATAAGCAGTAGTAAAGTTCAATGGGACTCTGACTTTGTTTCCTGGTAGAAGTATCCACCTCTGGGAATTAGGACCTGTTGGTTAATTATTGTTTGAAATTCTTCCCAAGAACGCCATAACCCATCATACGTGAAGAACACCTGCAAAGGCAACCTATTTTATACTACACCTGGGAGTATCCATGCTTGGATTGCACCTAGGACAGTGCAGTAGCTGATGGGATTCCTGGGCAGGGCTATGAACTTTCCACCCAGGTGATTGACAAGAGTATATTCTCAGGAAAAAAGGGCTGCACAGTTCAGAATATCTTCCATTGCCCCAGTAGATCCGCCTTCTCTATCTTGATGCACCCAGGAAGGTTAATGAAGATGAACTATGTCAGCGGGCTTTCTTGCTTTAAGGCTTTTGGCTGGGTTTAGTCAATGGAGAGCCTAGACATGAAATCAGAAGGATGAAAGAGAGTGACATCTGGTCCTGGATATTTCTTGCAGGAGAACCTGGGGCTGGATGCTACTTCTGACCTCCTTTCAGCTCCTGGAATGCAATTCCCTCCTCTCTTGTTTCTAGAATTGGATAATTGCTCACTCTCCTTACCCCTTCAGGCTCATGGGTGTTAATAGAGCCCTACACTTACCAGCTTACTGGGTACCAACCACCTTTTGTGGTTTTCTTACATCCTGTCCACAACTCCGAGAAGCCCTTGTAGGAAAACTCTTCTTGAATCATCCTAGTCTCAGTGTGTCCTCTGTTTCCTGCTGAGATTCCTACTGATATGCCAACTCATTGATAGCATAAGGAAAAGACCTAATAGTGAACCATAAAGCCCAACAAGATCAGGACCCATCATGTCTCTGACCACATCATCTTCTACCACTCCTTCCCTGTCCCCACCATGATGTACTCCAGTCACACTGGTCTCCATGTTGTGGACCTTTGCATGAATAAACTGCTTTAGCCACACAAATTCATATGACTCACTGTCCCAACTCGTGAAGGTCTCTGTTCAAGTGCCCCTTAATTAAGACTTTTTCCCTTCTTATTCCATGTAAAATAGCAAGATCCCAATCCCTATTAACTGTCTTAAAATACTTTCATTTTCTACATAACACTTATAGTAACATATTTTCTTGATTTTTCTATAATCTGTCTTTCCCCTATTAGAACTTAAGTGCTCCAATAGCAGAAGTTGAGTTTTATTCATTGCTGCAGACACCAGTGTCTCCAACAGTGCTTGGCATATAGAATATACTCAACAAATAGGCTGGTGGTTAAGGGTATCGACTGTCTGGGCTCAAATCTGGGCTCTACCATTTTCTAACCAGATAGCTCAGGCAAGTGACATGCCAGTTTTCTCATTATTATCAATTATCAAGCATTTAACGGTGAATAAAACAAAGAGGTTACAGTACAGGAGATCAGGAGAGAGATACACACGAGGTAGGAGAATATGGAGAACTTAGAAAAAGTAAAACACTTAGAAAGTAGTGTCCTAAGGATAGAGCAGTCAGCTGGGTGAAATGATGCTGCGTGGTGAAGTAAAATGAGAGTAAAAAATGACCACTGATTTGGACCTCATAGAAGCTGCTGATGTCCTTGACAAGAGCAGATTGAGTGACATACTTGGACAAATCTGATTGAAGTGAATTGAAAAGAATGGGAATTGAAGAAGAGGATTATTTGAACACTAACAACCCTTGCAAATGTTTGCCTTGAAGATTAGCAGAGAAACGGCAAAAGAGCTGTTGAGAGGGACTTTGGGTTTAGGAGAGACAGAATTTAAATGGAAGATACTGGAACATGTAGTAAGTAAGTGTTGGAGTCCTGGCACAGGACATAGGTCTAAGGAATAGGTTAGGTGTAAATATATGTGAACTTAGACTTTATCCCATGCCAAACTGGTACGAACTGGATAATGGATATCTATTCCCTGAACTGTGCATGAGACCAGTTCTTCAGATAATGGTCAAAAAGTCCTAAGGGTGAGGTTGGCGATATAGGCTGTAAAGTACCCTTGAGGGTTACCCAAGGCATGGTCAATGACCTCCTCCTTGGGTATCACAGGAATCATGCTGGGCTGTTTATGCTGATTGTAATACCAGCTCTTTGTAATACTGTGTTTTGTTGGATGCAACAACTTTCAGTCAATTGCAAGAAACAGAATGTTTGCCTGGGAAAGAAAAAATCTAACCTCCGTATGGGGTTGTTCCCAGAGCCTTGCTGACCCCCAGCCCTGATGACATCTCTGGCACCTGCAGTGGAAGATGTTGCCCAAACATATTTTTCACCTTTGTCTTTACCAGGGCTCAGGGTCCCAGGAGCAGAGCCCCAGGGCAGGGAGGACCCCAGAGCTCCTTACTGAGAGCAGTGACCAGTTAGGCCTGGACTGGGGGAGTGACAGCAAGAGGAGACCAGAAGCAACTCTGATCCACAGTGACATTGAGGGAAGATCTGAGCCAGTATATATCGCTGCTGAAAATGCCATAGTTCTGATCAATAACTAATCTTCTTTCCATGGTCTTGAATGGCAGAGCACATTTAGACACGTGTACCCTGCACGAGAGTAAAATTTCCCTGCAGAGGGCTACACTGTAGGTCTCCTTCCAGCTCTGCTCCCCCAGTCACAACTGACTAGAGGCCTTGCCTCAAGCTGGTGAGTCAGCTGAGATGTTCTTTCTGCTTCTTCTGCCCCTCCTTGCGAAATTTCCACATTCCATGTGCATGATGAGTTATTATGATGGCTTTGATTACATAAGGCCCAGGGTCTACATGGAAGGGGACTTGCTGGCCAGTGGGTTTTCCCCCTTCTATACATTGACCCAGGATTCAGAAATGCAACAGAAATTTCTTTGTGATTCGTCCAAGCAAAGATGTCACATTTTACCTGTAAGTTCATGTGTGTGTGTGAACCCCTCTGACAGTTATGAAAGTTGAATATAAAAGCTGTGTTGAGAATCTCCCATAAACTGTGAATCACCAGCTCCTTTTTTTCCTTTAATAATTATTTGTGGCTTCCTTTTTTTTTCCCTTCTGGAATATTTTCCTTCTAAACAGAAGACAGAAATAAGCATCTTTTATTTTCTCCTGCCTTGGAATAATCTCCATTAGTGATTATTTTCTGAAAGCCTAAAGGATGCAAGTTGCAGGCAAAAAAAACCACGATCTCACTGTGGTGATCCTCATGCCATCCTGCTCCAGACCCACGAAGTGGGAGGGGAGAGAATCCTTGTGCACACCATATCTTGGCTAGAAGTTAGTGCTAAGAACAAGTCTCATCAAAGTATATAGATTATTCAAAAAGGAACTTTTTATTGACATGATATTCATTTTTCTTCAAAATGCATTTACTGAGTATCCTTTATGGTCTAAAATAATTTGGAGCATTCCCTGAAAAAGATCTGTTGTTTTCTAGTTTAATGAGATATAATTGAAGTTCATCACTGTATAAATTTAAGGTGTACAGCATAATGGTTTGACTTAGATATTTCGTAAAATGTTGACCACAATAAGTTTAGCTAGCATCTATCATCTCATATAAATATAATAATAAGAAAAAGCAAAAAAAAGAAAAGATATTTTTTTGCTTGTGATGAGAAGTCAGGTTTTATCTCTTAACAACTTTATTTGTACTATACAGCAGTGCTAACTATAGTCATGGTGTACATTATTTCCCTAGTACTTATCAAAGATCAAGTGTTTAACATATATATATGATGAAATTTTCTAGATGTCTTTTTATTAATTGCTAGGCTAATGATACTGTGGTCAGAGAATGCACAGTGTATAATTTCAATGTTCAAAGGCTTACTTGATGGCCCAGTGCATGGTTAAATGTATGTATATTCTTTGGTGTTCATAGAATACCACCGTTATTGACATTTTTATGTAAATATCTGTTAAGCTTAAGTCTTCCATAACTTTGCATATTTTCTTCATCTTTAATTTGACCAGAGGTTGTGTTAAATCTCCAAATCTGGTTGTTCATATATGTACTTATGCACATTGATCTATAAATAATAGCTCTTTTTCACTTTGGGGGTATGTATATTGACTTTTAGCACTTGATCTTCTCTTCCTTTCACCACATATGGTCACCACATATGTCACATATGACATATGGTCACCACCTTTGATATTTCACATGCTTTTTGCTTTGAACTCGGATTTTATCAGATATTAACAAGGATACCCATGCTTTCTTTTTGTTCATATTTAAATGGGATATCATTTCTAGATACTTTAATCACTTCTGTGTTTTGCTTCAAGTATTGGAAAGTATGTAGTTGGATCCTGTGGTAGGTGGAATGTGCCCCCAAAGGTGACCAAGTCCTAATCCTTCGAATCTGTGAATATGTTACCTCACATAGAAAGGAGACTTTGCAAGTGTGATGAAGTCAAGGATCTTCAGATGAGGAGATAATCCTGAATTATCTGGATGGGTCCGATATAATCACAAGGGTGATTTCACAAGTGAAAGAATAAGTCAAGAAAGTCAGAGTCAGAGAAGGAGTTCTGACAACGGAAACAGAGATTGAAGTGATAAGAGGCTCTTACCTAGGAGTGGGAGCAGCCTCTAGAAGCTAGAAAATGCAAAGAAATGGACTCTTGTCTAGAGCCTCCAGAAGGAATGCAGTCCTGCTGACACCTTGATTTTCACCAGTGAGACTCATTTTAGATTTCTGACCTCCCAAAGTATAAGATAATAAATTTGTCTTGTTTTAGGTCTCTAAATCGGTGGTAGTTTCTCAGAGTAGCAATAGGAAATTAATAAAAGTCCTATTTGTAATCCAATCTGAGTGTTTCTGTGTGACTCAGAATTATAGCATCCCAACATTTTGGTTTTTAAAGCTGTATTCACCAATGAAAATAATATTTTAATATTAGAGCGACAAAAGCCTATGTTCTACTCTGCAATATTCTGGAATTGCATGCTGTACCTTGTCAATTAAATTGTTTGAAAATTAAAGTTGGACTGAACTTAGACGTTGAAGAGAGGCATCAACCCAAAGATAAGCTCTAAAGCTCACTGTCTATGATGGTTTTCTAATCTGTAAAGAAATAGATGAAAGGTGCAAGTTTGCCTTGCTCCTTGGACTCTGAATTGTTTTTACACTTTTAGAAAAAACATAGAGTCATAAATTGCTTCTTCCTCTTATTTTCTCCCTAAGACTATCTCCTTATTTATGATGGTACATTTCCCTGCTTCTGCTAGTATGTATTTCCTAAGTCTGTGAGGCAGGCAGTTTTAGAAAGATATATTGCAAGAGTTTTGATGACACCATTCTATATTCGACTTGCCCTTCCTCCAAGCTTTTCTTATGCACTTCCCTGACCTAGCTAGTTTCTTTGTATGGATCATGAACTTTTGCTTCATCTCATTATACCAGCACTTGGCCATGACCAACCTCATGTTGCTGGCCTGCATGAAGTAGTGTTTGACTTGTAAACAAATATGTAAATTGGTCCTTTCCCCTTAAGCACCCTTCCAACTAACTCATTTTAGGACATTGGTCTATGTCTTTTGAGTGCAGAGCGGTAGTGCTGGATCTTCCAATGTTTTGGGAACCCCATGTGCACGTGCTTTGGATTCCAAAGTCATGAAGAGACAGTAATTGCTCTGGAATGGACAAGTTGCTTGAGTCAAAATGCCATGCTTTTCCTCTTTTTTTTCCCACAGGAGTTACTCCTAAAGTGCATCACTTGATCATTATTTCTAATACTATGGCTTTGGTACAGGCTGAACTACAAAAATTATCGTTATGTCTTGGTCTTTGCTTTTGCCTTCAAGGAGATCAACAGGAGCCCCCAGCTGCTCTCCAACCTGTCTCTGGGTTTCCATGTCTACAATTCCTTTCACAGTAATGTCAGCACCTTGGAAAGCACCATGAGGTAGTCATTGGGTTGGGGCCAGAAGATCCCTAATTACACTTGCCAGACACAGAACAAGGATGTGGCTGTCACTGCAGGAACCACACCAGCATTCTCTGCCCAGATTGGGACACTGCTGGAGCTCTACAAATACCACAGGTATGAGCATGTTGGGGGGATGGATCTGGAGCGACTGAAGTTTTCCTCCTTGGTGAAATTTTGTGGCCACTCAAGTGGAAAAGAAGAAAGTGCGTTTGCATATCTCCCTAATAGGAAAATACCTACCACAGATAGTTCTTGATATGGTGGATTCATTATTTTGGTGTGTGAAGCTGAGAAGGGATGAAGTAGCCTGAGGCTAGCATCATTGGTTAAAGCAGACCACAGTAGCTTCTGGAAATGTAGTTGCCCAAATTCCCTCAAAGGAGTGGAAGCTGAATATTCTGAAATAACCACACCTTACTTATTTATCTTCTCGTTAGTAAAATTTTATATGTAAACATGTACTTAAAATCATTTTAGTTGGGCAAAAGTCCTGAACAGACATTTATCCAAAGAAGATATACAGATGGCCAACAGACACATGAAAAGATGTTCAAAATCATTCACTACCAGGGAAATGCGAATCAAAACTACAATGAGATATCACCTTATGCCCATTAGAATGGCTATAATTAACAAGACAGGAAACAACAAGTGTTGGAGGAGATGTGGAGAGACGGGAACTGTCATACACTGCTGGTGGGAGTGCAAACTGGTGCAGCAACTATGGAAAACAGTATGGAGATTCCTCAAAAAATTAAGGATAGAACTACAACATGATCCAGCTATTCCACTGCTGGGTATTTATCCAAAGAACTTGAAAATACAAATGCGTAAAGATACATGCACCCCTGTGTTCATTGCAGCTTTATTCATAATAGCCAAGACTTGGAAGCAACCTAAGTGCCCATCAAGGGATGAATGGATAAAGAAGATGTGGTATATATACACAATGGAATATCACTCAGCCATAAGAAATGATGAAATCCAGTCATTTGTGACAACATGGATGGACATTGAGGGTATTATACAAAGTGAAATAATTCAGAAGGAGAAGGTCAAACACCGTATGATCTCACTCATTAAGTAGTAGATAATAACAACACCAAAAAAACACATAGAGACAGAGATTGGATTGGTGGTTACCAGAGGGGAAGGTGGAAGGGAGGCGGGCGAAAGGGATAATTCGACACATGTGTGTGGTGATGAGTTGTAATTAGTATTTGGGTGGTGAACATGAAGTAATCTATGCAGAAATAGAAATATAATGATGTACACCTGAAATTTACGCCATGTTATAAACCTATGTTACTGCAATAAACAAAATTTTTTTTAAAAATGAAAAAATCAATGAAAAAATTTTACACTCTTCAAATGCTTTACGAATAGTCACAAATTTAATCCTAATAAAAGGCAATGAAAATGTACCATTATTATGGGAATTTTTAGAGATATAGAAACTAAGATGGGTAGACGTTATGTAACCTTCTCAAGATCGTGAAGCTAGTCATATTAGAGTCAGGGTTTGAATCCAGGCAGTCTGGATTCAAAGCCAAGCTTACACTCAATCATTTCTACCATCAGATAATATTGCTTCACATTCACAGTGTTATGGCCAAGAATATAAGTTTAGCTACCTGATCATATGAATTTTCTGAAATTCTGCTTATGTTGTTTCCAGAGAACTCAATACAGAACCTTTTTACTCTTTTGATTCAGATAACCTATGGAGATATTGATCCTGTACTGAAAGGTAAGTACTAGATTTCCTCTCTATCAGATGGCTTCCAAGAACATATCTTTAGTCTTCAGAAGGGTCTCGCTGTTGATACATTTTGGCTGGACTTGGGTGGAAAATTTAGTGTCAGTTGATATAAAAAGTGAGCAGTTCCTCTGGGTACTTAGAAGAGAGGTGACTATGAACGGTGCCTGCCTGTTACTAAGATACCTGTGACCAAGGGGACGTACACTTCAAAAGATTGGACCTTCATTGTCAGAATCATATGCTCATCAGCCAATACGTTTACCATGTATGCTGACACAAGTATACTAATAAGTGTGAGCATTGCAGGAAACTATTATTTAACCACTCAGAAGGTGTGGATCACTACATGCACAATGGGATTCTACTTTTATTCCACTTCACCACTTTTTAGATACTTACCATGGGAGTCTTTCCTTTGCACACCAGAACTTTGAGATATATGGATTTAAACACTCTCTATGGACAGTTAGCCCCTCTAAATACCAAGAAGACTTTTTCTTTACCAAATTATGGCTTGAAATTTTTAACTCCTCATTTGCAGAACCTGAATGTGGAAAATTTTGGAGTGTCCACTCAATGTCTCCCTTGATTCTCTGCCAAAGGACAAAATAGACACGACCATGTCTGGATCCAGCTACTACACCTATCATGCTGTGGATGTGGCGGCCTCAGCCCTCCATGAAATGCTTTTGATAAAAGCAGAAGTGATGTCCATAATGGATGCAGGCCAGCTCATGTTTCTCCCTTAGCAGGTAAAATTTCTCCCTTAAATGTGATCCCATTATTGTTTTTTTAGGAGCAGAGAGTTATTTTATTTGGATATAGAATTGTGATTGTGACATTGTGACAGATCAGCAGTGACTTGAGCATAATGAATTTCTGTTCTTTCTTTACAGGTTGCAAGTAAATCTTTAATAATTGTAAGGGCTAATTAGCAACAGTGTCAACTCTTTTAACTAGAAATAATCAATTAAAAACTTTCTCTGTGAGAGGTAAGTTTGTAAGATAAAACTTGATGACAATTTATCCCAGGGAATTTAAAAATTCAGGGATTTGCAAAATCTATTTCTGGCCCCATCCCATGATATCTTAAATGCCACTGGGGATAGGACAATTTATTTTAACTTCCTGCATTTTTCTAGAAAGGCTACTGATAGCTAAATAAGTATTTCCTCATTGAAATTTAAAATGACTTTTGGAAGAAAGGAGATTGATCCCCTTTTTACAGATGAGAACCCCAATACGTTGAAATATATTTTAATTTCCCCAAGAGCTTTTCAATTCTACTTAGATGAACCTAGATTTTTATAAATCCAAAACCTATGCATAATGTGTCTTGAAACTCTTGCTCTCAGGTACAAGGAAGTTAATGTGATATCAGATCTAAATACACACATTTATTGTGAATATACATTTATTTATGAATATAGAACTTTATATATATGTGTAGTATATAAATATTAGTTATACATTTATATATAAATTATATCAATTAATGTATGAATATTCTTTACTAGTAGCTTTTATATCTCTCTCTCATTTAATAAATTATTTTGTTCGTTAGTAAGAAGCAAGCTTTCTTTCTTTGTCTCTTCTTGAGTTCAAGGAAACTCCCTAGCACCACTAAAGCAAACCTCATTGCTCAAGGTGCTCAGGTTTAGCTCTACAGCACTCCCTGGACATGGAATCTTCAGGAATAGTTTAAACAAATCACCATGTGCTCTCTGAGGGCAGACAAGAATGCCTTCTTCCTTAAGCACGCAGAATAGTAAACACTCCCCAAATTGAACTTATTCAGAAGATGACTAATATAGAGGGGAATAAATCTAATTGCTGGGCAACTGAGTATCCCCACCAGTTCGCATCTGAGTTTTCTGTCCTCACTTTCCATGCTCATTTCATTTCACAACTATGTCCCCCTTTCATCTCCACCCATTCCTAAAAAACACCCAATTTAAAAACAGCACTGGAGCTCATGAGACACTGGATGAGAAAAGAAACTCTGTGTCATAGCATGAAATTCTGAACTATGTCATTTTCCTAAAGGTCTTGGACTTCAGGTGAAAGTAAGGGAGTTTGTTTCCCAGGATCCACGTGGTCAAGATTTCATCATACATGAGGAGCTGATCGACTTGGCCGTCGGATTCAAAAAGGTTGCAGAAAACACAATCTTGGATTAATTCTTCATCTACATCACAAGATAGAGACCATATATGAAAATAATGATAAAATTATTTAACTCATAACAAAATCCCAATTAATTGATATAATTTTTCTTACTGTCCAAGAGATATTGAAAGTACCCATTTAATTAAGGAGAAATTCCCAAATTTTGAAATGCTTTCTATGCTACAGCAGGAGAGTGAGGCTACCAATTTAGTAGGAGGAGCTGATAAAAAATTGATGATTTAAATTCCTATTTAAGCTGAAAAAGTGTCAATATCATTGCTTGCAAATTCATTGCTGTCCATGCGTTGTGCCTTGAAGACATAACAGATGCTGACGATCTAGACATTTGATGACTTGTAGATAAAATTCAAATTGTCTTTGGCCATTTGGTTTTCTTCCAGAAAACAGATTTTATTCTCTTTAACTAGAATCAAAGGAATTGACATTAAGGTTTTTTTTAATATTTAAATATTTTATTAATATTCCTTATATTTCCATCTCTTCATACCACCTTTATACATTCTTGTAGAAAAATTCACCATCAGAAAAAAATATTCCTTTTGCTCTTCCAGGAACTACATTCTTCCTCTTCATCAGATTTCCCTTTAAAACTCAGTCCTGTAAGTCATACCTCAAGATGCTATATTATATCATTCAAGCCCATCCCTGTGTCTTTTGTGTATAATCTACCTGACATTAAATATATTACTAAATAAATTCAGTAACTGCAATTTGTACTAATCAAACAATTCTCATGTTAATATATTGTATGAATTTAAATATTATTTATTATTAAGGTAAAATCTGCTTATAGTTCAAAAACGTAATCCAGAAATACCATATTCAGAATCACATTTGGCAATAACAAATATGATTCATGTTCAAGTGCCCCATTTGCTTAAAACAAACAAGTGTCCTAGTCATTGAGATGGAAAATGTTTTAAAACATTATGTATCTTCATGTTGGGAATTGTTTTCTGCAGATTGACCTTGATTTTATTTTGCTTTCCCTGGGTGCATCAAGCATGTCATATCTTAGAGGTGATCTTTAAGAGAGTTTTTGAGACAATTTAAATAATATTATCAATTATTCAATATTATAAAATAATAAAATATTATCCAATTATATAGTATTGTTCATTATTATCAATAATTCTCTTCTTTCAAACTCACCCCTATGGGTGTAGGATGTTCTGTCAGCCAGGATTCAGGAAAATCCCTCAGGAAGAGAGCAACCTGCTGTTTTGACTGTGTATTGTGTCGAGAGAGAAAAATGTAATCAGACAGGTATGAACTGGCAAAATTACACAATCACTTTCTCTCAGGTCTTCTTTGTCTCCAAATAAAATGTAAAGGGTCTAGGATTAACCAACAGCATCTCATTTCTTCTTTATTTTCTATTATTTCATTCACTCATTCAATAGATTCATTTAGGTAATCAATACATCATTTCCATGTTGGGAGTTACCTTGATCTGGTTTCTTGATACTCACATTGTTAGGTTCTGCTGAAGCAGCTCTTCTCAAGGGAATACAGCTCTTAAACTACACGTTGTGTTAGACAAACACTTAGAGATTCCGTAGCACCATATACTAATCTTGATCACAGAATAACACACATGGTATTAAGATGGAAGTAAGTGTGGGTGTCTTTAGGACATTCTTCCTATTCATATATTTACACCCAAGGTGACGAGCACTGTGTCTTACAAATAGTAGGTGTGCAAAAACCAGAACTAAAGATTCAATAAATGAATGGATATATTATATTATTATTGCTCTGGTAGAAGATATAAACAATGAACCGAGCATGCAAACTTGATAAGATAAAGGCCCTGCTTTCCAAGAAATCATAGTGAGGTACATGTGAAAAAAGAATAGCAGGGCAATTTGAAAAGTGCCATAATAAAGGTAGTTAGAAGTTAGCAGACTCAACAAGAGTAGATAGTCTTACTTGGATGAATCAGATAATTCTTCATGGAAAGCTGATGCTTGAGTTGAGTTTTTAAAAACATGTGGGGATTTGTCAGTTCAAGATGAAGAGGGATTCCTGGCAATAGAAGTTCGGACAACAAAAGTTATGCAGGATGGATAAGTTTTGGCAACCTACGGTCCAACATGGGCCTATAGTTAACAATATTGTATTGTAGACTTAAAAATTTATTAGGAGGGTAGATTTATGTTAAGTGTTCCTACCTCAAAAGAAAAAAAGTATTTTCAAAAAGGAGGTTAAAATAAAAAAATAAAGAGGACAGGAGGAAGCATTTGGATGTGATGAATAAGTTTAAGAGCTTGATTGTAATGATGGATTCACGGGTGTATATTATCTCCAAACACATTAAGTTGTACACATTAAGTATGTACAGCTTTTTGTATGTCAGTCATACCTCAATAAAGTGTTTTTAAAATGTTTTTATGCGGTGTATTCAGACATATGGAATAAGACTAGTATGGCTGGAATGAGATGATAAAAGACTGATCGTGGATGATGATGGAATAGGTAAATAATTAAAAAAAAATCCCATCATATTTAAAGTACAATATTCCAGTCTTAACAAACAAAACAGCAAGGAATTCATACGTACTAATTACCAAAGTTATCTCTTGACATTGCTAAATGTTCTGTCCAGTAAAATAATGCAAGAAATAACATATTACAGAAATAAATAAGGGCTGGAGGAGAGAGCATGTTTACAAATTATGTTTGTTGTTAGAATGCATCTGGCTATAAATTAAAAAGAAAACAACTAAATGTGTGTTTTAAAAAATTTTTATTATAGCCCATAAAAAAGACCAAAGTAATTTACTATGATGATTCTTTGTGCCAGAAAAAAATAAAAGCACAGTGTTGCATTATAAAGATGGAGAGGGAAATATGTTTCATTCTATTTGTTATTTACTTAATGAATATTGTCATAAATATCACTTTTCAAAAATTAAAAAAAGTGAAACAATTAAAAAAATGGCCAGAGATAGAATGACTCGAGGATTAGAGAATTCAGCAGCTCAAAACTATAATCAAGCACAGATGATATTCTCATATTTTGTTCTATCATCTTGGGTTCCCAGCTTTCTCTTCAGGCTGGGCTCCTAGTGGTCTCAAAGGCTGAGCTGTTTAAAGTATTATACCATAGTAAGAGAACAGAAAGATGAAAAAGAGTGGGCATCTACTCCCCCTGACTTTGTAAGAGTAACTCAAAAACACATCCTCAAAGTGGAGTCAATTATAATTGATTTAGAGCTGTCAGCCTCCCCTCAATCACACGGCCTCATGGAAGAAGTTGAATGTCAAAGTACAACTGAGCTGCTGGTAGAAAGGGGATAGATGTGTCATAAATAGGCAACCAGTGGAATCTGCTTCAATGTTTACTTACATAATGCAAAAAATATTTTAAATTAGAATGCAAAAATACCTAATCAATTAGTGGGATCCAAAAAATGTATCAGGCCGGCCCTGTGGTGTAGTGGTTAAAATTCAGCATGCACCACTTTGGTGGCCCGGGTTCATGGGTTCAAATGACAGGCATGGACCTACACCGCATATCAGCCATGCTGTGGTGGCCACTCACATACAAAATATAGGAAGACTGGCACAGATGTTAGCTCAAGGCTAATCTTCCTCAATCAAAAGATAAATAAATAACCGAATAAATAAATAAAAGATGAAATTAATGTATCAATAGTAATGATTTTCCCACATATCAATAGTAAAGTGTTTGATAATGCAGTATTAAAGTCTCATTTCTCACTCTCAAAAACACAAAAACGTAATGCACAAAATACGTTAGTTAGAATTTGTTCAGCTCAAAGTGATAGAGAACCTCATAGCGGCCTTAAATCATGACATTTGTTATTTATGTTACAAGAATTTCAGACATAGACAGATGCAAAGGTTTTTTTTTGTCTATCAACCTTTTGATAACAAAGACTCAGGCTCCATATAACTTTTGCTTCAATATGCTTAGTGTGTTGGATTTTATTTTTACACGTGTCTGCCACTGCTCATCATCCACAGGGGAAAGAAAGAGGAAGAGTGAGCTATAGCATCCTATTAGATGCAGGTTTTATTTAGTGCAAGAAAGAGACCATACAATCAGATTGTCATTGATTTAGGCCCATGGCACATAGCTGACAAGTGAGGTGGAGCACACTCTGGCAAAAATTAGCTTAGATCTGCCACAATTGGCTTAGGTCACTCAAAATTGGGGTTCTAATAGCTAGGTACAATGGAGGAAGTGTACTTGTAGGCAGTTGCTGTATGTTATGCGAAGCATAGTTTTAATTTTTGCTAAAAATGTGTTTGGGAAATGCAAAAGAAAATGAATACATTTAGTGCCATTAAATTTCCCAAATGGAATGTCTGAATATTACAAAAGTCTGTATCCTTTTCTAAATAATTTTTAGCTTTACCGCAATTCAAACCACTTTATCAAAGGAATTTACTTTGAAAGTTAAGAATTTTACTACGTTTTTTATCAAACAATAACCGAGTTAGAAAAATGGAGAAACAAGATTTATATAGAAAAGTGATTCAAAAAGAAAAGCTGTAATTACGGTAATTGCATTGTTCTAATATTATTTGTAGAAATAGGGACGAGAAAAGAATGCCCACTTTCAACAATAAGAATCGCTGCTTCATGCCCTGAGGTCAGAGATGTGTAGTTGTGGCAGAGACCCTATGGCCCACAAAGCCTAAAATATTTGTTCTCTGTCACTTTACAGTAAAAGTTTGCCAAATACAAATTCATAGGCCAGGGCGTAGCCCTTGAATGATGGCTGATGTTCATGCATGCGTATGTGTTGCAGCTGCCTCATCTTCAGCTGAGATGACTTGTTCCCATGTGTTCCTCTTGCCTCACAGTGCTCCCCAGAGAGATTGAGCTCTAGGTGAGCACAGTGGTAAAGCACTTGATGTCCCTGATGCCCTGCCTTCCTTTCCCTGCCTCACTTTCCCAGTACCTCACTGGTGTGTTGCAAAATCCCCAGCACCTAAAATATTCGCCCTTAAACTCTTAAGTTTATGGAAACATCCAACTAACACAAGACCCAAACTTGGAACTTCTGGAGGTGGATTATCACCTACTTCAAGCTAAAAGCATTCTGGCATAGAACGGAACTCTTTAATGCGAGTATTTTTAACGTAAGTCTCTGCAACTTTGTGTCTCACAACCAAATAAAGTGTGGGCAATGGGCCCTATAATGCCAATGAGACTTTTGTTTTTTGTCTTGGGAATGTGGAAGAGTGGCTGACTGACACACCAAGACTTTCCTTTCCTTTTCAAATAGAGATCAATGTATAGGGCGTCCAGGAAGCCAGTATGCAAACAATGAGAGAAATCGCAGCCTGCTGAAACTTGTGACATTTCTGGCATTTGAAGATTCTTTAGGGAAGACTCTGGCTTGCACAGCTCCTTGTTTCTCTGTTGTCACAGCAGTGGTCCTTGGGGTCTTTGTGAAACACCGAGACACTCCTGTAATCAAGGCCAAGAGTTGGACTCTCAGCTACATCCTGCTCATCTCCCTCACCCTCTGCTTTCTCTGCTCCTTACTCTTCATAGGCTGACCCAACACAACCACCTACATTATTCAACAAATCACATTTAAAGTTGTTTTTACCGTGGCTGTTTCCACTGTCTTGGCCACAACTATTTCTGTTGTGGTGGCCTTCAAGGTCACTGAACCAGGGAGAAGGATGTGGCAGTGGTTGGTGTCAGGGGCACCTAACTTCATCATTCCCATCTGCTCCTTTATCCAGCTGAGTCTCTGTGCGATCTGGCTGGAACCTCTCCTTCTTCATTGATACAGTTGCACACTCTGAACACGGCCACATCCTCATTGTGTGCAACAAGGGCTCAGTCACTGCCTTGTACTGTGTCCTGGAATACCTGTGATCCTTGGCCCTGGGCAGCTTCACTGTGGCTTTCCTGGCCTGGAACCTGCCTGACACCTTTAATGAAGCCAAGTTCCTGACGTTCAGCATGCTGATGTTCTGCAGTGTCTGGGACACTTTCCTCCCTGCCTGCCACTACACCAAGGACAAGGTCATGGTGGCCGTGGAGAGCCTCTCCATCTTGGCCTCAATTGTGGGGCTATTAGGCTGCATCCTTGCCCCCAAGTGCTACATTAACTTCCTAAGGCCAGAGAGAAACCCATCAAGAGAGTTAAGGAATACAACTGGTTCAAGTGAAAATAATCAATATATATATTTTTTCACCAGAATTTGCATACACCTGAAAAATAAACTACCAAATTTTTGCAAGCAGACTTTAAGTACCAAGTAAAGGGCCGGCCTCGTGGCTTAGTGGTTAATTGTGCGCGCTCCGCTACTGGCGGCCCGGGTTCGAATCCCGGGCATGCACCGACGCACCGCTTGTCAGGCCATGCTGAGGTCATGTCCCACATACAGCAACCAGAAGCATGTGCAACTATGACATACAGCTATCTACTGGGGCTTTGGGAAAAAAAAAAGGAGGAGTATTGGCAAGAGATGCTAGCTCAGAGCCGGTCTTCCTCAGCAAACAGAGGAGGATTAGCATGGATGTTAGCTCAGGGTTGATCTTCCTCACACACACACACACACAAAAATAGTAAAAAGTAAATTTACCTTACATCTCCAATTAATTTATTGCTTTATTTTCTTTTGGCTTTGTACAATGGTCCTCGGCATTCAAATGCACAAATACACAAATATGAATATTACCTCAGATTAATTTTCCTCTAAAATTATCTGTGGTAGATTGCATAAATGCCCACACATCAGTTCACTCCCTTCATCTGTGTGTTTTAGTAGAAACCTCCCACTTTGACTCTGTGTGAACTTGGCCTTTTAACTGGCTTTGGTCAATTGGACACTAGTAAATGACAACAACACATCTTTAAGAATATATATTAAGGAGAGGCAGAGTCAAGATGGCTGCGTAAGCAGACTCGGAACTCACCTCCTCCAGAGGACACAGCCAATTTACAACTACTCGTGGAAAAATTACCCCTGAGACAGAACTGAAAACTGCATAAGAGGAACTCCTGCAACAACGGACAATCCTAACTGAGGTAGAAGAGGCAGAGACTCCCTTCTGGAGAGGAAAAACACTGCCTTCACAAGCCGCCAGCTTCACGGCTGCCGGTAGCAGCTCACAGGTACACAGTCTCCCTGGAGGCGCGGGGCCCTGAGCCGGGGAGAGCCCCCACTGTGGGCATTTTGTGGACCCAGCACAATGGAGATTAGTGGCATAATATCTGACTTTGCCTGCTACTAAAACACTGGGGAGTACCTACAGAAAACCCAGTTCACAAAGAAACTAAAACTGGTTCTTAAAGGGCCCACGTGAAAACTCACCCGTTTTAGAAAGCATCCTAAAATCACCAGAAAGAAAGGTGCACAGTGCTGTGGTGAAAAGAAACTCACCTAATAGGTCCTGAGTGCATCTTGGTGAGGGGTGAGACCTCTCCAGGGACTGGGACATTGGCGGCAGCCATTGTTGTGGCCTGGTGTGGGTGTACTGACACAGAAGCCATTGGAGTTCTCCCTGAGGCCTACTAGCCCAGGTCTGCCCCACCCGCTAGAGCACCGATTTAATACAGCTCAGCCAGGGCAGGCAGCCCACCCTAGAGACTGGCCCCACCCAACAACAAGCCCTCAGGCAACTTGTGGGCCTGCATAGATTGGTGACTGGATTCTCTGCAGCCTGGCAACTGAGCGGACTTGAGAGGGGCAGGGTGTGCACAAGGAGCGGGTGGAGAGTGTGGGGCGGTGGCAGAGTGTGCGGGGCTCCCGCCGTGGAGAGACTGGGTCTGTTTGGGGGGGGGTTGGGGCGCTCACACGGGGCAGGACTGTGTTGACTGTGTGTGTGGACCTGTGGTCGGCAGGGCTTATCAGCTGCAGAAGACTTGTGCTTCTCAAAGACCTACATAGGAGGTTTGCCCCACCTTCCAAAACCTGAAACGGTTGGGTGCTCCTGTGCCTGAGGTCAGCCCCACCCAGCTGCAACCTCAGAGAGCTGACAAGAGACCTAATAGGCTAGAGGCTTACAGCAATTGTAAGGCCCTGAGCCTAACAACCTGCCATGCTGGGGGCCTACTCACTTAAAAGAAATACTGCAACACAAATGTGGTATTAGAAATTGCAGCCAACTGTGCTGGGGCTCCCCACACCTGATAAAGAAACTGAAGAGCCCACAACAACTACAAGCAGCTGGGCATTACAACAGTTGGCCAGGAGCATAACTCGGCCGCCCTGGGGGCCTACAGGGAGAACAAACAGGCCACAACAGAAGGACACACGTAGCCCACAGAGAGGTCACCCCTGGAACATTGAGAACTGAGGGAAGCACACTGGAAGACTTCTAAGGCACCACTTACATAAGGTCACCTATCCAAGAGCAGGAGACGTAGCTGACCTACCTAATATGTAGGCACAAGCACAGCGAAAGAGGCAAAATGAGGAGGCAAAAGAATACATTCCAAGTAAGGGAACAGGACAAAACCCCAGAAAACGAAATAAGTGAAACAGAAATGAGCAACCTACCTGACAGAGAGTTCAAACTAAGAGTGTTAAGGATGCTCACTGATGTGGGGAGAAGAATAGATGAACTCAGTGAGAATGTCAACAAAGAAAGGGAAGATATAAAAAAGAACCAATCAGAAAGGAAGAATACAATACTGGAAATGAAAAATTCATTAGAGGGACTCAAAAGCAGAGTAGAGGATACAGAAGAACGGATCTGTGAGCTGGACGAAAGACTAGAAGAAATTACCCAAGCTGAACAGGTAAAAGAGAAAAGAATTAAAAGAGTGAGGACAGTCTAAGGGACCTCTGGGACAACATCAAGCGCACTAACATCCGTGTTATAGGTGTCACGGAAGGAGAAGAGTGAGACAAGGAGTCAGAGAATCTATTTCAAGAAATAATAGATGAAGACTTCCCTAACCTAAGGAAAGAAACAGACATCCAGGTACAGGAAGCACATAGAGCCCCAAACAAAATAAACCCAAAGAGGCCCACACCAAGACACATCATAATCAAAATGTCCAGAATTAAAGATAAAGAGAGAATCCTAAAAGCCACAAGAGAATGTCAAGTTACATACAAAGGAAACCCCATAAGGCTATCAGCTGACTTCTCAGCAGAAACCTTACAGGCTAGAAGAGAATGGCATGATATATTTAAAGCGCTAAAAGGAAAAAACTTACAGCCAAGAATACTCTACCCAGCAAGGTTATCATTCAAAATGGAAGGAGAGATCAAAATTATCCCAGATAAGCAAAAATTAAAGGAGTTTGTCACCAAGAAACCAGTGTTACAAGAAATGTTAAAGAGACTGATTTAAGGGGAAAAGAGAAGACCACAAACAGGAAAAATTATCTATTTCTATGATTAGAACATAATGGATACAATTACACAAGGAAGAGGTTAGATCTGATATCAAAAACATAAAAGGAGGGAGGAGGGGAGTTAAGAGTACAGCTTTCAGACAGAGGTCAAACTAAAGTGACCATCAATTCTGTATAGAAGAAGAAAGGAACAGAGGAGGACTACTAAAACACTGAGAAAAAGAAAAGTTAAAAAATGGCAGTAAGTACACACTTATAAATAGTTACTTTGAATGTCAATGGACTAAATGCTCCAATTAAAAGGCATAGGGTGGCTGACTGGATAAAAAAAGAAGACCCATATATATGCTGCATACAAGAGACACATTTCAGATCTAAAGACACTCACAAACTGAAAGTGAAGGGATGGAAAAAGATACTCCACGCAAATGGCAATGAAAAGAAAGCTGGGGTAGCAGTACTCATATCAGACAAAATAGACTTTAAAACAAAAACTGTAAAAAGAGACA
Organism: Diceros bicornis minor; assembly: GCF_020826845.1. Lineage (NCBI taxonomy): Eukaryota > Metazoa > Chordata > Mammalia > Perissodactyla > Rhinocerotidae > Diceros > Diceros bicornis. Next base: position 604,363 of record NW_026690901.1, on the reverse strand, counting down.
AAGAAGGGCTTTACATAATGATCAAGGGAACAATCCAACAAGAGTATATAACATTTGTAAATATCTACACACCCAATGTAGGTGCACCTAAATATATAAAGCAATTATTAACAGACATAAAGGGAGAAATAGACAGTAACACAATAATAGTAGGGGAATTTAACACTCTACTTACACCAACGGATAGATCATCCAAACAGAAGATCAATAAAGAAACATTGGCCTTAAACGACACACTAGAACAGATGGACCTAGTAGATATATACAGAGCATTCAATCCAAAAACCGAAGAATACACGTTCTTTTCAAATGCACATGGAACATTCTCCAGGATTGATCACATATTAGGCCACAAAACAAGTCTCCATAAATTTAAGAAGATTGAAATAATACCAAGCATCTTTTCTGACCACAACGGTATGAAACTAGAAATCAACTATAGGAAGAAAATCAGAAAAGCCACTAATACATGGAGATTAACCAAATACTGCTGAACAACGACTGGGTTAACGAGGAAATCAAAGAAGAAATTAAAAAATAACTGGAGACAAATGAAAATGAAAATACAACATGCCAGAATTTATGGGATACAACAAAAGCGATTCTAAGTGGGAAGTTTATAGCGATACAGGCCTATCTCAACAAACAAGAAAAATCTCAAATAAACAATCTAACAATGCACCTAAAGGAAATGGAAAAAGAAGAACAAACCAAGCCCAAAATCAGTAGAAGAAGGGAAATAATAAAAATCAGAGCAGAAATAAATGAAATAGAGACCAAAAAAACAATAGAAAAAATTAATAAAACCAAGAGATGGTTCTTTGAAAAGATCAACAAAATTGACAAATCTTTAGCTAGACTCACCAAGAAAAAAAGAGAAAAGGCACAAATAAGTAAAATCAGAAATGAAAAAGGAGAGGTTACAACAGACATCTCGGAAATACAAAAGATTATAAGAGAATACTATGAAAAGCTATATGCCAAACAATTCGACAATCTGGAAGAAATGGATAAATTCTTAGAATCATACAACCTTCCAAAACTGGATCAAGAAGAAGTAGAAAATTTGAATGGACCTATCACCAGTAAGGAGATCGAAACAGTAATGAAAAACCTCCCCAAAAATAAAAGTCCAAGACCAGACGGCTTCCCTGGGGAATTCTACCAAACATTGAAAGAAGAATTAATACTACCGTTCTCCAACTCTTCCAAAAAATTGAGGAGGGGGGGGAAGCTCCCTAACTCATTCTATGAAGCTGACATTACCCTGATACCAAAACCAGACAAGGACAACACAAAAAAAAAGAAAATTACAGGCCAATATCACTGATGAACATCGATGCAAAAATCCTCAACAAAATACTAGCAAATCGCATACAATAATATGTTAAAAAGATTATACACCATGATCAAGTGGGATTTATTCCAAGGATGCAGGGATGGTTTAACATTCGCAAATCAATCAACGGAATACACCACATTAATAAAATGAAGAATAAAAATCACATGATCATCTCAATAGATGCAGAGAAAGCATTTGACAAGATACAGCATCCATTTATGATAAAAAACTCTGAATAAAATGGGTATAGAAGGAAAGTATCTCAACATAATAAAGACCATGTATGAGAAACCCACAGTTAATATCATCCTCAATGGTGAAAAATTTAAAGCCATCCCTCTAAGAACAGGAACCAGACAAGGATGCCCACTGTCACCACTCTTATTTAACATAGTACTGAAAGTCCTAGCCAGAGCAATCAGGCAAGAGAAAGAAATAAAAGGGATCCAAATTGGAAAGGAAGAAGTGAAACTGTCACTATTTGCAGATGACATGATTTTATATATAGAAAACACTAAAGAATCCACCAGAAAACTTTGAGAAGTAATAAACGAATATGGTCAAGTTGCAGGATAAAAAATCAACATACAAAAATCAGTTGCATTTCTGTACACTAACAACGAAGTAGCAGAAAGAGAAATTAAGAATACCATCCCATTTACAATTGCAACAAAAAGAATAAAATACCTAGGAATAAACTTAATCAAAGAGGTGAAAGATCTGTACACCGAAAACTATAAAACATTTCTGAAAGAAATTGAAGAAGACACAAAGTAATGGAAAGATAGTCCATGCTCTTGGATTGGAAGAATTAACGTAGTTAAGATGTCCATACTTCCTAAAGCCATCTATAGATTCAATGCAATCCTTATCAAAGTTCCAACAACATTTTTGACACAAATAGAGCAAAGAATCCTAAAATTTATACGGAACAACAAAAGACCCCGAATAGCTAAAGGAATCCTGAGGAAAAAAAACAAAGCTGGAGGTATCACACTCCCTGATTTCAAAATATACTACAAAGCTATAGTAACCAAAACAGCATGGTGCTGGCACCAAAACAGACACACAGATCAATGGAATAGAATCGAAAGCCCAGAAATAAACCCACACATCTATGGACAACTAATCTTTGACAAAGGAGCCAAGAACATACAATGGGGAAAAGAAAGTCTCTTCAACAAATTGTGTTGGGAAAACTGGATAGCCATATGCAGAAAAATGAAAGTAGACCCTGACCTTACACCATACACAAAAATTAACTCCAAATAGATCAAAGACTTGAATGTAAGACCTGAAACTGTGAAACTTCTAGAAGAAAACGTAGACAGTACGCTCTTCGACATTGGTCTTAGCAACATCTTTTCAAACACCACGTCTGACCGGGCAAGAGAAACAATAGAAAAAATAAACAAATGGGACTACATCAAACTAAAAAGCTTCTGCACAGCAAAGGAAACCATCTACAAAACGAAAAGACAACCTAACAATTGGGAGAAGATATTTGCAAACCATACTTCTGACAAGGGCTTAATCTCCAAAATATATAAAGAACTCATGCATCTCAACAACAAAAAAACTAACAACCCAATTAAAAAATGGGCAAAAGACCTGAACAGACATTTCTCCAAAGAAGATATACAGATGGCCATCAGACACATGAAAAGATGTTCAAAATCACTAACTATCAGAGAAATGGAAATCAAAACTATAGTGAGATCTCATCCCACGCCCGTCAGAATGGCTGTAATTAACAAGACAGGAAACAACATGTGTTGGAGAGGATGTGGAGAGAAGGGAACTGTCATACACTGCTGGTGGGAGTGCAAACTGGTGCAGCCACTATGGAAAACAGTATGGAGATTCCTAAAAAAATCAAGGCTAGAACTACCATATGATCCAGCTAGTCCACTGTTGGATATTTATCCAAAGAACTTGAAAACACCAATTTGTAAAGGTACATGCACCCCTGTGTTCATTGCAGCGTTATTCACAATAGCCAAGACTTGGAAGCAACCTAAGTGCCCATCAAGGGATGAATGGATAAAGAAGCTGTGTTATATATACACAATGGAATACTGCTCAGCCATAAGAAACGATGAAATCAAGCCATTTGTAACAACATGGATGGACATTGAGGGTATAATGCAAAGTGAAATATGTCAGAGGGAGAAGGTTAAATATTGTATGATTTACTTCATTAAGTAGTAGATAATAACAACAATAAACAAACACATAGGGACAGAGATTGGATTGGTGGTTACCAGAGGGGAAGGGGGGAGGGAGGAAGGAGGAGGGTGAAAGGGATAATTCGGTACATTTGTGTGGTGATGGGTTGTAATTAGTATTTTGGTGGTGAACATGATGTAATCTATGCAGAAATAGAAGTACAATGATGTACACCTGAAATTTTTACAATGTCATAAACCAATGTTACTGCAATAAACAAAAAATTAATAAAAAAGAATATATATTAAGAATAATTTTACTAATTTTATGATCATGGATATTCTCCTGTATTGTCATCCATCACTATTATGCACTGAGTATTTCTACTTTCAATTTTAGCCCTATAATCCATTTGGAGTGATTTACTTGTGAATAATGTTAGTCGATGGTCCAGTGTTTTATTTTGCAAAGGGATATCTTATTGTCTATAAAACAATTACTGTATCATTTTAAAAGTTGATTTTAAATACAGTGAATCTGAATGATGCTTGGAAAATGGATATTATTTTCCTTCATAATTGTAGTATGTCTCTCCATTTCTTCAGAGCTTTTATGTCCTGTGGTATATCTTTATAATCTTCTTCATTTATCTTACATAACTTATATAACTACATATGGCATCATGTTGCATAAATCCAATTATTTCAAATATTTTATTTATCCTAAGACAGAATAATTACTTATAGGTTTAAAATAGTTCTTGCTAATATAAAGATATTTTTATGTGGTTATCTAGTATCTTTTCACATTAGTCAACTTATTTAAAATTCTAAATTTTATAAGTTATTACCCACTAAATTAATAGATTTTTCTCTTCTTCTTTAATATTATTTACCTTATTCTTTCTATTCTCATTTTTAAATGTCTGGGCTCTGGTGCCACACTGAATCACAATAATGTTTGCCAGGAGCATTTTCCTCTTCTGATGTGTAGCATAAACACCAGATAAATTCTTTGTCAGGGCAAAGCAGTCGTATAAGAGAGAGAAAACAAAAACGTGAAGGGGAAGCATTTCTACCTGGAAGTCAACAGACTTCCCTCTCTTGGTTATTTAATGCTAGATATGTTATGACAATGTACCCACTGAGAATTAGAGGATCTCACTCTAGTTCGAGGAATTAATCTTGGTCAAATAGTTTAACCTCTTTAAACTTTCTTCATCTTTATTATGAAGAGCTTGAAAAGTGTTTTTGAGTTTTAATGTTCTATGATTCCAAGGTATCCTTTACCCAGATGCACCTGACAAAGAACAGAGTGAATTATCAGTTATCTACTTCTCCATCAACATTGTCACTTAGGGAAGAAGAATGCCCCTGAGCTAACATCTGAGCCAATTCTTCTCTAATTTTTCTCTGTGGGATGCACCACTCCTCAAGAATGGCTTGAGGAGTGGTGTATTAAGTGTCTGGTGGTGCATAGGCATGTGCCCGGAATCAGAACTAGTGAACCCCGGGCCATGAAAGCAGAACACGGGAACTTGACCACTACGCAACTTGGCCAGGCCCCAATATTATTTTTGTTTGAGGAAATGGATGTATGGAAACACTTAACTATGGTTTGTAAATAGATAGTTCATAGGGGAATTTTGTCTGCAAGAATGCAAAGAGAGGATACATAGTTGCAATATGTCTTTGTACGTAAATATCTAGATGGAAACTTAACGTGGCTGCGCCAACGAAGGATATGACAACATGATACAACTAGAACTAATACATCTACACATACAAAGAAGAAAAAAACCCACTATGTATTAGATCAGGATACATAGCATTAGGCTAGACTTGTTCAAAGACATTGAAACACTGACCCCAAATTCTCACTTCCTCCACCCTACAAGGGATCCAGCTTTGGGTCATTCCGGCGACCCAGAAGTCCCAGGTTCAGCTGTTGCCCAACCTGGAGGGGCTCCACAAAGTCCCTTGACTTGTCATCATGAGGTTAAGGGTAGGAGTGTGCTAGACTTCAGACTAGGGGGATAAGTATGGAGACAATGCATCTCAAAAAGTTAGCAGTTGTCCTAGCATCTTTTCAATGCACTAGATGCTGGACTTCCTGGTGGTTCAGAGTCAGGCCGTCATTGGAGCACTTGTGGCTGCACCAGAAGTGAACCAAGACGTGCACCGGAAGTGGACCGAAACCAGCAACAGAAGGTGAACACAGGCTTGCATGTGGGAAGTGGAACATGGCTCCCACCAGGATGAATTGTGTGGCAAGTGGTAGCATCTTAATGTAGAATGTTCTTGTGCCAGCAGTTGGCAGGAAACTGGAGTGGTGGGTTTGATGTAAGGGCTGAGTAGAGGGGATTTTTGAGGACTGGGGGGACCAAATCAACCCATAACACTAGCCTTGTCTCAAGTCAGAAGAAGTTGGTTTCAGTGTGGTAAGTCATAATTTGATGTGGTGGTTGCAAAACCAAGAAGCCCTTGCCTCTGCCAGAGTCTCATGTCTGTGTGCATTGGATGCATTTTGCAATTCCCAACTCAGTAGTCGTGTATACTTTAATATTTTTATCTTAATAATATATTTTACTTGACCCAGTATGTCAAGAAGTATTATGGTCTCAATGTATAATCAATATAAACATTATTATTTAGATGTTCTATATTCACTTTTGTCATACAAATTTTTTTAAATCCATGCATATTTTACACTCATAACATAGCTGAATTTAGATTAACCATATTTTAAATGCTCAATAATGACATATGGCCAGTGGCTACCAGATTGGCTAACAAAATAATTAATAAATATTATGTTTTTGGAGCTGTTTTAGATTTATGGAAAAATTTAGATGAGAGTATAGAGTCCCCGTATACTCTTCCTCCCTGCACACACGCACGGTTTCCATTATTATTAACATCTTGCATTAGCGTAGTATATTAGCTATAATTCAGGAACCAAGATTGATACATTATTATTAACCAAGAACTATAGTTTACGTTAGGGTTCACTCTTTGTCTTGTACATTCTGTGGGTTTTGGGAAATGAATCCTGTGCCCACCGTTACAGTATCTTACAGAATAATCATTTTCCTGCCATAAAAGTGCACTGTGCTCCAGGGCCAGATATATGTATAGATGTGGCCCTTGTCATTGATGTTTGGGGTGATGGGAACATAGGTGTTTTCCAGCATGTATCTGCCACTTTAGGATGAAAAAATAAAGGAATTTCCCACATAGTCCCATATTCTCACAACAGCATAAATAGTGGAGGAAACTAATCCTGAAGGTGTGGAAGTGGATCATCACACCATATTGATTCCTGGGATTAACAAGGTTAAAAGAACTGAGGAAGAGGAAAGGAGGAAGATTTTTAAGAATAAAAAATGTAGCTTTATTTCTGCATTGATCTTGAGCTATGGCTTTGGAATTTTCTGAATTCAGCTTGACTATTGCTTCCCCAGGCAGGGACTCACGTGCTTATGGTGTTTCTGCACTCATGATTGGTGTGCAGTCCTGCACGGGTCACACGTGAAATGTTCAGTGACTGCCCTGGACCCTGGGTGTATGAAGCTGTCCCTCCCTATATTGGACTTTGGAGGGAGAGATGCTGGAACGTTCTTGGCTAAGGCTTGACTGACATGGATACTGTCTGAACCTTTCACCTTACACTTGATATCACATCCTCTGATGCAATTATTTTGAAGCATCACAAATGGCATTCATGTGGATGGCTTGTTGACAAAGGTTTGGGACCCCATCTGCCCAAGAAGAGGTGGTCCCTGGAGCCTTGCTATCCATGGACCTGGATGAAATCATAGTGCCTAACGCTGGAGAGGATGTTCCTCAAACATGTTTTCCAACTGGTGTTTTTCACCTGGACACAGGACCTCAGATGCAGAGCCCCTGGACAGAGAGGGGTCTGGATCTCACCAGGGGAGAGGAAGAGACTGCTGAAAGGAGTCAGAGAGCATTAGAATTGCTTTTCCAGTCCACAAAAACCACATATACACGCGTGTGTGTGTGTGTGTGTGTATGTGTTACTATATGTGACATGTGTCGATATCTTCTTAGGCTGCATGTTCCACCTCTTCTTCTGCTGCGTCACACCTCACACAGAAGCAGGGATTTGCAGAGGCTTCTAAGATGTTCCTTTTGATTTTCTTCTTCCTGTTCCTGCAGTTTCCTCTCTTTGTCTGTCGTTTGGCTTATCCTGACTGCTTTTTCTGAATTGAACCCAGTGCATAAAAGGATGGAAATGTGGTTATTGGTGGGTTTTTCCCCTTGTATACGTATTTCTTACACAGAGGGATCAAGAAGCCTAGCAAGGATGTCACTTTGCAGTGGTAAGTGCCTCTTTATTTATATTCTGCTTGATTATTATGATGAATTATGCCTATGGGATCTGTGGATGGATAGACCAAGGCGCTGTGCATCACCTGTCCTGTCTTTCCCCGGCATCCCCACCTTCCCAGAATTGTCCATTATTATCTCTATCTCTTCCCGCTGACTTGTTGCTTCCTTCAAAGCAGAGAACAGTAGTGTTTTAATATTTTACAGTTTTTTTCCTTTTAGTGTCCAATTTTCAGGGCTAGAAGCTTAGTGAGACAGCACTCTCCACCAACATACTCCATGAACTCTGCCCTTCCTCATGCCTCAGCTGCCGCTGCATAGTGTTCTAACTTCTGCTCTTTTGGGGGGAGAATCTCAGCCTGTACAGAGGAGCCCTTGGGTGGGGGTGATCCTGTGTGCCTGCCCCTCACACATCTTTAGTTGTGACTTATTGTCTTTGTTTTAAGCAAGGGCTCGAGAGCGCTTTTTTGTGGTGTTTATTAGTTATTTTAACAAAAGCATGTTAAGGAAGTGCCCTCCAAAAAGAATGTGTTTTAGAGAAGTGGATCCTGAATTTTATCAAATGCTTTATACACTTCATGAGCATATTGTGTTTTTTTTTCCTGGCAGAACGGTGAGGACATTAAATGTGAGGGTATTAAAAGATTATCTAATTTTCTAATAGTCTGTTTAAGATGATTCCTTGTTCACATTTTCTTTTTGGTCCTGGTAACAGGCTCATGTTAATTTCATAATTAATAGAGATATGCCTTCTTATTCTATATTCTGGAAGAGTTTCCTGGTAGAGTAAATATCTATTCTTAAGTTTTAGAAACAATTCATCTGTAAATACATCTAATCCACCATATATTTGGAATTTTCTTTCTTAAAAACTCTCTTGAAACCATAAAGAACATTTGTAAAATTTTCTATTTTCTATTTGAGCCAGTTTGAGTAATTCCAGTTTCATTTAAAAAGCAGCTTTATCACTGAGATCCCAAAAGGCATCTCCACGTGCAGATGCACAACATTCTCTCTGACTTCGCACCTTGTCCGATTTTCTCACCTAAAGTTGTTGATGTTTGTCTTCCCCAAATAGTTTTTCTTTATCAGACTTGTCTGTATGATGCCTATTTTATTGAGCTTCCCAAAGAATCAGAGTGACTGATTACTTTTCCTCTGGACTTATTTTATACTAGTTTTATACTTTTATTTCTGCTTCTATCTCTCTTTCTAAATTATATTTTTTGTTTTCTTTCTCCGTTCTCCTTTTTTTGAGTTGAGAGTTTAATTCACTTTCATTTTTATTTACTATTCAAGATATTTATTGCACAGATATTTCCTTTCAGAACAGAGAGTTTTCTTCTCTTCTTCCTTTCTCTCTCCTCTCTCTCCAGGTATCCTTGCTAATCAATGGTTTTATTTCCTGTTTCACCAAAGAGTTATTCATAAGAGTGATTATTGGCTTATAAATTGTCTGATTTGTTTAAGATAAGTTGGCAGTTAATGAGCATTTTTGCGTGCAAGTTTGTTAAGAAACTGGATTTCAAATCTGCCTGTTCCTCTGATGAGCTACTGAGTCAGAATTTCTGTGGTTGGCCATGTATCTCTCTTCTGGTGGCTTCAGGAATTGATTACTATGTAGAAATTGCTTGTTGGACGAGGATAGGACCTAATTTTAAAATAATATTATTTCTTTGCTACGGAGTAGGAAGTTTGAGATTTATATGCAGGCGTATGTGTGTGTGTATGCTCCAAAAATAATTAATGATAAATCAAGATTAACAATATATACGATTCCTATATTGACTTTTTTTTGGACAAAGACTGAGAAGTTAGTTGAATACTCTTACTATGGTTGTAGTTAGGTTCACTTTACTTCATATTTTTAAAATCCTTTTTTTAATATATGATTGAACACATACTTTTTGACTGCTAACCACCTTTTAGTCCCTAAATCTTTTGCCTTCAGATATGTGTACCATTATACACATTCATATATAAAAGTTTCATATTAGTTGTGGCTTTACTTTTGTGAGCACGTGTATGGGCTATTACTGACAATCCCCTTTCTTTCAGCATCTACGTTCAGTGTTAGTTTCCTATGTCTTCATGGAATGTAGAGTAACATTCAATATTGAAAAAATGATTTAAGTAACTTCAGTATAGTATAACTGATATACATAGCATTATCTCTGTGGTTCTATTTTTTTGTACTTTGCTTTTTTTCTTTTTTCCTAGTTTTGCTCCATTTAAAGTAATTTCCCTATTAAACTTTTCTCCACTGTGTTGGATATATAGATCATTCTCACATTCTATTTTAGATTTTTTTTTTTTTTTGCTGAGGAAAATTGGCCCTGGCCTAACAACCATGCCCATCTTCCTCTACTTTATATGTGACACCGCCAGAGCATGGCTTGATGAGCGGTGCATAGGTCTGCACCAGGGATCCGAACTCATGAACATTAGGCCACCAAAGCAGAGTGTGCAAACTTAACCACTACACCACCAGGAGGGCCCCTATTTCACAATATTTTTAATTTCAGAAATAAGAAGAACCCAGAATCTGAAGTCTTGCCTCACTGACTCATCAATGTTAGATGAAAAATTAATTAGTATTTTACTTCTTTTCTTTTTCTCCAAATCCAATGTTTCTAGGTATAGATTAAGCACTTGGTTCAAGATGGTTTTAAATTTCATGCACATTCTTTAAAGTTGTTTGTATTTTGCATTTTTTATAAATCACATTAACACAAAGTACTTAGACAATTGTTTTACTTTTTCAGTGTTCACTTATTTGGTGTGGTGTTTTTTTTTGAAACCCGTCATCCTCAAGCTTGATTAAGGATCTGAATGATCTGCAGGGCTTGTTAAAACACAGAAGGAGTGCTGGACCCCACCCCAGATATTCTGATTCAGTAGGTTTCGGGTGGGGCTGAAGGACTGGCATCTCCATATTGTGATTGGAAGCTCCCCTGCCTAATATTCCTTATTTTTTTTCATTTCACAGGCAGTAAATTCCGTGTCTCAGTGTAGGGCTGTCCCTCCCCAATCCTTTGATTCTTCACAGGTGTTATGCCACAATAAACTTCTTGTACTCCTAACTCCACCTCAGCAATTGGAGGCCTCAACTGACACGCAAATGTTCTTCATTTTTCCTCAGAAAGGGGTGTTTTATTTTCAGAAAACTGACACAATCTGCAATAAGTTTAATATGGATGCTGCTCTCTGCTCTTTAGAGATTGCAATGTATTTTTACAACACCTGCACCATTCTTCCTTGTTCTCAGCATTTAACGCTCTAATATTGGAAACACATGGGGCTTCTGGACATTCTGGACATCCTCCCTTCTTTAAGTTTAATTGATCATATCACATCTGAACTAAGTTGAACTACATTTCGCCATATCATGGCTTGTCACATGACCATCAGGTATATGTATAGTATGTGTGCATCTCACAGAAACAGAATGTTCCTGGAGTGTGTCTCTCAATGATTCTTCTCCTAAAATTTGATTAAATATGTTCTAAATAGAGGTTTTCAATTAAATGTACCTAATCCATACGTACATTACTGGTCTGTAAAATGTTCTATATCATAAACTTATTTTGTTGAATAGCATGTAAATTATTTCTATGCCCCCAAGCTCACACATTTGATTGTAACATTTATTTTCTTTTCAACTTAAAGAAAGAACTTCTATTAAAAGAAAGAAATCCAAAGGAGTATCCTAAAGAATGAAATACTATGAGTATAGAGGACTAGATACCTTGAAGGAGTTTCCCTCCACATAACAATATCTTCCATAAAATATAATTTTATTGCATTCTTGAGTTCACATGAAGTAAGCCAAGTCTCAAAGGACAGAAGAAGGAAACTGTAAGCGTTAGACAAATTTGGATTTACCCAGTGTTCACAGGTCAGTATGATCCTATAATGAAAGGATTTGTCTTTGTGTCACAAATGACTTGAAGGAAAGAATCCGGGAGTCACAGATTACTTGTGAGTCACACAAAAATGTCACTTAGCTTGGTGTCAATGCACATGACTGTGAGCCGAAACCAGTGACATTCTTTTCTGGAGGAAAGGATCTAAACTAAAGCCTTTCATTCTGTACACATTAAAATCATACAAAAATGAGCTCATAATCAAAGTTCACCAAACAAATAAGGAATACATGTCATTGTCGATAAGTGTCATCAACACATAAGAAAATTAAAAATAAAACAATAGATTTAAACAGTAAAACCTCAAATATGAGATTTATCAACTTCAAGATATAAAATAACTGTGTATAAACTGTTTATAAAAAATGGAACCAGAAAAATTGGAATAACAAAATCAAACAGGAGACTCTAGAAATTATCTGACATATTTGCCAAAGGGCCTTATAGAACATTAAGAGATGAAAAAGAGTTAAGTGTTGAGTTTCAAAACTCCACAGATAGGTTCTACAACAGAAGAGAGAATACAAAACTAAATTTGAATTCTGAAGGAAACAGAATGCAGCATAGATAGACAAGGAAGTAGAAAACATGAAAGATATGGTAGATATGGAGATGATGCGAGAGAATAAAGAAAAAGGAGAAATATAATACTGTACAACAAAAACAAGTGAGTCATGAGGGTAAAACTGAATGTTAAAGGGTCTATAAATTTCTCAGGAGATGAGAAATTATATCCACTTCAGGCAATGTGGGCTGGTGGTAAAATAGAAGCAGAGAATATAACTCTGACCCAAATAGAGGAGATACAATAGAATATGCAAAACAAGTATAAATCAATAAATTTTAAAGGGAAATAAAATAATAAATCTTGTGGAAAAAATAGAAGGAAAACATAGATAATGGGGGCAAAACAAGGATATCAATGGTCACAACAAATGTAAATGGAATACATTCTCTAGTTAAATACAGATTGTTAAATTTGATGGGACAATGACAAACGTAACTGTATCTTGTTTACAAGACTTGTGAAAACTAAAAAACATGGAAAACTAGAAATTCAAAATAGAATAGGACATATAAACATATGCTAGTAAACTACCAATCAAAAATCAACCCAGGGTAGCTATAATAATATGAGATAAAACAGATGAGGAAAAAACCATCATTGAGAAGTAAGTGGTTAATTCCCAATGGTATATAAGTTCAACTGATCATGAAGATATAGTCGTTGTTGTACTACACACGATGTCATGTGAAGATAATATAGCTTCAACTCGGAAAGGAAGGAGGAGAAGGAAGAGGAGGAGAAGGAGAAGAAGGAGAAGACAGAAGAAACAAAAGGAGGAGGAGGAGGATGAAGTATAGGAGAAGAAGGCAGAAGAAGATGAGAGGTAGAAATAATATATCTTCATAGTGAAGAATTTCAACATTCCTCTGAGACAAAGAATAACACATATCTATTAATAGAGTATTTGAAAAACCAATTAGCAAGTTTGATTTAGTGGATACATATTGAACCCTATACCCAACAAGTGAAGAAAACCTATTCTTCACAAGGACAAGGGGAGCATTAACAAGCAGTGAGCATGAACTAGGGTACTAATCAATCCTCAAATAATAGAACACTTGAAATAAGTACAAGTGACTGCTCTATTTTATTCTTGATGGGGTTACAGATCCCAGGCAATAAAAATACAAAGAATTTTCTTTGGTTTGGAGTTATTTGTGTAGAAAGTCTGTAGAAAAGATGAATATAATATGGGTTATCAGGAATAGGTGCTGCTAAAGATGTTAAGGATTAATTTTAATTTAATATTTGTTTAAATAAGAAATGGTACCAAAACCAGGCAAAGACAGTACAAAGAAAGAAAATTACAGGCCAATATCGCTGATGAACATTGATGCAAAAATCCTCAACAAAATATTGGCAAACTGAATACAACAATACATTAAAAAGATCATACACCATGATAAAGTGGGATTTATACCAGGGACGCAGGGATGGTTCAACATCTGCAAATCAATCAACGTGATACATCACATGAACAAAACAAAGAATAAAAACCACATGATCATCTCAATAGACGCTGAGAAGGCATTTGACAAGATACAACATCCATTTATGATAAAAACTCTCAATAAAATGGGAATAGAAGGAAAGTACCTCAACATAATAAAGGCCATATATGACAAACCCACAGCCAACATCATACTCAATGGGGAAAGCCTGAAAGCCATTCCTCTGAGAACAGGAACGAGGCAGAGCTGCCCACTCTCACGACTCCTGTTCAACATAGTACTGGAGGTTTTGGCCAGAACAATTAGGCAAGAAAAAGGAATAAAAGTAATCCAAATAAGTAACCAGGAAGTGACACTCTCACTATTTGCAGATGACATGATTGTATATATAGAAAACCCTAAAGAATCTGTTGTAAAACTATTAGAAACAATCAACAACTACAGCAAAGTTGCAGGGTACAAAATCAATCTACAAAAATCAGTTGCATTTCTATATGCTAATAATGAACTAACAGAAAGAGAGCTCAAAAAGATAATACCATTTACAATTGCATCAAAAAGAATAAAATACCTAGGAATAAATCTTACCAAGGAGGTGAAGGACCTATACAATGAGAACTACAAGACATTATTGAAAGAAATCCATGATGACATAAAGAAATGGAAAGATATCCCATGCACGTGGATTGGAAGAATAAACATAGTTAAAATGTCTATATTACCTAAAGCAATCTACAGATTCAATGCAATCCCAATCAGAATCCCAATGACATTCTTCACAGAAATAGAAAAAAGAATACTAAAATTTATATGGGGCAACAAAAGACCACGAATAGCTAAAGAAATCCTAAAAAAAAACAACAAAGCAGGAGGCATAACAATCCCTGACTTCAAAACATACTACAAAGCAATAGTAATCAAAACAGCATGGTACTGGTACAAAAACAGACACACAGATCAATGGAACAGAATTGAAAGCCCAGAAATAAAACCACACATATACGGACAGCTAATTTTCGACAAAGGTGCTAAGAACATGCAATAGAGAAAGGAAAGTCTCTTCAATAAATGGTGTTGGGAAAACTGGACAGCCACATGCAAAAGAATGAAAGTGGACCATCTGCTATCGCCATTCACAAAAATTAACTCAAAATGGATCAAAGACCTGAAGGTGAGACCTGAAACTATAAAACTCATAGAATAAAATATAGGCAACACACTATTTGACATTGGTTTTAAAGGAATATTTTCAGATGACATGCCTACCCAGACTAGGGAAACTAAAGAAAAAATAAACAAGTGGGATTTTATCAGATTAAAGAGCTTCTATAAGACAAATGAAACCAGAATCAAGATGAACAGACAACCAACCAGCTGGGAGAGTATTTGCAAAACATACATCTGACAAGGGGTTGATCTCCATAATATATAAAGAACTCACACAACTGAACAGCAAATAAACAAACAACCCGATCAAAAAATGGGCAAAGGAGGGGCCGGCCCGGTGGCGCAAGTGGTTAAGTGCGCGCGCTCCGCTGCGGCGGCCCGGGGTTCGCTGGTTCGGATCCCGGGCGCGCACCGACGCACTGCTTGGTAAGCCATGCTGTGGCGGCGTCCCATATAAAGTGGAGGAGGATGGGCACGGATGTTAGCCCAGGGCCGTCTTCCTCAGCAAAAAAGGAGGAGGATTGGCGGATGTTAGCTCAGGGCTGATCTCCTCACAAAAAAAAAAAAAAAAAAAAAATGGGCAGAGGAAATGAAGAGACCTTTCTCCAAGGAAGATATACAGATGACCAATAAGCACATGAAAAGATGCTCAACATCATTAATCATCAGGGAAATGCAAATGAAAACAACACTAAGATACCACCTTACGCCCGTTAGAATGGCTATAATCACCAAGACAAAAAACAACAAATGTTGGAGAGGATGTGGAGAAACAAGAACCCTCATACACAGCTGGTGGGAATGCAAATGGGTGCAGCCTCTATGGAAAACGGTATGGAGATTCCTCAAAGAATTAAAAATAGAGATGCCCTAGGACCCAGCCATCCCACTACTGGGAATCTATCCAACGCACATGAAATCAACAATCCAAAGAGGCTTATGCACCCCTATGTTAATTGCAGCATTATTCATCATAGCCAAGAAGTCGAAGCAACCTAAGTGTCCCTCGACTGACGATTGGATTAAGAAAATGTGGTATATATATACAATGGAATACTACTCAGCCATAAAAAAAGACAAAAGCGTCCCATTTGCAACAACATGGGTAGGCCTGGAGCGTATTATGTTAAGTGAAATAAGCCAGAAAGAGAAAGACAAACACTGTATGATCTCACTCATATGTGGAATATAAACAAACCAACACATGGACAGAGAAAACTGGACTGTGATTACCAGGGCAGAGGGGATGGGGGGAGGGGGGTGGGTGGTCGGAACAAGGGGTGAAGGGAGTCATATATATGGTGATGGACAAACAAAAATGTACAACCCAAAATTTCACAATGTTAGAAACCATTAAAACATCAATAAAAAAAAAAAAAGAAATGGATGAGAAGCTTTTTAAACTTTACAATGCTGTCTCTCTTAGATTCCAAAGTGTTTCTAGTTTTCAGTTCTTCTTGATTCTTTCAATTTTTCCTGCCTGTTGATGATTCCTCGTTCATTGGATCTCTGAAGTTCACCTTAGTTTCCTGGCTTTTGATGGTGGCAGATGCACAGGTTTGAGGGGGTAGAGGCTTAGGCAATTTGATTGACAGCTTTCTGTTGCACCATTCTCAACCTGCACATGTCATGCGTCTACGCTTGTCACGCACATGTCAGTTGCGATTATTCTTCCTCCCCAAGGCTATCCCCAATCTCATGCTAATATTGTTGCTCTTCTAGGAAGGAATTAATGGTGTGCTCATATAAACAAACATTTTGCCTCCTGAACCAAAGAGCAATTTACAAATCTAATCTGAATGTGATCTGTTTTTCCATTCATTGTACTTTCTTTTGTGTACTTAACCAGTTACCTTCATGAGTGTGGAATTCACTAAGAACATTCCACAGCTGGAGTCATGTTATTTTCTTTAGTTATAAATTATAAGGCTTCAGGAGAGCCACCTGTTGCCACGGACCTTCGAGTCAATAGCAAATTCATTTGAATGAAGTTATTGTATTGCATTTGAAGGAAATCATTTTGAGTATTTTCCCTAAGGATCCCTATCCTTCCATGCAGGTTTCAGTACAAGATCTACCAGTATGTTCTGGCCTTGGTTTTTGCCATTGAGGAAATCTAGGGGAATCATCATATTTTGCCCAACATATCTCTGGGATTTGATCTCTATAATGCCCTGCCCAGTGAACGGAGGCCAGTGGAGAGTTCCCTGATTTGATTCTCGGGGTTGGGCAAGGACATCCCTAATTACAACTGCAGGAGAGAGAGCAAGTCTCTAGCGGTCCTTACGGGAACCACATGGGCAATTTCTGCCCAGATTGGAACACTGCTGGATCTGTACAAATTTCCACAGGTAAGACTGGGTGGGATGGGGAGAGATGAAACCATGTCTCCTTTGGTGTCATTCTCAGGTGCCTAAATAGGAGGAGAGGAGAAGACTGGGTTTGTGCATCTCTCAAAGGATATGATCTCAAAGGGCACGTGTACAGGATCTTGGTGGGGTATGACATTTCCTTTCTTTGGAGTAGAGAGAAGGCTGAGGGGGAAGGAGATAAAGCAGTTTCCTGGAAGTCTACTGATCTTATTTTCTAGAAAGCTTTCAGGGAGTGGAAAATGATTAGAAAATGAAATGATCTATTGTCCCCTTCTACCACCTCCAAGTGTTGTTGAACAGTCTTCAGGACTGAGAGTGTGGTTTTTGCCAATCCTCATCTTCATATTGCTTCCAATTGTCTTTTCCTTTTAGCTTACATATGGTCCTTGTGATCTTATCCTGAATGATGAAGAGTAGCTTCCATCTCTCTATCAGATGGCCCCCAGGGACACATCTCTAGCCATTGGCATGGTCTCTTTGCTGCTTCATTTCAGTTGGAGCTGGGTGGGGCTGGTCATCTCAGAAGACAAGAAAGATGTTGAGTTTCTCTCAGACTTGAGAGGAGAGATGGACAAGAATGGAATCTGTGCAGCCTTTGTGGAAATGATCCCTGTCACTGAAAGGTCATATTCCTCAATGACCTGGCCATATGATTTGCAAGTAGAAGAAACAGAAGGGAGTGTGGTTATCATTTAAGGTGATGCCGACTCTCTCGTAAGCTTGAGCTTTTCTACTTGGGAGTATTTAGTGATATGGAAAGTCTGGGTCACGGCATCAGAGTGGGATTTTATCCACAGTGAGAGCGATTTCGTCCTTGACTCATTCCATGGGACTCTCATTTTTTGACACCACCCTAGTGATGTCTCTGGCTTTGAAAATTTTATCCAGAGAGTTAACCCTACCAAATATCCAGAAGACATTTACCTCACTATGTTGTGGTACCCCTTTATTCCTTGCACCGTTTCTGAGCCTGAATGTAAAACACTGGAGAATTGTTCACCCAGTGCCTCCTTGGGATGGCTGCCTTGGCAGATATTTGACACGACCATGACTGAATGGAGTTACAATGTGTACAATGCTGTGTATGCTGTGGCCTGGAGCCTTCATGAGATGCTTCTTCAACGTCCAGAAATTCAGCCAATGGGAAGTGGGGAAGATCTGGTGTTTTCTCCCTGGCAAGTAAAGTCTCTTCCACTTAATAGCATGTACCCTTGTAAAAGTGACTTTCTTATGGGTTTCCATAGGTGTTCAAACCAAGAAGTTAGGATTCTTTCTCCATGAAAAGCAGAGGAGTTTCTGTACTTGTTTCACTCTCTAGGAGGTAAATCTTCCTGGGTAGTAAGTCATCAACAAGAAGGTTCTAGTGGCAACGAGAAAGTGAGCTATGAGTCAAAATCAATGTTTTGTGTTACAAAGGATCCCAACATCCTGCTTGCCTACTGTTTCAATAGGGATTATCCAGCCTTCTCCCATGCAGCTCCTCAATGACAAGAAGAAGAGAACTTGTCCTTTCCGTGCCTATCTGGTGCTGAACATGATGGTAAATACTTTACATAAATGATCTCATTTAATTCTGCAACCACTTTAGGTATTGCTAACATGATTTTGCAGATTGATGGTCTGGGAAAATTCAGAGAGTGCATGAGCGTGGCTAGATTGGACTTTGTACTTGAGATTTGTCTGAATCCTATCACCACTGGTCATCTTGATATTCTTGTCTTTAGGCATTTTCTCTTGAAACCACCTGATATTTTAGAAACATTATGCTATTGTAGTTCTCCATATGCTTTCATTTGCTTTACTTCATTGGATACTTGTAATAAAGTTACATTATGAAGCAAGGATTACAGACAATGAAAGACTGTCCTCAATTCAGGGTTTTTCTCTTTAACACCTGGGCCTACTTCACCGCAGGGTGATGTGTCACTTCTAGCTGCACCACTTTCTGAGGAACATAGAATTTAACAATCCTGCTGGTGACACAGTGAATTTGGCTGAAGGAGGAAAATCAGATTAAGAGTACACTATTCTCAACTCTTGGAATTTTCAGAAGGTCTTAGACTTATGGTGAAAGTAGAAGAATATTCCCAACATGCTCCACGTGGTCAAGAAGTGTCTTTATCTGAGGAGGTGATTGAGTGTGCCAAAGGAATTACTGAGAGGGGTTGATCCCAATCACAATTACTTACACCACACATGAATAACCAAAATCTTGTTGGGGTTTTGTACCCCCTCAGAGCTTCATAAAAGGACACATATGGGAATTTAACAATTCACTTCCAACTGAAGTAATTTTTTCTTTTACCAATAATCCAAGATCGAAGCAAGACTTTCACAGGCAAAAAGACTGCAAGTTGCTGAATGTTCAGAAGGTGGTTAGTAATTTTTAGGAATAATTAAAAAAAATTAAGTTATGTACATGTTTTTTAGAGATAATGTTTTTGCACACTTAGTACACTACAGTATAGTGTAAACATAGCTTCCTTATGTACTAGGAAATCAAAAAATTCGTGTGACTCACTTTATTGCAATATTTGATTCGTTGCGGTGCTCTGGAAACAAACCTACAATACGTCTGAGGTGTATCAGTCTTTTATATCATACAATAAGCATGGCATCCAACCAATGAATTGGATTTAGATATTTCAAGCTTCAGTTTGTTATGGCCCAATACTCTAAAACACTCTAGTTACTTGAAAATTAGGTAAAAGTCACAGCTGTTACCAAGTGTTATCTGATTTTCTCCAGACTCCACACTCTGTATACAGTGAGAGTTGCAGCCCGGGATTCAGGAAGACCCCTCAGGAGAGCAAGTCTGCATGTTGTTTTGGTTGCATTCCTTTCCCAGAGAATGAGATTTCCAATGAGATAGGTGAGGATATGCCTTGCAGCGACTTTCTCCACTTCTATTTTATTTTTTTTTTTGAAGGGAAACATTTGTCCTGAGCTAACATCTGTTGCCAATCTTCCTCTTTTATTATTGCCCCCAAAACCCTAGTACATAGTTGTATATCCTAGTTGTAAATCATTCTAGTTCTTCTATGTGAGCCATCACCACAGCATGGCAATTCACAGAAAGATGGTGTGATTCCATGACCAGGAAACCAACCGGAGCCACCAAAGTGGTGAGCACTGAACTTTCATCACTAGGCTATCAGGGCTGGCTCTCCACCGCTCTTTTGTATGCACCGTTCTCCCAAAGAAACGGAAAAGCTCTGGATGAGGACTGCAGGGTCCAAATGTTTCCTTCCTCCATTTAGTAATTTAACTTTTATAGCCAAAAAAGCCAACTTTTTTATCATTTCCACCCAGAAAGATACACTCACTCTCTACATTGAACTAGCTTGCTTGACTCATTTTAGCATCATTGCAGGCATTATCATCTCAAGGAAACCCTTTTTGACCACTCCACAGAAACCAAACATAAATCTTTCTCATGGAATCTAACACATGGTATCATAAGTCCTTACTATTCATCTTCTTTAAATCTACATTTAGATCACATTGAACAAATCCTTATTTTTCCAGAGTCTGGTGCTGTTCTTGACACAGAGCTAGAGCTCAGAAAGTTTGTGTTTGATTTAAGGGGTAAGTATTTACATGGTATGCAACGTGCTTAGAGTCCAGCTTCCTTCAATGAGTACATACATCTTTTCTCTGATGTCCTAGAGTTCGCATGTGAGTAGGGGAGACAACATGCAGTGAAGTGAATTCAAGGTGGTGACATAGGGCTGCAATATAGGTACGCAGAGACCCATGGGATGAAATAAGTGATAGTATATATATTTGTGGGGAGGCAACTCTCATGGACTTCTTCATAGAGGCAGTAGCATTAGTATTATGTCAGACTAATGAAGGTGGATTAAATTCTTGGTGGAATTCTTAGAAATGGCAGAAACTGGCAAATTAACCCTGCATTTAATATTCTAGGGAGCTCAGAAAAGGTTCAACATGACTATAACCCAGAAAATGTGGGTTTGGGAGTTGGATCATAAAGTAGAAGAGGGACAGAAAACCAACACTGAAGATTTTTCATACCATAATTAACATCTTGGAATTACTCAGATTTATGATATTAAATGGTGCAATGCTGGAATCCCCTCAATGGTGGCATTATCTTATTTTGAAGCTTAATTTCACAACATCTTTTGTATAATTTCAATTTTTTTGAAATGTACTGAGATTGATGATATAGTCTGGCATATCGTCAATTTGGATAAAGCTTCCACGTGCATATTTGTCGTGTGGTAAGTTTTGGTATATGTTCCATACACACATCTAAAGAACACTACGTCCACTAACTTCAATTCCTACATGCTTGGAGATTAATAAATACACTTGTAAACAACCGATGATTAATGAGTAAACTATCATGGAAATTAGAATGTATTTCCAATTAAAAATACTATTCATCAAATCTTATGTGGTGGAGTTAAAACTATCCTTAGAGAGAAATGTATAATCCTAGATTATATATATTTATATATTATTTTGTATATTTAAATAAAGAAAGGTTGAATTTCTAAGTTGTAAGCATTCATGACAAGCTAGAAAAAGAGCAGAAAATTAAACATAAGGAAAATAGAAAACACAAAATGATAAATATTAGAGGAAGTGTTAACAAAATAAAAGACAAACATCAAAAGGATAAATAAAAATAAATTAGATTCTAATAAATGACAAATATACTCAATAAAATCCTAGTACTAGTGTTCAACAAAAGTGAAAATTTGCAACAAAAACATACCAAGGCTGAAAAGGAGTAATCTGTGCAGATAATATGGAAAATTTTTAACATGAAGAAAACATAAATAACATAATGTTGATACAATGAAAATTTAGAGGAAACTCACAAATTTCCAGGCAAATAAAAGTTACCAAACCGTCTCACGAAAAAATGAAAAATCTGAATATTGCCATACCTATTAGAGAAATTGAGACCATACTTTAAAACATTTCTACAAAATTTTATTGTAAGCTATTTATTTGATACAAACCTGATGAATCTGCCCAAATATTCAAGAAAAAAATAATATACATCTACTCAAACTCTTCCAGAGAATAGGAAAAACAGAAAATTTTTGACTCACTATGAGAGACTAGCTTAACATTGGTACCAAAATCTAACAAATTCATTGCAGGAAAGGAAATTACAGGCCACTCTCTTTCTTGGATTAAATTCATTTATCCTAAAAAAAAAATCAAATCAAATCAATGTTCCAAATCTAGCTATATTCTATAAGAAGGACATATCATGACCAAATTAGGTTCATGCAATGTAATTCAGTACACTAATCTCTGAAAAAAGACAAATAATAATCGCAATAACTGTAAGAAAAACTAGTAAAATTAAACACCTATTCATATGTTAAAACAAACAACAACAACAGAACAACCCTTACAAAATCAGAAACAGATTGAAACTCTCTTACTCCCATACACAGTAGTCACAGAATGGACATTTAAGGTGCAGTGTTGAAAGGAAGGATAAGAGAAGAAAGTTCAACATCACTTCCTCTATTAGACGTTACACTGGAGGTCCTGCCTGATACAATATAGGCAGGAAAATAAATAAAAGGAATAATTTACTTCAAAGGAAGACGTAAAATTGATGTTATCTTCAGATGATATTATGGTATAAATGTAAAATCCATGTAAATTAATGTATTAATTGAGCTTAGTGGTGGCTGAATACAAGGTTAATATAGAAAATTTTGCTTCCATCTACCCGTCATAACGCATCCAAAATTTAAATTTTAAAAAATGACATTTACAACATCTTAAAGTATGAAGTACCTAGAAATAACTTTAATGAGACTTTCAAAAGATTTCTGTCCAAAAATTTGTAGAACAGCATTTAGAAAAATAGAGGAAGACTGAAAGAAGTGGAGGGATAAACCAAGTTCGTGACTGAACAGACTCAAAAGTCAACAGATACCAAAATTGTCCAAATTAATCTACAGCTTCCACAAAATTGCAGCTAAAATGCTGACCCGTTCTGTGGAAATTACAATTGACACAATTCTTATGGAAATGATAAAGGAAAAACTTAACTAAGAAAATCTTGAAGAAAAGAATAGAGTGGGAGTACTTACTCTACCTGACATCAAGTATTATAGCATCACAATAGAGGAGGTTCATCAAGAGGATAAACAAGAAAATCAACGGAACGAAATGGTAAGTTCAGATACAAGCTGCTCATATAGGGACTCATGTATAGACGTCTGATTTACAAGGAAACACTGAGGAGGAGTGGGTAAATGAAAGACTTTTCAATAAAGCATGTTGGGTAAATTGGCTGTCTTCATGGAGAAGACAATGACTCGCCAACCCGAACTCACACCATCCACAGAAATCATCAGGCAGATTGTAGTTCTAAACATGAAAAGTTAGAAAATTTAAGGTGACTTAAAGAGGAAGGAGCAATGCCCCTGTAGAAGTAAAAACATGTATTTATACCTGCAGGGATGAGTGGGCACGGAACACTTTCAGAACCACAGGAAGATTTGGGAATCTTAAAAATCAGAGCAGAGGTAGTGGAAGTAGGAAAGACCAAGGTTAGACAGTCTTTTTTGGTCTTCCTAAGAGTTTGTCGGATTTTTAATGGAGGCTAAACATGATCCCACTTACATGTAGAAGTATCACTTGTGATGCAGGACAAGGGCAGGGAACCAGAGAAAAAAGATCTTATGATAACATAGGAGAGAAGTGACGAAAATCTTAACAGAAGTGGTGGAAGTGAAATCAAGAGGAAATGTACTGGAGATCATTTTAGATGGTAGAAAGGGTCTCATTTTGAAACTCCCTAGGAGTGAGGTCTATGACTTTGTAATTTCTGTTTCCCTAGAACGTAGCATATTATCTGCCTCATGGAGGTTTTCCAATAACTGCTTGCTCATTGAATGAGTAAATCTAGGCCATAGCTTACAGGGGTATAGCTCAGAGAGACAGGGAGCACTTTTGGTTTTCTGCTGAGAAAAAAGTGCTTTCATGATTATGCAAGAAAAATACTGAGAAGCATAATAGCTTTGTTTACTTTACCATAAAGAAGATGGGCACTATTAACTGGGAATGGTTCTCTGCAGAGTATTGTCTTATTGGGTGCATGGAGCAACAAAGGAAGACAGTTTTTAAACTTACCCAATGCCTTCTTTGTGGGCATGCAAATAAGAGAGAGTGACTGAACCTGGGCTGAGGACACTTTGCATCTCTCCCCAGACGTGGATCATTGTGTGAAGTGTCCAGATCATCAGTAGGCCAAAAGAGGGCAAGATCGTTGCCTCCAAAATGTTGTGATCTTTCTGGCTTATGAGGACCCCTTGGGGATGGCCCTGGCCTGCACAGCTCTGTGCTTCTCTGTCCTCACAGCTGTGGTCCTGGGGGTCTTTGTGAAGCACCAAGACACTCCCATAGTCAAGGCCAATGATCAGACTCTCAGCTACATCCTGCTCATCTCCCTCACCCTCTGATTCCTATGCTCCTTACTCTTCATTAGTCGTCCCAACCAGCCACCTGCCTTCTTCAACAAATCACATTTGGAGTTGTATTTACTGTGGCTGTTTCCAGTGTCTTGGCCAAAAATATGATTGTGGTTGTGGCCTTCAAGGTCACTGCACCAGGGAGAAGGATGAGGCAGTGGTTGGTGTCAGGGGCACCTAACTTCATCATTCCCATCTGCTACTTTATCCAGCTGAGTCTCTGTGGAATCTGGCTGGGAACCTCTTCTCCCTTCATTGACACAGATGCACACTCTGAACACGGCCACATCTTCATTGTGTGCAACAAGGGCTCGGTCACTGCCTTCTACTGTGTCCTGGGACACCTGGGCTTCTTGGTCCTGGGCAGCTTCACTGTGGCTTTCCTGGCCTGGAACCAGCCTGACACCTTTAATGAAGCCAAGTTCATGACGTTCAGCATGCTGGTGGTCTGCAGTATCTGGGTCACCTTCCTCCCCGTCTACCACAGCACCAACGCCAAGGGCATGGTGGCCGTGGTGGTCTACTCCATCTTGGCCTCAAGTGTGGGGCTATTAGGCTGCATCTTTGCTCCCAAGTGCTACGTTATTTTCCTAAGGCCAGAGAGAAACACATCAAAAGTGTTAAGGAATAAAACACATTCAGGGAGAAAATAATCGAAATGTAAATTTTTTTCATAGGTCACAAGAACTCGCATACACTTGACAACAAAACTACCACATTTTTCCAGACCCACTTTAAGTATCAACTAATCTTACCTTACATCTCCAGTTAACTATTTGCTTTACGTTTCTTTTGGCTTTGTACAATCTTCCTCGGACATTCAAATGAACAAATACAAAAACATTCATACTAATACTCCTCTAAAATTATGTGTGAGAGATTGCGAAAATGGCCACACATTAGTCCTCTCCCTCTATCTGTTTGGTCATAGCATCCCACGTTGACTCTGGGTAGACTTGGCCTTGTAACTTGCTTTGGCCAATGGGACATTAGCAAATGACATGAGCAAAGGCTTGAAATACACTTGCTCATTGTTGGTACTTGTCCTTCTCTGGCTGTCCTTGGGAAGCTTGAGGCCATCAATATGTGAATGAGTCTAGATAGACTGCACATCTCCATCACTCCAAGTGACTTCAAGTCAACAATCAGACATGTGAGTAAGGCCATACTAGACTATCCAATCTCAGCTGAGCCACCAATTGGTCAAGATAAAAATAACTGCCCAGTTAACTCACAGAATCTTGAGAAAAAATAAACT
The DNA here is from genome assembly GCF_020826845.1 of Diceros bicornis minor. Lineage (NCBI taxonomy): Eukaryota > Metazoa > Chordata > Mammalia > Perissodactyla > Rhinocerotidae > Diceros > Diceros bicornis. The sequence continues at coordinate 578,280 of NW_026690901.1, read as the reverse complement.
ATTCTTATTTGAAGACACCAAATTTTCAGATGGTTTTTTATACAGCAGAAGCTAACTGATACCTTATGCTACCATTTATATATGTCCTCTCATTATTTGTGTAATTATCACAGATTTCTATTTCTTTAACCAATGTCGTAGACTAGAATATCCTTCTCTAGATTAAGTCTCTGAAAGAAAATCAGAGACCATATCACCTTCCATTTTACTTTTTCTCCTTCCTCTATTCAACCAGACATCTTTAAGCATATATATTAAGAATATCTTCACTAATTTTAAGATTATGGATATTCTTCTATATTGTCATCCACCACTGTTATACATGGGGGATTTTTACTTTTAATTGTAGCCCTATAATCCATTTGGAATGATTTACTTGTGAATAATGTTAGTTGATGGTCCAGTGTTTTATTTTACAAATGGATATCATTTAGTCTATAAAACAAATACAGCATCATTTTAAAAGTTGATTTGAAGCATATGGAATCTGAATAATGTTTGGAAAAACTGAGATCTTTAAAACACTTTCAGTCACAGTATAGCATATCTCTCCATTTAATCAGAGCTTTTACATGCTTTGTATCTCTTTATAATCTTCTTCATATAACTAATGTGCAGTTCCAATTATTTTAACTACTTATCTTAAAGAATTCATTGCTCTTGTGAATGGAATGATTATTTACATGTTTAAATGAATTCTTGCTCATGTAACAGTATTTTTGATGTTTCATATAGGAATCTAGCTTCCTTTCACATTATTCCACTTATTTATCAGTTCTAAACTTTTAAGTTATGTTCCACTAAAGTAATAGATTTTATCTTCTTCTCTAGTATTATTTACCTCTTATACTTTTGATTCTCATTTTTTTCATGACTGTGCTCTCCAGTGCCACACTGAATCATACCAGTGTTTGCCAGGAGAATTTTCCTCTTCTTAAGTGTAGTGTAAACATCAGATAATTTCCTTGTCAGGGCAGAGCAGGCTTCGAAGAGACAGAAAGTGAAAACATGAAGGAGAATCATTGCTAGCTGGAAATCAACAGACTTGCTTATCTTGGCTGTTTGGAGCTGGAGATGTTATTACAATGAGGCCAGCTGAGAATCAGAGGATCTCTCTCCAGTCCCAAGAATTAGTCTTGGTCAAATCTCTCAACTTCTTTTGACCTCATTTTCTTCACATGTAACATGAAGAGTTGGACGAGTCTTTTTGAGTTCTGAAATCCATTGACTCCTAGATACCCTTCACCCACATGCCCTTGACAAAGACCAGAGAGAATTTTTAGTTGTCTTTCTCTGCATCAACATTATTATCCATATCACGACTTAAAGACATACCAAATGTCTACTTTTGCATGACACCGATACAACAGGTTCCATACCAAATCACTGTTCATTGGGATAACAAATCTATAGTTAATTGTTTAGAGGTAAGTATAGAGATGGGCCCTGCTGGAACCAGCAATCAATGGGCCAAAAAGTCTTGCTTTATTTTACAGTGAGGCTGTGGAAACATTCCTTAATACACCAGAATTCTTCTGGACTTACATGTAGGAAACAAATCGGAGCCTTGAATCCATGATTACGAGCTAATAAGGATATGATTTTTAAAATTTTGTTAGTGATGCCATTTGCCTGGTATGGGGCTGTTCTCTGGTGAGTAAAGAGCAGGTGTATTCAAGGCCACTTTCATTCATTTAATAAATATTTACTCAGTGCCTACCCTTGCTTCAAGATAGCAGTGATCTACCTTAAGAGCATTTGTATTCTAGTAGTGTGACTCAGACCATAAACAAAAAGAGAATCTTGAGGTGATCAATAAAGTTACATATACGTCAACCTTTTTTCATTCTGGACTATTTTTCACCCTTTCCCTTCTTTGACTGTTTCCCAGAACTCTAAGCATGGACTTGAAAATACAGAAAGCATGGGTCCCAAGTTTCTTCTCGCAACACCCCTGTTTCAAAGACATAGTGTTTATCATCTGAGAGTATGTCTCTTTAAGACTAAGTTCCTATGAATCAACATTATTTCATCACTTTCTTGAGAGGACGGATGATATTATGAAGGGGAAACAAAATATCATATAGGATTTATACACGAAATGATCTTTCCACTCTAATTGTGTTATTTAATGTGGTGTGATTTGGGGCAAGTCAGTTACTCCTTCAGAGACAGTGTTAATAATACACTGAAAAGTATTCTATAGAGATTAAATGAAACAAAGTATGAGAAACTGCTTTGTAAATTGCAAAGCAATCTATTTCAGCTTACTTTTTCTAATAATATTTTCATTTATACAATCCTTTTTGACTCTATGCAACCTACCTAGACTGAGTTTTATCATTTATTCAACAATAAAATGGGTCAAAATGGTTGAATATTAGAAATTTCATATGGTTCAACTTAATAGGCCATCACAATATTTAATTTGGTTATAATTACAGCTAAATTTTTTATGTTGCCTTACCATGTGCCAGGCACTCTAAGCATCTGACATGTATTCCCTCATTTAATCCTCACAACGATGCTATGAAGACAATACTATTAACCCCTATTGTATGGATGAGGAATATTAGAGGTTATATAATTGACCAAGGTCACACAGCTGGTACCCAGGCAGTCTACTTCCAAAAGCTCTTTTAGGGATACATTAGACGTCATGGTGCTTACACTGTAAAAGGATCACCCTGGTTCCTGGTTGGCGAATGGACCAGAGGGGACTAAGCAAGAAAACACATGGCTACTGAAATGATCTGGTCAAGCAATTCTGAATACAGAATTTCCTCCATTTTTAAGGCTGAATAATATTCCATTGTATGGATACCCCAGATTTTCTTCATCCTTTCACCCACGGATTCACAATTAGGTAGTTTCCATTTCTTGGCTATTGTGAATAATATTGCAGTGCATTTTGTCAAACGATTTCCTGGCACTTAGTGAGTTTGAAAAAATTCTTCTTATACACATTAGTTACTGTAATGAACTACCTTTCCAAATGTTTAAAGTTTAAATATTTGTCATTCTACAGAAACACCTTGCCTAATCATGATTTGTGTTGTTATCAGTTCGTGAATGATCTAAGATTTTTGTACAAAAATTTGGTATAATGCCTTTTTCGCATGTATTCAGGAACTTTAGTAATATGGGTATTCCCTGATACTTGATTTTTAGTAGAGATTTCTAGTAAGCCTTTAGGATAGGAAGTATCTTCCTTGATGTGAGGCAGAGAGCAGAAAAATAATAAAGTGATTGCTATATTTAATTATATTAAAAGAAAACTGTCGTTTTGCTAAATTGTTTCTACACATCCTTTGCTTATTTGTAATAATGGCAAATATCATTTTATTAATGAAAAGAAAATTCAGTAAACAATTTTAACATAAAACAAGATCTATTGAGAACTTATATGAAAATTTTAGCAATATGCTGTCACCAATTTCCTCATCTGCAAAATGGAGATAGATAATACCATCTTCCTTATGGGTTGCTGTGAAAATACTCAAGAGTAATGTATGTAAAATGCTTATCACCCTGTCGGTGGGAAAGTGATGTCCTATTCATTTTTCCACAGGGATGATGACAGCTTTTTTTATGCTTGAAGTCTGTAGTTTTCAAAATACGTTCTACTGTTGTAAAGTGAATCCTTTTTACAAACACTTTGTAGAGTCAGATGATCCCTATGGAATACAAATTCAGGCTCCTGTGTGTGTGTGTGTGTATGTGTGTCTATACGCACATCTCTCAAATAATACTTTAAGCCTTATAACGAAAAGCTACCTTCCCCGCTCTTGACTCTGGTTCCAAAAACAACTTCTTTAATTTTCTGGTTGAAAATCTGTATTTCTAAATTAGCTACTCATACAGCTTTTTCATTTTTCAGCTTTTGAGTATTTATAGTTTCTTCTTTCTCTGAAAAATCCAGCATGAAGTGTACTTACATATGTTAAAAACATAATTCCGGGGCCGGCCCGGTGGCGCAAGCGGTTAAGTGCGCGTGCTCCGCTGCGGAGGCCCGGGGTTCGCTGGTTCGGATCCCGGGCGCGCACAGACGCGCTGCTTGGTGAGTCATGCTGTGGCGGCGTCCCATATAAAGTGGAGGAAGATAGGCACAGATGTTAGCCCAGGGCCGTCTTCCTCAGCAAAAAGAGGAGGATTGGCGGATGTTAGCTCAGGGCTGATCTCCTCACAAAAAAAAAAAAAAAAAAAAAAAAAAAACATAATTCCCCTTTCCCAATATAACTATTTAATGAATTAGGATAAATCAAAATTCAATGTCTACTGTTTTATGACATAAGTGTTTACCATTTTATAGCATATGAATCTTATCCAGAGATGTGCTACGTCAGATTGTATGAATACATTTTCTTTCTCACTTTTTCCTTTGACCGTTTAAATGGTAAAATTCTCTTGTTTCTTTGTTGTCTTCCTATGGATTCATCACTGGTTCATCTCCTTCCACCAGAAACTTAAATCTCTTCTCAGTAACTTCTGATGCATGAGACAATTCATGGGCTTCAGGTTTTGCTTGGGGACATCCCTCTTGGTCTTGAACATATATACAGGCCCACATATACACAGTATGTCTGGAAGGATAGAGGAGAAAAGGATGTTTATCTCTGTGAAAAAGGACTGGGGGACAGTGGTAGAGGGAGAATATTTTACTGACTTTGCACCACTCTTTGAAGTTTTCCTATACGTGCATCTTCGACGTATTGGCCTCCCTCCTCCCAGATTTTTAAAATTAAAATAGCGTTATATCCTTATCTACTGGCTTGGGACTGCAAGTTGTAGAGAAATGTGAATATATGATCCAATTTTTAAACGAAATTAAGAACAACAAACAAGCACAAAAATTTAGAATTCTAAATATAGGCACATCATTCTATTAGGCTGTATAAACGTGGGGAAAGGATTGAAGAACAGCTGTTCAACATCCAGCTACCTGTGCAGTCTAGGTGTCCACGGAAAGCCCCGCCTCCAGCTCGGCACGTGGAGCTGATTTCCTCCCCCTGTGAAGTCTGCCTGACTTATTCCAGCCCAACCCCGGCCTCTTCCCGCCCCTGGAACTGGTCTCCGCCCACAACTTTCGGGCCTGGCTCCGCCCACAGCCTGGCCCACGCCCACAGCCTGGTCCTGGATCATTGCCCCTCCCATACCCTTGTTTCATCCACAGAACCGCCCCCTGGGCCTGGTGTCACTCACACCCTTGTCCCCACCCACAGCCCACGGTTAGAACTGGTTCCCGCACACAGCCACGCCCCTAGATTTTGTCCCTGTCCCTGGTGCTCACCCAGCCCGCTTTCCAGCTTGACACTCACTCTAGAAGCTAGACACCTCCCCCGAGGCCGGGGTGCCAGGCCCGACCAGCCCGCCGCCTCAACTGCAGCCCCCAAACTTTCGTCCTCCTCGAATGCCCGCCCGAGACAGGAAGCGGAAGTGCTGGCGGGGCCTTGGATGGATGGGGCGTGTTTGCGCGGTGTGTCCCGTCTTGTGGGCTCCAACCGGATTCCCGTGGACTTTCGCCCTCAGGGGCGGGGCGCGGTGAGTGGCGGGCAGTCCCGGCTGGGTAGGGGTCCAGGGAGGGGCCTGGTCCTTGGGCAGCCCCGTCAGGGCCCGGCGTCCCTCCATCCCCACACAGCCCCCGTTTCACCTGGGCTGTTTGCTCAGGGCCCCCGAGGCTGCTGTTCCTCCTGGCTTCGGATGCCGCCATCCTCTCCTCAGACTCCTCGTCACCGTCCTCCTTTTGATTTTGTCCCCAGGGGGCTTTAGCTGCTTTTGGAGGCGGTGTTTGGGTTGTTACTAATGGGGGCGCTCCTGGCGTTTAGAGGGGGAGGCAGGAATGCTGCTCACTGTCCTCCAGGGCCCAGGGCGGCCCGACAGAGAATTATCCGGCCCCAAATGTCAGTTGTGCCAAGGTTGGGAAATCTGCTCCAGGCCTGAAAATCTCCCGAGCCCTGAATGACGTGTGGAAAATGTTGACAGGTCAGCGAGTCACAAAGTCCCTAAATGACAAGCTTGTTTAAAGGGTCCAGAGTCACCAAAAAGTCTCTGTCCAGCCAAGTGAGTTGAGCGACTCAAGTGCACACAGCACGAAGCTGCTTTCTCCCATCTTGGGCAGCAGGTGGCTGGATAGGAATCAGGAAAATCCAGTCACAGCCAACACTTACAATTAAATCAGTAAACACAAAAAAAAGAAAAGTGAATGGGGTGGCCTTTCCATCCAACACCCTATAAAAGGCCTCAAAAGCTTGTATGCGCCTTATTTTCCCCCCTCAGACACAAAAAGCATCCGTGGAGCTCAAGTTTGAGGTGAAAACAGGCTCAGGGTCCACCCGTCCTCGTTGATCCATGGATTTCTGTGTGACCAGGTGCGTACCCTGTGGACTTGGTACCAAGAGGTTCCGGCAGCCTCCGCTGTGCCGAAGACCTGCCAGTGGGCTTTCCTGTGCTCGGGTTGTCACCACATGGTGTCACTGAGAGTGAGGGTATCTTGAGAAAAATTATTGATGTTTGTTGGATGGAAAGATGGTAAGCTGTGGTGGTTCTGTGTGGTAAATATTTCAGTAAGTACAGTTACATGCAAATAAGAACACATGAAACAAATGTAAATTACTGCAAATGTGTATTATAGTAGAAAATATAGATTTACTTGCATAATACTCAAAAGTCAGAATTTATATATAATATAAATACAGAAATGTTTTGCGTGTGTATGTAGTATTAGAAGACATCCCAGGAAATATTAGCAGGGATACTCAGCAACATTCCTACGACCCATTCAATTTGACTTCTAAAGTCCTATAAATCCTCCACAAAAATTTGAAATAAAGGAGCATTCAGGGAAAAAGATGATTGGAACTTTGTATTAATAACAAATTTAAAATTGAATTTACCAGTAGCCAGATTTATTTTGAGCATTTTTTTCTTTATGACATTTCAAATCATTTGGAGGAATACTAAGCAACACTGTAGATTGAAGGGAAGGGCACTAGTCTCCAAAAAGACTGTCCTCACCACCTTGCCTTCTAAAGGGAATTAACTTTGTTTCTTGAATCTTTTCTGGAAGAACAGTCTGGTGATTCATGTTGCAGAGAATCTTGTTAAATGATGTTGTATTTAGTTGTTGGCCTCTACTAATTGTGTTTGTGTGTGTGTGTGTGTGTGTGCCTTTTTCATTCTAGCTTTCCTGTAACGTTCTTGAGGGGAATATGTGCTTGTCATGCAATAGATAGTCTTTGAGTGTATAATTTATGGTGACCCACCATCCTCGTTTATTCAGAACGAATGGGTTTTCCAGGATACAGGATGTTTAGTGTTCAAACCAGGGCAGTCCTAGACAAACCAGGATGTTTCCTCATCTCATAAGCCAGGCCCTGGACCACATGCATGGGTTCCTGGAGAACCAGAGAGACCTTGTCCCACCTCCATGGAATTTATATTGTATTTGGGAATTTGGATTTTAGACAGTTAATGATGAGAGTGATGTGGGAGTTTGGCTCAAGGGGACTCAACCTGAGGGGGCAGGGAAGCCCTCCTGAGAAGGACTGATATTTAGCTTGAGAGCTAGAGTTGGGACTGGATTTAGCTGGTCTGAAGGGTAGACTGGAGTGGGGGTGTGGGAGTATGTTCAAGAGAGCGTTTCAGGCAGAGGGACCCACATGAGGACATCCCTGAAGCAGAGAGCCTGTTGTGTCCATGAACTGAGAAGAGGGATGGATGAGCGGAGTCAACACAGGGGGAGAGGTGTGAGCCAGACCAGCGAGGGGGACAGGCTGGATCAGGTCAGGCGTGACTTGGGACTCTGTTCTAAGACAAGTGGGAACACTCTGGAGAGATGCGAACAGATGGCTGATGTGATTGGCGTTTGGTCTAAGCACTTTGGTTAAAATGTACCTGAGGGTTAAGATTGAATACTTATGAGGCAGGAGGTGTTGGGAAGAAGATTACGAGTGAGATGATTGTTCCCTAGGTCTCGGTGATGGCTGTGGAGTAGGAAAGAAATAGAAAGAAAAGACCTTGGAGTGTAGAACCGAGAGAATGTAACGGTACTTTCTTGCCTGCATGTGTCAGATGGCGCAGGGCACTGACTTTTCTCCTCGCTGCTGTCCGTGTAGACCTGCAGGCGTCCCCTCACCCAGGTCTGTGTGTTCACCCCACTTGGCCACTCACAGGCCCCCTTCCGCATCCTAAAGGAAGTCAGGTCTTACTTGTGAGGGGGTTGTCTCAGACGGGAGACATCGAGGAGAGCCCCTCCACACATCAGAGCAGCCCATTCAGCCTCTCCCTCAGCTTCCTCCCTTCCACTCTCCCACTTTCCACACCCAGAAGGACACCTGCTCAGTATTGCACAGCCCCATGTTCTTCCTCCACCAGGCTTGAGAAGGGTGGGGCAGCCAGCGGGGTGGACACCGTCTGCACCTTCCACTCTGAGCCCCGCAGGTCCCGGGCTGGACAGAGAGCGACTCTACTGGGAGCTGAGCCATGAGAACCTGGGCGACACCCACCTTGTTTTTCTCACCCTGGACCGGGACAGCTTCTACATCAGTGATGAGGGGCTGGGCTACAGCCATGCTCTCTCTGCCAGTCAAAGTTCTGTGTTGCCTCCGTTGCTCTAAAGTGAGTTTTGATCCATCTCTCTCTCCTTCTGGTCAGGGTTCAGTCTTCTCATCACGGTGTGACCGCTGGGTTCAGCCAGCTTCCACCTCGTTGACACCTCCCTGAACACCCTTCCCCTCTTCCTTTCTGCTTTTCCCTCTGCTTTTCCCTCAAACGTCCCTACATCCTCCCTCACCCTTAATCCTTTATGTTCACCCCAACCCTCGCTCAGCTCCTCTCGCCTTCTCTCCCCAGGTTATACCTATGGAGCCGCAGCCCCGACTACACCAGTGAGTATTCCTGGCCCTGATGTCCTGGGTCTCATCGCATTTGGGGTTGGGGAGCACTTGTTCTCCTTCACCCGCTGTGCTTGGTGAGGGAAGGACCTGGAAGGGTCCTAACTCATCCCTTCTCTCTCTCTTGGGTTCTGGTGGAGATTCCCAGCCCAGGGTGAGAAAGCCTTAGACACAGACATGTTCTCCACCACATTCTGACCCCACATGGTTTTCACTTTTATTCTCCTGAAGCCCCGCCCTTGGTCCTCCTTTTCCAGGTATCATATCCGTCTGTCCAGTTTTCTGTCCGTCCATCTCTCTTTCCTCTGTGTTCAGTCTCTCTTATTCACCCATCTCACTCTCTCATCCACAGGCTTGCTCATCCCTCTACTCACACAGGGACCCATCCCCTCACTCTCATTTATGCTTCACCTGTGAATGGTGGTCCTGGGACAGCCACTGCTGGAGCATGGGTGAACCTGGAAGCTCCTCCCACTCTGTCCCTCCCTGATGACAGCCCTCTCCACAGCTCCCTAGCCGGCCACCACATCCCTGCATACTTGATCAACACCTGTGCCACCAGAAGCCACCACAGGTATCTGGGGGTGCCTTTTCCTTCGCAAGAGAAGCTCTCCAGCCCCTACCAGCCAGTTGTGATCCAGGAGCTGGGAAGACAGGGTGTGAAATTCTGGTTTTAGGACAATCATGCTGATCACAAATATTATACCAATGATTCAGTCCTAAGGTCAGGCCTCAGAGAGCCCCTAGTCTTGTGAATTAACACACCATTATAACACAATGTGGGAGGATTCAGGGAGTGGCACCTGGCATAATTTGGAAGGGAAGAGCTTGCTAGTGAAAGGTTCACCTGAATGGAGTCTTTAAGAATGAGTAGGATGGACCCTGGCAAATAGAGGATGAAGAGTTTTCCTGGCAGAGGGGAATCCATGAGCAAAGACTCCAGCCAGAAACAACATGCCATATGGGGAGAATTGAAACGAATTTGGGTTGAGTGAAGCATGAAGTTTAAGTCGCAGTAGATGGATAAAATGAGACTGAAATATCAGCAGGAGCCAGATTGAGTAGAGCCTTGAGTGCCAGGTCAAGAATGTTGAACTAAACACTGAAGGCCATAGGGAGCCATGGGTGGTACTAGAGCAGTGGTGGCCCTAGTGAGGTATTCATTTCAGAAAGATTCTTGTAGTAGTCCATGTAGAACATCCTTTAGACAGAGCATCCACTGTGCCTGCTGGGGTGTTGGTCTGGGTGAAGGAAGTTAAGATTTGAGTTGGGACAGGGATGGAGTGTATCTGAGGACGAGTGTGCAAGGTGAATGGGTGTTACAGGGAGTGAGGAGGAGCTGAGCAGATATGCTGGTTCTGACTTGGGTGACCACACGGGTTGGTGGTGGTGCCACTGTGAGAGAAGACGACAGATGATAATGAATGCAGGACTCTGGTGTGGTCTCAGGTCAGCTCTCAGTGATGGCCATCGCTCTTCCTCTCGTCTTGCAGCTTTGGGGCACAACCTGAAGACCCTCACAGTCAATGTCACCATCTCCACCTTCTGGTATTCATCAGACAGGAGCAACAGCTCAGCCACGTTCAACTCCACTGAGAGTGTCCTGCAGAGCCTGGTGAGACCCTGGTCCCAGCAGCTCCTGGTGGGTTAAATCCCACCCAGCCCCTCCCCCAACCCCTGTCCCTCCTGCTCATCCTCCTCCTCCTTCCTCCCCAGCTGGATCCTTGTTCAAGAAGAGAAGCCTGGGCTCCTTCTCCTTGAGTGTCAGACTGGTCTCCCTCAGGTAAGGCCCTCCCTTGAGCACTTGCCCCTAATGACCACTTTTGTGACCACCCCTCTCTCAGTTTCCTCACTCACCTCCCATTTCCTCCTTCCTGTTATGGCCCAAACCCCAGAGGATTCAGGACCTCTCTCTTGATTCGCCACGTCCCTCTCTCCCCAGGACTGAGAAGGATGGGGCAGCCACCAGTGTGGACGTTGTCTGCACCCACCACCCTGACCCCGTCGGCCACCATGCCTCTGTGCTTGGAGCTGAGAGTCTCCACCTGTCTGCTATTCCTCTCAGTGTCTCCAGGCTCTGCACCCTGGAGTTTATGCATGCAGAGAGAGCACCAGTTACATTTCCGCAGCATCAGCTGGAACCTCAGCAACCCGGAGCTCACATCCTCGGAGTACACCGCCCTGCAGAGAGACACCCAGGACCAGGTGGGGTCTCCCCTCTCCCGTCTCTCCTTGCCCTGAGAGCACCCTCATTCCTCTGCTTGACTTACATCTGTTACATTATTGTTTCAATTCTTCACTTTCCCTGCTTGTCTGGGTTCTCTCACTTTCCAGAGGTGATGTCCTAGCTGCCTTCCCCATTTCTCACGTAGGTAAACTGAAGCTCAGAAAGGGGAGTATTTTGCCTAAGGTCACACAATGTGTTAGGGGCAGAGCCAGGATTTGAAGTCAGGTCTCCCTTGCCCCAAGGTCTGTGATCTTTCACTGGCTCCAGTGGCCCCCTGCGTCCACAGGAGACATCCGTCTCAGCCACTCTCCCTCCCATTTGTTCTAGGTCACCAAGCTCTACAGAGGCAGCCAGCTGTGAGACATATTCCACTCCTGCCTGGTCACCGACTTGATGTAGGTTGAGGAGATTGGAAGCATTGGTTGAGCTGATGGCTGATGGCTCTGAGCTCCCGTGACACATCCTTGATCTGGAAGTCACTTACATGGTGCCCATTCTGCCCCACATCCCTGTCAGCTAATCCTACCATCTCCATCCATAGGTTTTCGGTGGTTGAGAAAAGCATTAACATTTGAGGCCACCAACCTCCAGCATCCTCCTCCTCCTCCTCTTCTGGAGACTTTCAACAAATATCAGCAGTCTAACTGTGCTCTCCAATAGTGAAGCCACTAACCACATGGGGCAATTTAAATTTTTTATACACCGTTGGGATACGATTCACATATTGTGTGTGGGGGTGGTTGTATTTTTTAGGTTTTTGTATATACAATGTCTTCTCCTCTGCAAAACTAATAGTTTTACCTCTTCCGTTCCAATCTGGGTTTCTTTTATTCCTTTTTCTTGCCTAATTGCCTTCATTAGAACCTGTAGTACCTGTTATTAACATATGAGATGAAGGAAGACATCTTTGTCTTGTCCCTGTCTTAGGGGGAAATTTTCAGTCTTTCACATTGAACATGGTGTTAGCCTTGGGTTTTTCATTGATGCTATTTATAAGTTGAGAAAGTTTTTTTCTATTCCTAATTTGTTGAGTGTTTTCTTTTTTAGGCATGAAGGGCATTGTATTTTGTGAAATTCTTTTCTATATATATGGTTGAAAATACGTGGTATTGGTCCTTAGTCTAGTAATATGGTGTATTATATAATCAAGTTTTCAGATATTAAGACAACCCTTCAACTAGAGGTGAGAGATTAAGATGTTCTCAAGTCTGTCCTGGGCCTGCCACATCCCTGAGCCTTTGTGGTCTTCTAGATGTCCGCAAATACACTGCAGCTTTCAAAGCCCCCCGTGGACATCTCATTCCTCCAATTTTTCCTCCAAGGTTTTGGCTCGCCTCTTACCCGCCTCAGCTGGAATCACTCCCTCAGGCCACTACAATAGAAAACAATTAGCGCTGATTGTATTTACCAAGTACCTGGGGACCTACATTCCACCCTGGGCAAGCTCTGAGTCAAGTAAGGACAAGCCCTTAACATGGGGCTTTTTCAGGGAGCTGCCAGGCAGGTCAGCTAGTGACAGTTCGACGGGGATGGTTCTTTTTAGAACTCTAAACCCATTATGGCTGCTTGGCTGATGGTTGTCTCAGCTACCATGGTTCTAAGACTGATGGTTTTCAAAGTTATGGAGGATATTGTGAGAGCAGGATGGGAATAGCGAAAGTTATAGTGCCGCAAAATTTGCTACCTTTATCAAGATTCCACCGTGTGTCTTCACTAAACCCTCCTCAAAATCTCACAGGCCTTTGATTAATTTCTAGGCTTCTGAAAAGTTGATTTTGACCATTTTTACCAGTGTTCTCATTGTTTTTATGCATTTTCAGAAGTCCTTACTCCAAAGTTTCAAAAATGTTCTCCCTGTGGTTATTTACTTATATATTACGTACTTGAAATTAAATTACATGAGAAATTCAGTTCCTCACTCACACACACTAGCCACATTTTAAGTGCTCGATACCAACATGGGGCTAATAATGAGTGTATTTGGGAGTGCAGACAAATGTTTACATTACTGCAGAAAGTTCTTTTGGACAGGACCCAGAAGCAGGGTATCTAAAATCAGGGTAGAATTCCAGACACCCTTGTTCATCCTTTGTGCCCTTCCAGGTCTGTCCCCCACAGTAACTACACTGGAGTGGACTCCCTGTGTACCTTGCCACCTTGGCACAGAGACTGGACAGAGTTGCCATCTATGAGGATTCCTGTGGCTGACCCAGAATGGTACCCAGCTGCAGAACTTGACCCTGGACAGGAAGAGTGTCCTTGGGGATGGTCAGGCTCCCTGGTCATTGGGAAAGGAAGTGAGGCATTTCTGGGGACTCTGGATACCTGGGGCTGAGAGAGCATTGAACTTTCTCAGGCTGGCAGGTGGTGGCACAGTCCCCCAGTCTTTCCCCACCATTGAGAGAGAGAAAAAGACACCAGTGTAATATAGGTGGCCCTCACCTTCTCCTAGACATCTCTGTGACCTCAAACTAGTCACCGCCCCTCTCTGGACATTAGTTTCCTTATCTCTGCACTGAAAGCCACTGGGCCAGATGGTCAGTGAGGGCCTCCAGCTGTGTGTGAAGCAGACTTGCAGGTTTGGGGGTGGATCTGTTTCCTGATCCACAGGCTATAGTTTGCCAAGTCCCACTCTAGATGAGCACCAATGCTCTAGAACTTTCTGCAGTGGTGGAATGTTCTATATCTGTGCTGTCCAGTGCATAGCCACATGTGACTGTTGAGTGCTCGAAGGATGATATTGTGACTCGTCTATATTGTTACTGATTTTTAATGTTACTGAGGTACTAGAATTTTTACTTTATTTAACTAAAGTTAATTTTAATTCAAAAAGAGACTTGTTGCTGCTGCATATGAGACAGCACACCTCTAAGTGGTTGTCTGGATAGAGGTACACATAGGGGGACCTGCACCCCTCCACTCATTCCCACTGGATGCTGTGTGTCTTACTCTCCTGGAGTTTATGTTATAGCTGGCAATAACAAGAATAGAGAATTGAAACTTATCAATTATTTGATGTGAACGAACTCATACTTGCAGGCGGAAATCAGAAAAGACTTCGTGCAGGAAATTACATTGTAGGTTAATCCTAGAAAATGAATATTAAGCAAATAGATAAAGGAGAAGGGGATGATGTGTTCCTAGGCACGGAAGAACACTTTTCAGTGTGAATTTACAAATTTAGAGAGATCCCATAGGCTTGCCAACAGTGATGACCTATTCTCCCCATGGCTGTCGTAAGAAAGTCCATTCAAATTAACTCATCTGTGCCCAGATGTATGAATTTGGTTTAATTAATTACACTTTTGTTCTGTGATAATGGCCTTGGATTTTGTAGCAAAGTGTGCCCACTTTTTAGAGATGGAACTAAAATGGGGTGAAACATCATGATGTCTACTTGACTTTAATATTTCATTGAATACGTGGGATGAATCAAGTGTGGCAAGTGTTAATAATTTATACATTGATGAAATATTGTTTTAATTGGATGGAATATACATTGGTAAATCTAGATGATGGATGTTTATGAGACTGTTCCCTTTATTTTTCTGTGTGTCTAAAAAGTTATATTAAAAAGAGTGAAACACACTCACATGCATTCTCCATTTTATTCACTTCCAGAATATACTCCCAACAGAGATGACACCTTGATTGTGAAGCCTGGTAAGCCTGCAGGAAGCCCCAGCCCAGGGTATGAGGCGAGTATCTTGATCCTGTGCCTCATCCAAGAGAACCAGGTGAACAGGTTTTTGGATGATGAGGAAAGTTGACCAAACCTTGTCAAGGATGGTTGAGGCACAGTGGGGTCAGCAGGAGTCCTCGGGCGATGACAGGAGGTGGTTCACCCCACCACTTGTCTCCCCAAACCTCCTTTTCTGGGCCCTCATCCTCATCTTCTTGGTGGGACTCCTGGTGCTTATACAGGCCTGACCTGCTGTCTCCTGGTTAGACATGACGTGCTGCTTGTCTTCTTACTATTGGGTTGCAAGAGCTCTTTATATATTATAAATACACGTCCTTTTCTAGGGATATGTTTTGCAGATGTTTTCTCCCAGTCTGTGCGTGTCTTGCTTTCTCCTTCACAACATGCGTTATTGGGGAAATCCAAGTGACAGTCATCATGAGATTCCACCACACTTGAGAATGTCTATAATTAAAAAGACTGACTATAGCAAGTGTTGTTGAAGATGTCAAGTCACTGAAACTCTCATCGAGTGCTGGTGAAAAATAGCTTGGATGTGTCTTTAATAATTACATACGTCTGCCCAGCCATTCCTCTCCTAGGAATCCATCCAAGGGAAATAAACCCATATGTCTATACACAGACTTGTACACACGTGTTGATAACAACCTATTTATAGTAGACAAAAACGGAAAACAACACAAATGTCCATCTACTGGTGAACGGATATGCAAAGTGTGGTATATCCCCACCTTGGAATACTATTCAACCATAAAATAGACTGAATTATTTTTTCTTTTTTAATTATTTTATTGAAATTATAAAGGGTTTTAACATTGTGTAATTTCAGGTGTTCATTATTATTTGTGACTTTCTGTATAGACTGCATCGTGCTCAGCTCCAGTAGTCTAACGTTTATCCATCACCATGCATATGTGGCCATTTAACTCTTTCACTCAACACCCAGCCCCCTTCCCCTCTGGAAACCACTAATCTGTTCTCTTTATTCTTGTGTATGGTTATCTTCTACATATGAGTGAAATCATCCATATTTGCCTTTGTCTGGCTTATTTCATTTAACATCATACCCTCAAGGTCCATCCAGGTTGTTGCAAACAGGACGATCTTGTCTTTTTTTTCTGGCTGAGTAGTGTTCCATTGTATATAATGCATACCACATCTTCTTTATCCATTCATCTGTAGCAGGGCACTTGGGTTACTTCCATGTCTTGGCTATTGTGAATAATGCTGCAGTGAACGCAGGGGTGCATAAATCTCTTTGAATTGTTGATTTCAATTTCTTCGGATAAATACCCAGTAGCTGGAAGGTATGGTATTTCTATTTTTGTTTTTTTGAGAAATCTCCATACTGTTTTCCCTGGTGGCTGCACCAGTTTGCACTCCCACCAGCAGTGTGTGAGGGTGCGCTTTTCTCCTTATCCTCTCCAACATTTGTTATTTTTTGTCTTGGGAATTATGGCCATTCTGACAGGTGTAAGGTGAACTCTCATTGTAGGTTTGACTTGACTATCCCTAATAATTAGCGATGTTATACATCTTTTCATGTGTCTGATGGCCTTCCATATATCTTCTTTGGAAAAATGTCTGTTCATATCCTCAGCCCATTTTTAGATTGGATTGTCTGGTTTTTTTTGTTGTTGGGTTGTATGTGTTGTTTATATATTTTGGAGATTAACCCCTTGTCAGATATATGATTTGCAAATATTTTCTCCCTGTTGGTGGGTTGTCTTTTCGTGTTTTTTTTTTTTTTACTTGTGAGGAAGATCAGCCCTGAACTAACATCCGAGCTAATCCTCCTCTTTTTTTCTGAGGAAGACCGGCTCTGAGCCAACATCTATTGCCAATCCTCCTCTTTGTTTTTTCCCCCAAAGTCCCAGTTGATAGTTGTATGTCATAGTCGCACATCCTTCTAGTTGCTGTATATGGGACGCGGCCTCAGCATGGCCGAACAAGCGGTGTGTCTGTGCGCGTCTGGGATCCAAACCTGGGCCGCCAGTAGCGGTTCGTGTGCACTTAACCACTAAGCCACGGGGCCGGCACTGGCTTTTCGTTTTGTTCATCATTTCCTTTGCCTTGCAGAAGCCTTTTAGTCTCATGTAGTCCCATTTGTATATTTTTTCTTTTCTTTCTCTTGCCTGAGTAGACATGGTATTGGGAAGGGTGCAGCAAAGACCAATGACAAAGACTGTACTGCGTATATTTTCTTCTAGGAGTTTTATGGTTTCAACTGTTAGATTCAAGTTTTTTATACATTTCGAGTTAATTTTTGTGTATGGTGGAAGGTAACGATCTACTTTCATTCTTTTGCATGTGTCTGTCCCGTTTTCCCAACAGCTTTTATTGAAGAGACTTTCCTTTCTCCATTGTATGATCTTGGCTCCTTTGTGAGAGATTAACTGACTACAGATGTGTGGATTTCTTTCTGGGCCTTCAGTTCTGTTCCATTCATCTATGAGTCTGCTTTTGTGCCAGTACCATGCCATTTTGATTACTATAGCTATGTAATACATTTTCAAGTTAGGATTGTGATGCCTCCAGCTTTGTTCTTTCTTCTCAGGATTGCTTTGGCTATTGGAGGCCTTTTGTTATTCCATATATATTTTAGGATTCTGTGTGTTCTATTTCTATGAAGAATGTCATTGGGATTCTGATAGGGATCATATTGGATCTGTAGATTACTTTAGGTAATATGGACATTTTAACTGTCTTTATTCTTCCAATCCATGTGCATGGAATATCTTCCCATTACTTCTGATCATCATTGATTTCTTTCTATAATGTCTTATAGTTTTCAGTGTATAGGTCTTTAACCTCTTTGGTTAAATTTATCCCTAGAAACATTTTGCTTTTTGTTGCAGTTGTAAATGAGATTGTATTCTTGAGTTCTCTTTCTGTTAGTTCATTATTAGAGTATAGAAATTCAACTGATTGGGGTAAGTTGATTTTGTACGCTGCAACTTTGCTGTAATTGTTGATTATTTCTAATAGTTTTCTGATGGATTCTTTAGTGATTTCTATATTTACAATCATGTCATCTGCAAACAGCAAGAGATTCCTTTCTTCCTTTCCAATTTGGATTCCTTTTTTTCTTTTTCGAGCCTAATTGCTCTGGCCAAAACCTCCAGTAGTATGTTGAATGGGAGTGGCGAGAGTGAGCACCTTTGTCTTCTTCCTGTTCTCAGAGGAATGGCTTTAAGTTTTTCACCATTAAGTATGATGTTGGCTGTGGGTTTGTGATATATGACCTTTGTTGTGTTGAGGTACTTTCCTTATATACCCATTTTATTGAGAGTTTTTATCATAAATGGATGTTGGATCTTGTCAAATCCTTTCTCTGCATTTGTGGAGAGGATTATGTGATTTTTATTCCTCATTTTATTAATGTGGAATATCACATTGATTTGCGGATGTTGAACCAACCCTACATCCCTGGTATAAATTCCACTTGATCATCTTATATGATCCTTTTAATATATTGCTGTGTTCGATTTGCTGATATTTAGCTGAAGATTTTTGCATCTGTGTTCATCAGTGATATTGGCCTATAATATTCCTTTTTTGTGCTATCCTTGCCTGCTTTTGCTGTCAGGGTGATGTTGGCCTCATAGAATGAATTAAGAAGTGTTCCATCTTCTTCAACTGTTTCGAATAGTTTGAGAAGCATAGGTATTAAATCTTGTTTGAATATTGTGGAGAATTCTCCATAAAAGCCATCTGGTCCAAGACTTTTGTTTTTTGGGAGTTTTTTGATGACAATTTCGATGTCTTTACTTGTTATTGGTCTGTTCATTTATTCTATTTCTTGTTGAGTCAGCTTTGGGAGGTTGTATGAATTCATCTATTTCTTTTAGTTTATCCAATTTGGTGGCATGTAAGTTGTTCAGTGTATTCTCTTACTGTCCTTTGGATTTCAGTGGTATCTGTTGTAATTTCTCCTCTTTCATTTCTAATTTTATGTATTTGAGCCTTCTCTCTTCTTTTCTTAGTAAGTCTTGCTAAGGGTCTGTCAATTTTGTTTCAGTCTTCTCAAAGAACCAGCTCTTTGTTTCATTGATCCTTTCTAATGTTTTTTTTAGTCTCTATTTCATTTATTTCTGCTCTAATTTTTATTATTTCCCTCATTCTGCTGACTTTGGGCTTCATTTGTTCTTCCTTTTCTGGTTCTATTAGGTGTAGTTTAAGGTTACTTATTTGGTATTTTTCTTGTTTGTTGAGGTGCGCTTGTATTGCTATGAATTTCCTTCTTAGAACTGCTTTTGCTGCATCCCATAAGAGCTGTTTTGTTGTCTTTTCATTTTCATTTGTCTTCAGATATTTTTTTGATTTCTCCTTTCATTTGTTCATTGATCCAATGTTTCTTCAGTCGTGTGTTCTTTAGTCTCCACATATTTGTGACTTCCCCATCTTTTTTCTTGTAGTTGGTTTCTAGTGTCATAGCATTGTGGTCAGAAAAGAAGCTTGATATGATTTCAATCTTAAATTTATTCAGGCTTGCCTTGTTTCACAACATATGGTCTATCGTTGAGAATGTTCCATGTGCACTTAAGAAGAATGTGTATTCTGCTGTTTTGGGAGGGTATGCTCTCTCTATATCGATTAAGATCATCTGATCATATGTTTCATTCAATTCCACTATTGTTGCCTTTCTCTGCATGATCTATCCATGGATGTAAGTGGGGTGTTCAGGTCCCCTGTTATTATTGTGTTGCTGTTAATTTCTCCCTTTATGTCTATTAATAGTTGCTTTATATTCTTTTGTGCTTCTGTGTTAGGTGCATACATCTTTATAAGTGTTATGTCCTCTTGGTGGAAAGTCCCCTTTATCATTATATACTGCCCCTCTTTGTCTCTCATAGTCTTTTTTATCTTGAAGTCTGCTTTGTCTGATATAAGTATGGAAACACCTACTTTCTTTTATTTGCCATTTGCTTGCAGTATTGTCTCCCATCCATTCATTCTGAGCCTGTTTGTTTTTTGTGCTCAGATGTGTTTCCTGGAGGCAGCGTATTGTTGGGTCTTGTTTTCTAATCCACGCCACCACTCTGTGTCTGTTGATTGGAGAATTCAATCGATTTACATTTAGAGTGATTATTGATACATGAGGGCTTAATCCCACCTAATCTATATTTCCATTGTTTCTCTTCCTTTGTGTTTCTGACTACCATTTCATTTTGGGGGTTTTCTGTGGAGGTTTTCTCTTTTTTTATGATCTATGGCTCTGGTCTGATTTTTTGTTTGCTGGTTATTGTGAGGTTTGTATGAAGATCTCATAGATGAGATAGTCCATCTTCTGATAGCCTCTTATCTCCATTAGTCTAAGCAGGTTCCATCTCTTTCCTCTTCTCCTTCTGAGTTATTGTTGTCACAAGTTATTCATTTTTGAGTTGTGCATTTGTGACTAAGTTGAATTGTTTATAGTTACTTTTGATGCTTTCCTTCCCTTCTTCTTTTAAGTTATAATAAGTATTTGCTACCCTGTTGTGAAACAGAGCTGTAGCTTTCTGATTTTCTCTGTCTATTTATCACTCTGGTCAAAGATTTGTAGACATTTTCCTTCTTTGTGTTTTAGGTATGAGGGCATTCTTGATCATTGCTTGTATGGGAGCTCTAGTGGCCATGAAATCCCTCAGCCTTTGTTTATCTGGGAAAACTTCTATTTCTCCATTGTATCATAAGGATCATTTCACTGGATACAGTATTCTTGGCTGAAAGTTTTTGTCTTTCAGTGTTTTTAATATATCATTCCATTCTTTCCTTGCCTGTAAAGTTTCTGCCAAGAAATATGCTGAAAGCATGATAGGGGTTCCTATGTACGTTATTTTCTTCTATCTTGCTTCCCTTAATATTTTTTCTTTGTCATTGGCTTTTGCCAATTTTACTATTATATACCTTGGAGCAGGTCTTATAGCATTGATGTAATTAGGCGTTCTCTTGGCTTCATGTACTTGTAGGTCCAGTTCTTCCCCAGGTTTGGGAAGTTCTCAGCTATTATTTCTTTGAACAAGCTCTCTACTCCTTTCTCTCTCTTTTCTCCCTCTGGAATACGTATAATTCTTATGTTGCTTTTATTATTGAGTCATATATTTCTCCAAGAATTCCTTTATTTTTTAAAAATCTGAGTGCTCTCTCCTCGTCCACTGGAAGCATTTCTATATTTCTATCCTCTAAATCACTAATTCTTTCATCTATAATATCAGCTCTATTTTTTAAGGATTCTAGATTCTTTTTTATCTCATTAATTTTGTTCTTCACATCCAGAATTTCTGCTTGTTTTTTTTTAATAGTTTCAGTCTCTTTAATGAAGTATTCATTTTCCTCATTAATTTTATTCCTGAGTTCATCGAACTGTCTGAACATTCTTGTAACTTGGTGAGTTTCTTTATGACAGTGATTTTGAATTTTCTGTCATTTAGATTGTAAATTTCTGTGACTTCAAGGTTCATTTCTGGAGATTTGTCATTTCCTTCTGCTCTGAATTGTTAGTGTAGTTTCTTATGGTTTTTGATGAACTAATCTTTTGCCTGTGTGTTTGTGGTAGTATCAGGTCACAGATTCCACCTGCTGCCACTGTGGGGGAAGCATGAGCTGTGTCTCTGATCCCACCCCATATGCTGGAAGTTGTGTGGGTACTGTGGCTGTTCCCACCCGCTGGGAAAGCATTCACAATGGGCTCAGAGCTGCCGCTACACAGAGACACGTACTCAGTTGTGAGACGGCAGCACTACTATGGGTATTTGTACCATCTCGGAAAGCATTTGCATGTGCACGTATATCTGCTGCTGCCTTTTCTTATGCTCATGCCAGCCTCTGTGCTTGGCGTGTGGGGTTTCTTCATGGGTTCTGAGCATTCCCAAATCATTGGGACTGCAGTGACATGGTGGGCTTTCCAACCACCCAGGAAAGCATTCATGTGCAGGTCCAGGGTTGCAGCCAACCCCTCCCAGAGTTGCACCAAGATGCATTCCTACTTTTGCGGATGCAGCAGTACTATTGGCTCTCACGCCAACCTGGGAAGCACTCGGGCGTGTGTACAGTGCTGCCACGGAAGGGTTGAGGATAGGAATGAATTCATAGTACATGCAATGACAAGCATAAATCTCAAAATAATTATGCTGATTGAAAGAAGCCAGTAAAAAATGAGTACATAGTATATGATCCCATTTATAAAAATTCTTGGAAAATACAGGAAAATCTATAGGGACATATACCGGATCACTGGTTGCCTGGGAATGAGAATGTGTTTGCAAACGGCAGGGAAGGACGAATTAAAATGAGCATGAGGAAATTTGGGCTGGATGGGTGTTCCTTTTCCTGATTGTGGTGATGGTTCAATATGTTATAATCAAAATGTATCAAATTGTTCACTTTAAATGTATGCAGTATACTGTATGTCGTTAATACCTCAATTATGCTAGAACATGTAGAGGAAAGAGAGGGAGAGAGAGCCAAAAGAGGGAAAAGGGGAGGAAAAGAGGACTGAGGGTCAAAATTAAGTGGAAAAAAGGAAGAAGGAGACATAGGAGGCATCGGGTCTCTGTGGCTTTGGCATCTCCTTCCCCTGGAGTCTCTCATACTGGGCAGCTGACTGGACCATTCTGATGCGCTCTCCTCACCTCATAAGTCACTGTCTGTCAGCGGAAGAAGGAGGAAAACTATGAGGTCCACTGATGACGCCTGGGCTATTACCTGCCTCATGACGACCTACGGAAGCTGCGATGACTAGATCTGACTAGGTCTGATGTCCCGTTTTCCCAGCTGGTGTCTAGAGGAACTTGCCTGGAACACAACGAACCTACATTGGACGGACACAGGCTCCGAGCCTTTCTAGACTTGGCCCCTAACTGGCTTACAGGGGACTATGCTGAAAGATTTCACCTTCCTTAAGTCCTGAAAATGACTGAATTTCTGTCCTGTGGTGTCACACCAGTTCATCCCTCAGGGATACCAGAATTGGTGAAACCAGCAAAGATATTGCCATCGTGTAATATCGAATCCTCACTTCAGTGCAAGGTTTCCCTTCTTAGGAAACTTTGAAACATCCCTCCCCTTGACTCTGTGCAGCCATCACACCCCTCTCAGTTCCTCCATATTCCTCCCCCACTGAAGCCCTGGCAGTCTCAGTTTCCCCTTTTCTGCTTCATTCTCTGAAGCTCAGATTCACCAGGACTTCCAGATCAATCTCCCTCGATGGCTCCTCTCCCCACTCATGGGTCCTCCATGATGGGAAACAGGCCAAGTTGGGAGGAGTGGGTGAGACATGACTCTGCAGTCACCTAGGGCCTTGGGAGCTGAAATGACTAGCTGTCTGGGAAACCTGAATCCCAGAGAAAAACCAAGGCTCTGGGAAGAGAGTATCTGCTCTGGATGTAAAAGTGAATAAAACTCGGGGGGAGAAAACTGAGGGAACAGAAAGAGTCTTTTTCATCTTTCTCTGTACAGAGTCCAATTAGCCTCACAGCAGAGACTCCCCAACAAGCAGTCTAGAGCATCCCAGGCATGAGGCAGGCTGCGCTGTTCTGCCGTGGGTCTGTGGGAACAGATTACATTATCTGTACACACTGTGCAGACGACCACAGCTGAAGATATCGAGGGGCTGAGAATTAAATTCACAGTCGTGACACTCTCTCATACTTTTTGTGTGTGAGCTTCACATTCTCAATCTTAAGCAGTGATTCTCTGAGAATGCACACTTGAAGATTATAATGATTAACAATATTATTAATCATTACATACATTATACGTTATACACTGTACATTATAATTATAAATTAATATTTAATTATTATTATACATTAATATATTATTATATATTACATTATTATAATAATATCATTATAATGATTAATAATAGTTATCATTATTGACTAATTTCTGCTAAGCAACATGACTGGCAAGCTCTGCGTGTATTATCTCAGTTACAGTCACTATTTTTAGGGTTTTATTCCCATTTTAAGCTAAAGATATTGAGGCTCAGATATATTAAATAACTTGACAAAGAAGGAAAATAATTACAACAAAGCTTAAATAAACAGCTATTCAAAATATGTGTCAAAGAAAGTAAGACGTTATCTGACCTACAAACAGACTCAAAGTTGACCTCCCACAGGCCCGCAGTGAAAGAAGCGGTAAAAATGTACATCAGGAAGAAGAAAAGTGAACCCAGGAAAAGATAACAGGAGTCACGAGGAAAGGAAAAAACAGTCTGTCTAATTTAGTATTAGTTTTAAAACAAGACATTAAAAATACATTAGAACCAAAATTCCAGATGATTACCACATGGAAGTATAAAGGAGAGAAGACTTAGCTAAAAAATAACTCATTTTTTAGGGAAGATATAAATACTAAGACACTCTATTATTGTTTAACACATTGCTCTCAGAAACTGATAAATCTGTGGGACAAAAGTAAGTTATGAAAAAGAGGATTCGAACAGTGCAACATACTCGATCAGGCAAATAGACAAATCCCAACACACTGGCTTATTGTGAGACTTGTGATGCTGAAAACAGTCGTTCTCCTGACAGCATGATACCGCAATGGCATATCAATTTTCATGAATGAAGTTTCCAACACATATAAATCTAAAAAAAGGGACAATCCAGTATTTCATTATGTGCGGCTGTGATTCAACATGCAACAAATACCAGAAACATAGAGACCCAGAAGTAGGTGTCTTTTTTGAGAAGACAGATATAACAGCTCTTTAGTGAAATATTATGTTGGAATCTATTGGAATATTACACAAAAAGGACAATCCATTTGGACTAGGTATGTTTTCTCTGTGACTGTGAGGGCAAAACTCGAAAGAATCCCCTGACTGTGATAACTCTCTGTTGATCTTAAAATACAAATGCATAACACTTAGGAAAGGAAAATGAGAGAACAAAATGAGAAAGAAAGATCTCCTTTCTCTCCTCACCTGAAACTCAATCTCTCACCTCAGAAGGATCACTGTCTGTATCTTCTCTGTCATGCAAAGGAATCAAAGAAAAGAAAACTATTGGTACATATTAAAGTTTCAAGAGCTCAAAGCAAGAAGACATCAGGACCCCTGCAGAGGCATTAATGTAGTGTGAGCTCCATGTCATCTGCACCGTTTTGTCTTTTCTTCATCGTGTTTGTCGGGATGTCTTTCTTGGCCACTCACTCTCCCTGCCTCGCTAGCAAGTCTGTCTGCATGAGTGCTATCGCCAGTCTCTCTCTTGCTGTCTTCACTTTCTCGTCCTGTTTCCTGATATCCTCCTCAGTCACCAGAATTTGTTTGCAAAGGAGCTGTGGGACGTACAGAGCAGCTCCTAGGATAGTCTGTGCTTAATCTGAAGACCAGGCAGGGGT
Organism: Diceros bicornis minor; assembly: GCF_020826845.1. Classification (NCBI taxonomy): domain Eukaryota; kingdom Metazoa; phylum Chordata; class Mammalia; order Perissodactyla; family Rhinocerotidae; genus Diceros; species Diceros bicornis. The sequence goes on along the minus strand of NW_026690901.1, from coordinate 553,124 downwards.
GGGCATGGTACTGGAATTCAGACCACCTGCGAGCACACCTGGCAGTGATGCACCTGTGCAACTAAGTGCAAGATTCAGCAGGGCTTTGGCAAGGTCCAAAGGACTTAACAGTTCTCTTGCACTCTGCAGACCTGAAAAACTTGCAGTCTCTTCTTTCAGCAGATTTGTTCGGGCTGCTCCAAGGTTTCCTCCCTTTGATGACATCTGACCTCATTGCCAGGATAGGATGAGATTCTAGTAACTGGCCTCTTGAATATGTAACTGGACATCCTCAAAGGGATGGAGATTCTCAAACCAGGCTTTTGGTTGGATTGGTTTCCACAATCATGTCGCTTCCTCTGTGATGATTTGATCATCATACTTCTTTTCCTCTTACCCTATAAAAATAAATTGTGAATGTGGATCAGAGTGATAAAAAAAGCCTGTCTTCCCAGGACAATTATGTCAGATGCCTTGTACTTCTACCCTCCCTCTCTCCCTGTGGGGATTAATCTGACCTGTGTCCTGGGACATCATCAACGAGATTTGAGTCAATAACAGAAAGCTCGAGGTCAAAACTCAGGACTACTGCATGTCATTTCTTCTCCCCCATCTTGTTAGACACTTATGTGTACGACTTTATTCTCATTTTGTCCTTGTCACTCTCAACAACAAAATCCCTGGTGCTTCCTGTCAGGACACACTTTCCCAAGTCCTTTTCTAAATCCCAAATCATACCATTCTTCTGTACTATATGACTATTCATTTGATTAGCCCATTGACCAGTTGGTGTTCATAGCTCCATTAGAGCTTTAATCAGTAGTGAAATTATCATCCACTCCACTCCTAGTGACTGTTATTTGACAACTGTGAACATTAAATCTCAGTACAGAGAATATGTTTGAAAAAACTCAACTTACAAATGGAGATTGTGCTGTAAGTGGGAAGTACACACTGGATTTATTAAACCCAGGAAAAAGATGTAAATTCTTTCATTATGAAGTTTTGTGTAGAGTGCACCCACATTGATGATATCTTGGTTATAGTGGGTTAAAATATACTTTTAAAATTAGTTTCACCTGTCGGATTTCATTTTTTAAAATGTGGCTATTAAGAAAAAAATTAAATTCTATAATATAGAGTGCTTAATGTTACTATTGGACAGTGCCGTTGAAGGCATCAGTGAAAATAAAGTCCAGAGACAGTGGTTAGGGACATTTTTTCCCTAGAATATGAGTCTACACTGACCCACACTGCAAGATGCAGCAAAAACTGTCATACACACACACAGACACACGCACACACTGACAGAATGAAAAAAACCTCTTCCTAGAGTCCCACCTCTTCTCCCATGGCATGAGGTTGCACTCCTACTTAGTCCTAAGTGGACTAATCTCAAGAAAGAAGGCAGAAGTCAAGGTAATTTACCAACTAGGAAGATCTAAAACCAGAGAATACAGCTCAAGATATGTGGTGAATTTCCTGTGCTGGTTTCTGTTATAAATTCAATATGTTAGGGAGACTTTTCCAAGGAGGGTTGTTTTAAAACTCACTTTTTCTTTACTATGTAAAAATAGACAGGTTATGTAAAGAATAATTACTCTAGCCAATCAATGAAAAGGAGATGATAGAACACGAATACCCTTATTATAAGTCACTACTGGATTAGAGAGTCAGGGAACAGCTGACATTGGGTTAATTTGGCCTTAATCAGGCTGATTCTGATTTCATGACCATCATATTCATTGTATTATGCCAGAACCTACGAAACTTCCCACCCCCTCCTACTATTTAACCACCAAGGCCCACCAACCAGACCAGTCCTTTCTGACACATCCCCTGCCTCCATCCCTTCTGACAACACCTGGAGGATTTTCCCCAAATCCCACTCTGTCCCTGAGCTCTTCTACCTGCCCCAGGGCCAGGGAATCATTTTCTCCAAGGCTCAGGCTCTGCGTGTGCCCAGCTCTGGGGATGGCACTTCTCCCTCGAGTGAAGACAAGGATCAGAGCATAAACCCTGTGAGCTGCAGCAATTGGACAAAGACTGGGGTTTGCTGACAGAAAAGAACCTTTAGTGTGCACGGTTACCAGGGTCCAAGAAGCCCCAGTGATTCCTCGAGAGAATGTGATGCAGGACAGAGCAGGAATGTCTGCCTGTGCTTCGGCTTGGGAATGCCTGTAGGATGACATAGGTGACATTGGTAATGCATTCGCCAATGTTGTTCATTCATTTATTCATCGTATGCCATGGAGTGCTTTCTGTGTACATCCAGACAACAGGCTCACCCTCTGGGGCTCACAGGCAGTGTCAGAAGATTTTCTAAAATATAGGTACAGCACTGGTAATACGCTAGGTGTTCCAAGCATTTTTCAAACATTAACTCCTTTAATACTCTCCATAAACCTACAAAATAGGTATGCTGATCATATTGCCAACAGACAGATGAAGAAACTGAGGCACCAATCAGGTAAAGAACTCAGTCAATACAAATATCTAATAAGAGATTGAGCTGGAATTTGGACGTGAGGAGTTAGCTCCATAGTCTGTGCTCTTAACCATGACATTTACTCTCTAAAGACTTCACATCATGAAAAAATTTGATCGGTTATCCATTTTCTTTGTGCATTGAGTAGCCACACTATTTTATCTGTGTCTGAAAAATAGAATACCTGCGTAGAAACTACTGCACATACACACTCAAATTACATCTACCGGTGTCTCCAGTCCCTGAAAATCAATACAGAGATCATTTCAGAATGTTTCTTGCCCAGGTTGGGAGGACTCTGAGGGAATCTCAGTGTTGTTATAAGAAGCTGAGGACAGGCTGGGAGTGGGTCTCAGGGGAAAGGTGTCCTCAGGAGTCACCATTGAATGACAACATTGATGGGAGGGTCTCAGCAGTGACTGAATTCAGGATCTGGTGGTGTTTTAACCCGGTGCTTATCTTCTGGCTGTGGGTTTATGGTGATGCAGCACAGGGAGAGGGGCTGGTTCCCTGTGTTCTTGGGGAAACCAGACCCATGAAAGAGAGGGAATGACGGTTTCCTTAAACAATGGACTCGTGGTGGGAAAAACTCGGCTTGGAAGAGACAGTCCTGTGCCTGGTATAACCAGAAGGAGTTGCCTCTGCTTCAGCAAAAGTAGACAGCCCTTCCTCATGCACTCATTTTATCTCAATGGGAGGAAGGAGGAGGAAATCATGTAATGCTCTTCTGGATGTGAGATCTGTGATGGTAGAGACTGTGCTGGGAGGTTCTGAAAGGCTGCCCTGAGGCATTTCAGACCTTTGCTGTGACCAGAATGATAAGTGTAAGCACCCCTGCCTATGTCTGGGAAGAGTTAGTGTGTCAAGGAGAATGCTCCCTGTTGCAGAAACTCACAGAAATAAGCGAGTTTGACCAGGGAAGGTCAGAAATGTGACCAGTGTGGCTGGAGGGAGCCTGAAAAGAGAGAGAAGGGGAGAGAGGAGGGTGATCAGGCTGGATCCTGGGACATGGCAGACTGTTACTTTCTGTTCCTCTGTGACATTACTCCAAAACCTGCCACCTATAAAGTACAAATATTTATCATCTCACAATTTCTGGGAGCCAAGCATCAGGCATGGCTTAGCTGGGTGCCTCTGCCTCAAAGTCTCTGTGAAGCAGGGGCTGTGGTCTCCACAGGGCTCCAATGGGGGAAGATTTCCACCAAAGATCACTCACATGGGTTTTGTCAGGATCCATTTGGACCGAGAGTCTGAGCTCCTGTCTGTCTGTTGGCTGGACACTCCCTCAGTTCTCTCCTATGGAGCCTCTACATAGTGCAACTGACAACATCAACACTTGCATTCCCAGTTCTGGTGATTTGATAGAGAGCGATAGTAAGAGTGAGAGAGAGAGAGAGATGGAAACAGAAGGAGGGAGGTAAGTAGGGAACCCAAGTAATTCAGTAAGTGGGAAGTGACAGACGTTTTGTAATTAAAACTTGGAAATGACATCCCATCACCTTGGCTGTGTTCTGTTGTTCAGAAGCCAGATACTGACCACTTAGTGGTGACACAAGGATGTGCACTCCAGGAGGCAAGGAGCATTGGGAACATTGTGGAGGCTGCCACCACATAGGCCAACATGAGGCTCTTGGGACTGATTCTGAGTAAAACGGGACCGTGGAAGGGTTAATGCCTGTGGATCACAATGTCTGAATTTCCTCTAATTTCAACCCCTTCAGGACGCAGACCTGAAAATGAGGCTCAGAGTGGCAGTGTCTTACCAAAGATCAAACATCTGGGACCCAGAGAAGTTCTGACTGCTATTCTATGTGATGTCCTACTCCTTGTACTTCCTCCATCTCTAATTGTCTGCATTAGACACATGTGACACCAGCCCACAGGTGTTGTACGTATTATCGCATATACACCTGATGAGGTCCCTAGGAAGCTGTTTTTAGTGCAATCCTCATTGTGCAGCTTGGGAGACTAGGGAGATCTTGAGAGGCACAGCAGCTTTTCCAGGACACAGAACTGGTAGGAAAAAAGAGGTCTGACCTCAGCTCTGTCTCCTCAAAGCTGGGACCTGGATCCACTCCCAAGGAGCTGTGGGGAGGGTGGTGATGGGTATTTGTGTACAGTGATGGAGATGACATGGTCAAGGAGGGAGAGCAGCCAACAGCCTAGTGGGGGATTAGGGTGGGTCTCATTGAAGGAAGGGGTCAAGTAATAGAACCTTGAAGAAGTGACCTCACGTCCTTGGTGACAGCCCCCAACAGAACTTAGAACTCTGGTTACCAGGCACCCACATTTTAATCACAGCCTCCTGTCATGTTCATTTGAGTGGAGACACTCGACACAGCATGATGTTCTCATGTTGTCCCGTGACTTTCCGAGGCTCTGGCCCCCGGAAAGCCCAGAATGGGAGCATGTTAATTCACTTTAGACATCGGCTCAGCCCTCACCTCGAATGTGTGTGGCCTTTTGGCAGGAGAAACAATCAGGTAACAGTTTAGGCCAGGGCAGGCCACTCTAGGTCAGGCCAGAACTGTGATCCCAAAAGGACAGCCCCACACTCCTTGACCCTCATTGTGTGTTTTTGGGTGGGAAGTGGAGTTAGGGAAGTTGGGGATGTGGAGGATCCAGGCTGGGCAGGAGCAGGAAGCTAGATGGTGTGATTCGGGCAGTGTGTCATGTTTGTACTCAAGATCTTGGCTGCAGGAGAGGAAGGTGAGTGCTGGGGACTAAGCTCCTCCATCCGCATGTGAATGCCAGGACCTCAAGGTGCCTCTCATTCCTTCCCTGGTGGAGTCTGTGCTGATGCCGCTCTGTGCCTGATCTGTGTTGGGGTTTCCCACTGTGGCAAAGTCCAGGCAGACCCCTGATCCCCCTTGGCCTGACTACTGTGTACTGTCACTGCAGAGCTGCACCCAGGAGATGGTCACGGAGCTGGTGGATGCTTTCCAGTTTGCCATCTCCCTGGAGTGGACACAGGTGCACCAGTCCATCAATGACCAGGGCTGGTCTGATGTGAGTGTGGGTGCAGAGGGTTCTTCACACCCAGGGCCCTGAGATGATCAATGCAGTACTAGAATCCAGACTCAAATCTGAGATTCCGCTGGGAACAGCTGCCCCGAATTTTCTCACTAGAGTGCCCCACAGTACCACTCTCAAAGGAATCTGGACCTCCACCCCTCTCCACAAGTTTCACAGGAGGATAGAAAGTCACCTCAGTCCTCCTGGTGGTTCACCATTGTGTCACTGACTGTATGTCCCTCCTCCTCTCCCCCAGTGTGAGCATGAGTCCACTGTGAATTTAAATGAGGCCTGCAGGATGCGTGCCTTCCAGGCGGCATGATGGAGAAGCTGACAGAGTCCATGGCACCAACTTTACTGAGTAGGAACATCTCCAGCTTCACCACCTTCATGGTCAACTAATCAGCCTCAGACACATCCCACCGGGTCCTGGACCAGCTGTTTACTAGGTGAGTAACCACTCCCTCCTCAGCACAGTGGTAACTCTGCCCTCTGCCAGCTGTGTACCTTGGGCAAATCCTCGCATCTCACGGAGCCTCAGTTTGCTCTTCTGAAAAGTGGGGGGGGGGGATAAATTTCATGGTGCTCATGTAGGGACTAATGGGATCAGCAATGGCAGGTGCTTACCTGGTGCCTGGATTTGCAGAGAGGGCTGTAGACATGCTGTGGTTTTCATGATTATTATTTCTCTCTTTGTCACGAAAAGTAGTCTGCCTCATCCTTTTCTGGGATGTGGCCTTTCTGAGTTTGGAAAAGCACATGGAAACCACCCTGTCAAGGAGGTGGAGATTCTGTCCAGCTGGTCTTGGTCGTTTTCCTTGTGGTAGCCAATCAGGGATCTCTTGTGGTAGCAGAGGGGCCCCAGTACCACTAAGGTGTCTGGGACGGTTCTGGTTGGACTTCACTCATGCAACCATGTAGATTAAGCACCTACTACATGCGGGACTTTTGGAGACACTTAGTAAAGCTCAGTGAATAAAGGAGATACAATGGCTGGGCCTCAATTGTCGTCTGAGAGTCAGACAGTCACATTGGACATCATTCGCAGGTCCTGTCCTCCATCGTACATCCTAAGTGGTGCCCTGATAGCCTCCTTTACATCTAGAGGCATCTTTCCTTATTCCAGCCAGGAGGGCAGAGCACAGGACCATCGGAAAACGTGAGAGGTCTTTGGGTCCCGAAGAAGGGCTTCCTGTCTCTACAGAACAATGTGTGGAGGGAGAGATGGGGGCTGTGGCTGGGGCGGGCCTTTCAGAACCCACATCTCATGCATCTTTTTTTTTTTTTTTTTTTTTTGTGAGGAGATCAGCCCTGAGCTAACATCCGCCAATCCTCCTCCTTTTTTGCTGAGGAAGACGGCCCTGGGCTAACATCGGTGCCCATCTTCCTCCACTTTATATGGGACGCCGCCACAGCATGGCTTACCAAGCAGTGAGTCAGTGCGCGCCCGGGATCCGAATCAGCGAACCCCGGGCCGCCGCAGCGGAGCGCGCGCACTTAACCGCTTGCGCCACCGGGCCGGCCCCCTCATGCATCTTTTGATTTCCATGGGAAGGCCGAGGTCTGGTGGCTTCCAATCCAAGAGGACAGGACTTAAAGAGCTTGGATGGGTGTCAGGACCCCTGGGAATCAGAGGGGTGGCTTGGCTGAGTTGTCCCCAAGAGACCCATTCCCACCACAGACCCATCAAAATCTGCCTCCCCACACCCACCTCTTCTGAAATCAACCTCCAGGCCCAAGATAGGAGATGTGTGAGCAACCTGCTCACAAATCTGCCTCAGTGCTCACTCCAGTTGTACAAGTGCATGGAGGGCTGGGCTGGGCTGTGTCCCAGCCCTTTGGGAGAAGAGTGTCAGCAAGAAGAGAGTCACTACAGAGTCTGTGTTCAACCTGTTGTATAAGCAGACCTGCCACTGCCAGGATAGCCTCACAGGGACCACTGCTGTCGTGGGGCTCTCCCTTGGATGGGAAGGGGCAGGCATAGGGGCCCAGTCCCAAACCAGTTGCCTTGGGGGAGAAGTGTGGAGGGAAAGGCCAGGCCTCTGACTCTGTTGCCCACTTGCCTCCCCCAGTGCCATCTCTTCTCTGGTATGAACCTGCCTGGACCCAGGGCAGGATTTCTGGGAGCCCCTCCACTATCCCTGCTTCACGGTGAAGCTGGCCTCTCTGCATGTCAGCTTGCCTGGCTCAGGGCTGCAGGGCCACGTGTACCTTCTCCAGGTCCAGCTGGAGCATCCACGGCTCATTGAGGCAGAGCTGGAAGGTGAGGTGACAGTAGTCTTGGAAGAAAACTTGCTGAGTGTTCAGAGGCTTTGTTCCCTTCAAGACAGTGGGGTCTTTCCTGTCTTTGACAGGCACAGGGGAAGTCAGCTACCTGAGTGACATTGTTTCTTTCTCTTGCTGCAGTACCATCTCAAGAGCTCCCCCCAGCTCCAGAGCCAGAGCAAGGGCCAGCTCCACGGCTAGATCCAGCTCCAGCTGTAGTTCCACCACCTGTGCCAGAGCTGGAGCCAGTGTCACCTCCATCAGTCACTCCAGGGCCAGAGCCACCACCAACATCAGCTCCAGCCCCAGTGCCAGCTCCTGAGCAGGAGTCAGATGGACCATTGGCTCCAGGGAGAATCCTCCTTCCACCTGGAGTGATAACAGCAGAGCCAGATCCAGCCCCAGAACCCACCTGCCCCTGAGACGTGACCACCAAGAACCTTCTGAGGGAGGAGAATCCTGACTTCTTGGAGTTCCCTCCCTGGCTGGTGGCAGAGCAGTTGACACTGATGGATGTGGTGAGCAGTGGGGCTTTCAGGGCAGGTGGGGCCGGCCTTCCCTGTGCCATGAGCTGCCCCAGACCTGCCATTTCCTGATCCAGAATCCCATGATCTCGGTCCAGCTTCCCTGCTTACCCTCATGTAACCTGAGCAGCCTTCTTAACTCCCAAGCCTTTGCTGTCCTCATGTGAACAGTAGAGATGGACACTGAGAGCAGCTGCCATGCAGAGTGGCTGTACAGATGGATGAGGTGGAGCAGAGAGGAAGTTGGGCAGAGTCTGTGCTTTGGTGAGGGAAAGGAGCACACTGAAGTGCTGTCTCGTCCTTGGGTAGTTCACTCATTTGCCCAGGAGGCCTCAACAGGTTCAGCAATTATTAGGCACCTCATGTGTACATGACTACATGGCAGACAAACCAAGCCCGTGGTTGTTGCTCCCTTGGGGGAATGTGCATCTGAAAGAGGAGTCAGACCCCAGGATGATCAGAATGGTTGGAAGATGTCCCTAGAGATGGTCAAGCAGGAGCCGAGTTCTGGTACTTGGACGAAGTGAGACTGGGCGGTGAGCAAATGTCATATCCCTGGGCCACAGTATCGGGTCCTGGGTCATCCTGTGCTGGGTACCCTCAGGGGACACAGGCAACACCCAGGAACTCCCACAAGTCTCAGGCCGCATTCTCAGCATCCTGAGCTCCAGCTCTCATCACTGACCCGGCCTGGGACTGGGGGCTGCGGACGCTGAGCTGGGCTGTGGCAGGGCTGGGTGACACTCCCTGTCCTCCCCAGGAGCTCTTCAAGAAAGTGATGTCCCACGACTTCCTGGACTCCATCTGGTCCCAGTGGGAAAATAGGGCCAATGAGCACCTTGCACCCACTATCCATGCCACCATGACCCACTTTAGCAGAGTGGTCAAATATGTCATCACCACCTGCCTCGGGGACCCGAGCATGACGGCCCAGGACAGGGCCAGGGTGGTGGAGCTCTGGATCCAGGTGGCCAAGGTAAGATGTGGGAGTCCCTGGGAACCCCTCTCTGGAGTCGTGGTAACCGTTCCTTCTCCTTACTCAGTTCTCAGGATTGAAGTCTGTGGTCTGAGCCTTCACACAATCCTTAGGCCCCTCCTGCCAGGGCCTCGATGACCTGACTCCTGGTCCCAGTGGTAGGAAGCTCACCCCATCCTGGGCTCCTTCCTTGGCTTGAGCTAAAATCCTCCTCCCTGGGAGTGTTCCTCCTCAGGGTCCAGCTGTGCTCTTCCCGGGTTTCCTGAGCCTCTGTCTCATCCAGGACAGGAGACGTCCATGAGGGAACAGAAGCCAGAGGAAGCAGGGCTCCAGCTCCCCCTCACAACACATTCTCTTCCCTTCCCCAGAATTGCCAAGGCCTGAGGATCCTGTCTTCACTCCATGCCATCCTCTGGGCAATGCAGAGCCCCTCCATTCAGCGTTTAAAAAAGACATGGAGACGGGTGTCCAGGTGGGTAGACCTCTCTCCATGAGAGGCACCACCTGTGTGGACCAGACACCCCCCACAGGGCTGCCATTGCCCTTCAGTAAGCTGGGACCTCCTGGGAGACAATGAACCCTGGGGACAGGGTCTGACCTGGTTGGGAGGCATGGAGTCTTTCTGGAAACTTAGGCCAGTGGTTCTGCTTCAAGAATCAGTTTCCCGAAGTGCCAGACCCTGGCTTGAACCAAATTGAAGATTTTCAAGTGTTTGCTTTGCAGCAACAGAACTCTCTGTCTACCTGAAATCAAAACTCTTTAAAACAGGTTTGTTCAGTAGATAAGAGATTGAAGGCCCCAGGTGGCAACAGGAGAGCCCCCTCCCCAGTCCCAGAGACCTCTGGGCTCAGAGGACACATTGAAAACGTTCATCCAGGCCGTCTGTATAATTCTGCATTTTCAAACAAAAGAGATTTACCTTTAAACCACCCCACAGTGTTTCATTCCTTTTTTCCCTCCTCAGGAGGAACTGCAAAAAATTTAAAACCTTGTGCAGAATGGACCAGTGGGAGAGGAGGAAACTGCTCACGGAGGTGAGTGGAGGCTCGAGATCTGGAAGGAGGGAAGGTAAAGGGGGAGGAGGGACCAGGCAGGGTGTTCTTTGGTAATTTTTTCACTTAAGGTTACCTGAGAAATAACGGTGTGTCTTGTCAAGATTGACAGGAAGCGGGGGGTGTGAGCTGCAGGGGCAGGTGGGGACTGTTTGGGGTAGGAAGCCTTTGTCATGGCGTAGAGTGGTGTTGGTTGGACTGTTCCAGGAGGTGAGGAGCTGGCAGAATGAGCAGATTTCTGGCTTCCATGCGGGCCCATCAGCTGGCCCTCTTCCTCCAAGCTGGTGGGTGGATGGAGTGGGTGGGGGTTCCTTTCTTCCTAAAGCAGCCCAGTCTGTCCTCAGGAAGCCAGGCCCCTGCTGCTCCTTCGGTCTTCACTGCACCTCGCAGGGAAGAGCACCCTGCCTGCCCCAGGGACGTGCACTGTGTGGTCACACAGGCCAGGTGGACACACGGGCTGCCCAGGCTTGGAATGTATGGTGGATCTGGGACAGAACTGTGTGCTCTCTGGGACTCTGCACTCTATCCCGATAGTGGTCATTGCTGAAAACCCAGTGAGAGTCTACCCCGGTGCCTTGTTGACAAGGATACTCCCCAGATGGCCATGAGAATTATCGGGAAACCTACAGATTCTGAATGGACCTTCCTGACAGGACATTAGAAGTTTCCAAGTAAAAAAGGATGCAAATGTCACCATTACACAGCACCCTGGTCACCCCCTACACTGTCACTCAGATGTGGCAGAAGGGGGTCCCCTTCCTGAGTGAATGAAGGAGGAGTTCTGTGCAGGGACAATCCTGAGAGGATTGTAGGGAGCTGAGGCATTTGGCATGGCCTCAGGTCCAGCCTGGAGTCAGAAAATCCCAGGGGCTGGGACAGGCAGAAGCCACTTGGATATGCCCCCTGAGACACCTTTTGCCTCCCCATCCATGCCTCAGCCTGACTAAGCACCTAGACACACCCCGAGAGTGCAAAGGACAGGATCTTGTTCAGAGGTGTGTCTGGAGGAGGAGTGAAGGCCGGGGGACAGGGCCTCTGGCTGGGAGGGGGAGCGGTCTTTCCTCTGTGGGCCCCTGAGCACGTCACCGCCCCTCTGTGGGCCTCGGTCTCCTCATCTGGGAAATGGAGGGAGATGATCTGTGGTACAGGCCTCACAGGGGTGATGAGGTACAAGGGGGAGAGGAATGTGGAAGAGCTTTGTGCTCCTCTTCCTTGAGGGGCGAGGGGAGAGTTCTGGTGACAGTCAGATGACAGTGAGTCCTCAGGGAACCCTGAGAGGCATGGGGAGTCCTTCTCACACTTTCCTGATGAAGAGAGAGGCTTAGGGGTCTGGGAAGGCCTGAGGGCACAGAGGAGAGAGTGTTGGAGCTGGGATTGACTAGAATCAGAGCACTCTAGAATGGGAGGAGCCATAGACACCAGATGTCCAGGGTCCAAGTTCAGGGGCCTGGGAGACACGGGGAAGGGTGCATGGCCTCTGGAGCCTGTCCTTGAACCTGCAGGATGTGACCTCTGTGAGGCCCATCCTGGAGATGGACCCCCAGGGAGCCCAGGAGAGGTAGCAGCAGGTGAGGGGGCCTGAGGGGGAGGGTCCAGGTGTCAGAGGAGGGGGTCTCCTCCCTCACGGCTGGAGGCCTCCCCAAGAGAGGGGTCCCTCCTCCTCCAGCCCAGCTCCTAGAGCCCCAGAGCTTGAAATGCCTGCCCTGGAAGTGATCAGGTAGAGGCCTGGAATGGCTGGGCCGAGGGTGGATTTGTGGGGGTGTGGCAGGGACCGCACAACCTGGGATTTGCCAAAAGCCGCCCCTGGTAGCTGATGGGGGACGTTGGGTGGTCCTGGAGGGGGCAACTGTGGGGAGGCTGCTGAGGGTCCTAGGCTGATCTCTGTGGGAGTCTGTGGTGGGCAGGAGGATGGAGTGAAGTGACTTGTGGTAGGGTCTCTTTATTAACTCATCCCTTTCACTAAGATTAAAATAAACAGGGGCAGTGACTTTTTAAGTTAAATTCTGGATCATGGGTTTTAGTACATAACTTGGCTTATTATAGGTGCTCTATAAATGGGAGGATCAAATAACTTTCCCTCCAAACTGGGACATGTTGAAGAATGAAAGGGATGGTATTAATCATTATGGCAGGACAACAGGGATGAAACGAGATTTATGACGTCACTGTTAAAATGTATCTGAGGGGCTGGCCTGATAGCTCAAGCAATAAAGTGAGTGCGCTCTGCTGAGGCAGCCCAGGGTTCACCGGTTCGGATCCCGGGGTGCGCCATCGCACCTCTTGTCAAGTCATGCTGTGGCGGCATCTCATATGAAATAGAGGAAGGTGGGCATGGATGTTAGCCCTCAGCAAAAAAAAGAGAGGATTGGCAGATGTTAGCTCAGGGACGATCTTCCTCACACACACAGAAAAAAAGAGTATCTGAAGACAGAAATGAGAGATTGTAAAGGAAAGGTGCACTGATTAGGTTTACAATTCAAATAGATTATTGTGGCTAGAGTCTTAAAATGAATTACAGACAGAAAGGATTTGCAATATTAGTGATAATTTATTGCAGTATACCACAAACCATGTTATATCCTTGTATAACTTCAGTCGAGTGAATTTGTTTGAAAATTTTAGAAAGTATTTATTGGAGTTTGAATAATTTCTTTCAATAAATATATTGAGTATCTTCTAAGGGCACAGCAGTGAGTGAATACGGCAGTGTAAAACATTACAGTCCACATTAGTCTTCACTTCATGGAGTATCCAATACAGTGAGAAAATCACTATGAGAGAAATAGATGATAATACACGTACAATTAAAAATTTTAAAAATTAACAGAGACAATGTGACATTAATTTTGATGGCTGGATCAGGAAATGCCGCTCTGTGGAAATAGAATTTGTAGGAAATCTGAAAGGTGCTCAAGCATTATTCAAAAATGGAGAATTTTTAGGTGAATTCAGGAGGGAGGACGGATGGTTCATTGATGTACAAGTGTGGAGTGGCAGGGTGTCCAGAATGACACTCAGGTGTAGACAGGATATCAGTACAAACAAGTGAGATTAGGGGACCCTGAGATATGGGTGATTATTGGGAGAACTGGTTTGTTCAACTTGGGACCTGCTAACTGCAAGCTGAGTCATCGAGTTATCACTGATGTGGTGAGTGGGCAGATGGGTATTTGGGTCTCAGGGTTGAAGCCAGATCTGTGCTGACTCTATGGGCATTTCTAGTTCATTACTGGTATTTGAAGCCAGGGAAATGGATGCGATGGCCTAGAAGAGGGTGTGGAAGTGGAACAAATGTGAGAGCAGGATTGACTTCTAAGAAGCGTCAATTGTGTTAAGTCAGATGGTGTAGCCCAGATTAACAGGGAGGAGTAGGAGGAGAGAGGAAGAGTCAGGGGAGGAAAAATGGTTATTTACAGTGGATAGGACTGTGTGATGGGAATATGGCATGTGTGAGTTATTTACTTATGAACAGGACAGTATTTGAGTGAAGATGGGACTTAGGTGTGCAAGTGAAGTGAGCATTAAATTGCTGAGAGGAACGTGATTTCATTAGAGATGAGGCACTAAATTACTATGCTCTGGGCACACGACCATCTAGTTTTCATAGTCCTCTCTGCCCTTGACTCATATCATCTTGATGTCCAAGGATCTAGTTCTCAGTGTGTGGTGCCTGTGCCAGCAGCATCAGCATCATCAGGGAACAATGAGAAGTGCAAATTCTTAGACCTCCCCAAGGATCCTTGGGTTGAGGTCCAGCAATCTGTGTTTTAACAACTCTCCAGATGATTGTGATGCACAGGGCAGTTTGAGAGATATTTCTCCAGGATACAGGAGGATGGAAGATCCAAATGAGGTGAGAACATTCTCCATGGCTGGCAGTCTGCATCCCCCATTTCATTCAGATTTCACATTTCATTTTGTTTTCAAAGGGGAAGCTCAAAAGAAATATGATGCTGCAGACTTCAGAGAAGAAAAGACAGGTCCATTTAACCAAGAGCAAGTGGAGACATCGTGAAAGGTCTGTACTTCCTATAAGACTCACCAGGTGCATTTTCAAGAGACCAGTTACAAGGATAACTTTCCACCCTGGCAATGAGGTCAGGTACAGTCAACGGGAGGAGACCTTGCAGAACCCTCAGTAAGTCTGTGCATACAGGAGACTGCAGGGACTCCGGGCCTGCTGCAGTGAAGGAGAAATTTTAAGTACTTTCTATATCACAAATACCTTAAATATAATTGCACCAGTGGTCCAGGTGAATCCCTGGGCTGTGTTGGTGCTGGGTCTCTAAATCCCAGCCTCAACCCCAGTGCCACACAGTCTTCAGACTGGGCAGAGGTGATCCCAGGAGTGGGTCTCAGTCTCCCCCAACCACTCTACACACAGCCCGTAACTTATGTAGACATCTGGAGACAGAGTCAGAAAGTGAAAAAAGCAAAGGAAAGACTGACTGAGGCCCTGAGGGCAGACAGGTTTGACAGGGAGGCAGAGAGAGCAAGGAGCCAAGAACGATGTTCTGGGACCTGATGGAAAATAGGAGAAGGTCATGCTGAAGAAGCCAAGAATTGTGGCCCTGGGGAAGTGGTTCCCCATGAACAGTCCCCAGTTTCACTCGCCTCATTTAATGTCAACCCCTCTTCTTGCTATGGACCGTGATGCTTTGTCATTTTATAATTGTACTTTATTAAACTCTTTTGAGAGACATAAATGTGAAGGGTCGACAGTTGTGTGGGTGAAAGTTCGGGTTTCATGTGACAGGAAAGAAGATCTTTACTTGTCCTTGTATACTGCAATTTCTGCTTACCATGATTCTTATTCACTTGTATATTAAAGGTAATTTGGCCTAAGGGATCATTTAGTATTTTTAGTTATATTTTTTTAGAATTCTTGCAATCAGGAAAAGATGATACCTATTGTAAAGAGCTTTAACATTGTTTAACGTTAAATTAATTTGATTCCATAAAAGTCTTACTTTACTAAGCTTGCTTTTATATCTCATTCTAACATAAGGTGTATCCTTATCTTTGCCAAATGCTAACTCGAATACAAGCCATTTTCATATAAGTTAACTAGCCCTTAGTCTACCTGTTACAGCCTTATCTGTTACCTAAAATAACCTCGGTGATTTTTTTCAAATAGAGTTTACCTTAGATTCTTAACAAGGAAAATGTTGTTTGGGAGCATTTTGCACTGAGTGAATCTTGGCAGCAGGCTCCCTGCCTTCACCTTGACACTAGGTCCTGAGTCAACGATACTTGTCCACCTGCTCACAGAGTAGGTCACACCATAATTATTCAATAAACATGTGATGAACAATATTTGGTGGAAAAATGGGTCAAGTTACAGAAGTCAGATGGTAGGACTCTTTTACTAGGTCAGGATGGAAAAGAACTGATGTGGTTTTGGAAGGATCTGGAATTTTCTGGACTTTCTTGAAGAGCTTTGATAGAGCAGTCTTAGCAGTCATGGGGAAGGAAGCCTATTTCAGAAGTTCATAGTGATTGAGAAACAGAAGTGCAGAGAGTGAGTGGAGGTGGACAGCTGTGCCTTGTGCCTCCTGACAATGGCATCTGGATTTGACACAACGATGGCTCCCTCCTGGAGCCCACAGCTTTGGTGTGGGGCTGACTTCTCCCTAGGATTAGGCTGTTCTAATTCCTCAGTGTGAGCTAATCTGCATATTCCAAACCCTTTGATGTCCTGGGACAGGGGGTGTCAAATGGCCCTCTCTGGTCCAATAGGATCCAGGTACAGGACCCTTTATCTAACAGGAGGTAGAGCTGGGTATACATGGGGTTCTTACCTGCCAGACCTGGAGTTCTGGGGAGTGGAGCTGAGAGAGGTCACAGTGTAGGAGCCACTGACAGGGTCTGAGGCCACCTGGGAGGACATCAGAGTAGGGATGGGTTTGGCAGACGGTCAGGACAAGACCTGTCCCCTCATTTGTATGCTGCATCTCAGTGGCTGAACACAATCCACTCTTCAAGTCTCATTACCATGAGCTAATTTCTTCCCTCATTGCATGTTTTCTTCCCTCTTATATTCTGTTAAATTATTTTAAGTTAACATTAGTTGGGTTTTCTTTCCCATACCTTTAATTTATTCCTGATGAATTCTTAGATGTAGACCACGATTTCAATGAGTTACATTGAAAAACGAAGGTGTTCATATGTGATAATTGCGGACATGAGAAATTTAAATGATGACATCGGGCGTGGTCCATGATCTTCAGGACATCCATATGATAAGCCACGTGATAATCAGAATTTTTAAGACAAGGTACGATTAGGATATGATGGTTTGAGTGAGAAAAAAGGGGAACCCTACAATTGATTCAGTTTATCAACAGCAGAGAATCCTTCCTCACTTCTTCCAGCTCCTGGTGGTACACGCTTCCCTGTCTTGTGGCAGCAGATCTCCAAACTATGCCTACGTTTTTCACGTGATCCTCTTCCCTCCATGTCTCTGTGTCGTCTCTTCTTCTTATAAGGACACCAGTCATTGAATGGGGGTCCCACCCTAAATCCAGGATGAGTTCATCTGCGGATCTTTAATCACATCTGCAAAGACCCTGTTTGCAAATAAAGTCATATTCTGAGGTTCTGGGTGAACTTGAATCTTTGGGAGATGTTATTCAACCGACTACATCCTCTACCCTCAAGTTGAGGTTGGGAGCTGGGTCAGGCAGATATGAATTGTAACAATATCAGAGGAGTTGTTTTCAATAACAATATTGGAGGAGTTGTTTTCCTCAAAAGTACTTGATTCAACATAATAAACTTAAAAATAACTTTTTTTGAAATCGTGTTGGTGATTCTTAAATTCATATGGAAGAGAAAGTCTATGAAATGAAAGAAGAATTTTTGAGAACCAACCACCAAACAAAATAAACATGAAGGAGAATAAGGACAAAGTGACATATCAAAACATTTCCCCAGTTCCGTTAACAACAAAGGCAAATTAATGTGCTCACAGAATCATTCTCTCCACTGAAGCAACCGTTCAGTTGAACAAAACTGACAGAATCAAGTGTTTCAGAACTCTGAATTATAATAAAAAACTTACAGCATCCAAAGGAGTGATTAATGAAGGAAAACGTAGCTGAATTTGGGTAAGAAAGCACTGTGGTGTTTTTGGTTAATGCCTACCTGTTGCCAAACCGTGGTACAGCGGAGGATGTGAGAGGATGGGAGCCAAGATTCCTCACATGGCTCCCTCGTGACAGATGACAAATAATAACATACTTCTTCAAATAGGGTGATTGTGTGACTGGGTGGTGGTGATCTGTCTTTTGGGTCCCTGAGGGACCAGTGCAGAAGGTGACAGGTATTTCTCCCCCTCAGGCAGGAGGGACATTCCAGGTGGTGTCATTGTCTGATGAAAGATTTAAAGGTCTATGTTACTGGTAGATGTCTGGGTAAGGGATGATGACTGGGTCAGGAGAGATACATAAAAATCTGGAAAGGAGGCATCTGAGTAGGAAGTTTATTGGGGAATCAAGGCTTAGAACGGCCACTGCATCTACCAGGGAAGCCGGAATGCAATGTGCATGCCCAGGATGGACGGATGCTCAGAGAAGAACTGAGAAGACCTGAGCTTGCACCTCTGGCAGATCTGTTGGTTCCATGTAGGTAGGGGGTAAAGTCTAAGGAAGAGTTACAGGGGGCCCAGCTGCAAAGACTGGAGATATTTTGGGGCCGGCCCAGTGGCGCAAGCAGTTAAGTGCACGCGCTCTGCTTTGGCTGCTCAGGGTTCGCAGTTTTGGATCCCGGGTGCACACCAATGCATCGCTTGTCAAGCCATGCTGTGATGGCGTCCCATATAAAGTAGAGGAAGATGGGCATGGATGTTAGCCCAGGGTCAGTCTTCCTCAGCAAAAAAAAAAAAAAAAGAGGAGGATTGGCAATGGATATTATCTCAGGGCTGATCTTCCTCACAAAAAAAAAAAAAGACTAGAGATATTTTAAGTTTTTCTTTTGTTAAAATGTGTTCTTTTGGATCCTTGTATTTAAAGAAATCTCTGTCAGGTCACTTGCTGATTGTTAAGACAACTGAAAAGAGATTTCAGTGACCACACACATCAAAGAATATAGTCTTTGCAAAAATAGTTTGAAAAGTCACTAAACAAAAGGATGATTGCAGCTCATAAAAAGCCACAACAGCAAAACCTGGAGAGAGAGAAGAATCTGATTCTCACAAGGACCACATTCTAATACACAAAATGTCCAGGAATCACTACAAAATTACAAATGATCTGAAGCTGGAGGAAAGTATAGCCGGTTCATATGAATAAAATGGAAACTGACATAAGTTTTTCCTGAGGACGCCCAGGCATTGGACTCATGAGACAAAGACTTTAAAACAACTCTCTTATATACGCTCAAAGGGCTAATGGAAAGTAGGGACAAAGGACCAACGAAAATAAAGAGAATGATGTCTCAATTCACAGAGAATATCAATAAATAGAAATTGTAAAAAGATCCAAATAGAAATAATTGAGTATTACCCATCACTTCCTTCTCCCACCCCCAAACTTAAACAACCACAAATTTAATTCCTGTCTGTACAGATTTGCCCATATTTGACATTCGATGTAAATGGGATCGTATAATAAGTGGTCGTCTTTGACTAGATGCTTTCAATTAGCAGATGGTCTTCAAGGTGCATCCATGGTGTAGCACGTGTCCTTCATATCTTTATAGCTGAAGAACATACAATGTACAGAGATACAGATCACATTGTGTTTATACATTCATCAGATAATGATATTTGGGTTGCTCTGGTCCACCATTTGCTGGTCCCACTCTCACGTTCAGTGGCCCAACATCAATGTCTCCCATCACCCTTCGTATTCACTGCCATCCAGTCAGCTTAGGTCTGCTTAGGCACCAGGTCTCCTCAATGTAAACACTGGTGGAGCCTTTAGCAAGGGCCCTAAAAGGCAGAGGTTTGGACCAGTAGTGGCCACCTCGGTGAAGACTGTCAAGTCCAATACACGCTTTCCAGCTGCAGCAACTTTAACATAAACAATTAGAGTGGAAATTCCCAAGGTTGCTGACACATGTGGTCTCCAGTGATTCCTCTTAACAAACTTCAAGTACAGGGCCTCCTAGTAGACATCTGTCATCCTTCTTGGTTTCTCAGCCACTGAACCCCTATCCTGGGTTTGTTGGCTTCCCTCACTTTGTGATCCTGGGGGAAGACAACACCAGCTTCCTGATTTAAAAGCAGAAAATGCCAGATACGTCCATTTGCAGCCTCCACACTGCAGCCAGGGTAACAGTTCTGTGGATCAGAAGCATCCACACAGACTCTGAACCAGGAGGTGGGAGCAACGCTCTGATGACGATGGATTTGTACAACAGCTAATAGAAGCAGCCTCAGCGGGGGTCCAGCCCATCCCAGTCCTCCCAGAGGCTCCATGAGCGATTACTCTAGCAATCCTCTGCTGGACACAATCAAGAGCCCTGAATGAGAGCCTGGCATTGGTGTTGGAAGTGGGGAGATGGTCAGGAGGGGCCCACAGTTCGCATTCCAGTCTTGGTCTAGGATGGGGGCCTCTTCCCAGACCTCTGGTCAGCCAGCGTGGTAACTGCCCCCCCAGCGGCCTTCCGCACAGGCTGGGGCTGCGGGCTCATTGCGGGTCAGACTCTGCACCTCCAGAGTCAGTCCCCGCATTGGACATCAGCTCCAGACTCCACGCAGCTATCACGTCCGGAGGATCCAGACGTGGGGACACCCGCGTCCTCGTCGTGGGCGGAGGACACGCCGCTGTCCGGCCAGACTGCCCTGCGCTGTGGGCAGCAGCGGGGCTGGAGGAGCAGGGAGGAGGGCAGCGGGGACCGGGTCGACGACCCTCCAGCGGTGCGCTTGGAGCAGTTCGGGCGCGTGGGAGGCTCCGGGCTCCCATCCAGCGCGGTCGCCTTCATTCTCCGCTGTCCTCGCCTCCGCTTCCTCCTGCGGCGCCGCCAGCCTGTCCTCTCTCCGCCGCCCACGACCTCTCAGCTATTCCCAGCGGCCCCTGGGCTCGGCTCTCTCCGCCACCTCTCGCCGCTTTTCGGGTGGGCTTGGCTCCTCCAACCAGGCTTAGGACCCTTCCGCCTGGCCTCTGCTGTGTCTTCACATCTTAGGCTCTTTCCGTTTCTCTTCAGTTCTTTCCGCCCGCCTCTGCTCCCTCCACCTCTCCCTGCCACTCCTCGGCTCAGCGGTTCCGGTTACTCTCTCTCTGTCTGGTTTCGGCTTTCTCTGAGTTCACTGCCACAGTTCAGCTCTTTCCCGCCAAGTCCTGGGCTCAGCTGGGTTCTCTCTGACTGTCAAGTTCCTAGTGTCTGGGGGCGGAGGTTGTTCAAATTCACCCCCTCTTCACTGTGGTATGAGAGTGCCACTTTCTCTACATCCTAATAGATCAACATATTAAACAAACAGTAAATGTTCCTAATCTGATAAATAAAAACAAGAATCTTGGTGTTTTACTTCGTATTTTTCCTTTGGTGGGTGAAGCTGAGAATCATCTATTATACTGAGAACATTCTGTGTTTCCTGTGAACTGTTCTTCGTAATTGGTCCATTTCTCCAACGGATTCTTGTTCGTTTTTGGTTGGTAAGTGTTCCTTAATGTTAATAAATTAGATTTTTGTGATGAGTTGCCAACATTCTCCTCTTTTCTTTTTTTTTGTCTTTGCCTCTAGTCAGTGCTGCCATGCAACGACTGCCATGCAGATTTTTTAAAGGAAATCAAACATGTTAACTTCGTTTCTTGTTTTATGTTATACTTTTAAAAGACCATCTTTTCTCTGAGATTCTATATAAAATACTTATCCCTTGGTTTTTTCTAGGACTTTCACAGCTTTAATATTTATACTAAATCCATGATAATCCTTATTCCACAGAACAACTGGGGGTTCCAACATAATTTTTTTGTTAACAATTATTTTTTTCTTTCCTGCCTTAGAACATCACCTGCACCCACTTTATTAGGAAAAATGTTCAGGCATGGAGATAATTTGAAAGAGTTAAACAGTCAAGTTATGGACAGAATTCTGTCCCCTCAACAGTCATGTGTTGAACCGCTAATCTCTAGTACCTCTTATTGTGAATTTATTTGGATGCTGTGACTTAATAGAAAGTAACTGAGATAAAATAGGGCCATTAGGGTGGACACTAATCCAATCTTATCACTGTCCTTATAAGAGGAGATTAGGACATATAGACCAAGAGACGCCAGGGGCATGCATGCACAGAGGGATGACCACGTGAAGAGGCGGCAAGAGGATGGTCATCTGGAAGACAACGAGAGAGGACTCAGGAGATACCAATCCTGCAGGCACCTTGATCTTGGACTTCCAGCCTCCAGAATTATGAGAAAGAAAGTTTCTGCTGTTTAAGCCACCCGGTCTGTGGTACTTTCCTATGGCAGCCCTAATGAAGACAGCCCACACCTACATTCCATCAGTTATCATTTACTATATTTACTTTGCCACCTCCATCTATTTATCACCCAAGAATCCATCTCTGTTTAATGCATTTTCAAGTAGGTTGCAGACAGCAGTATACTTAACTCCTAAACATGCTAGCATACATAGTCATTAAAGTTCAAAATTTGACTGAGGCTGGAAGAGCTTCCCAGGTGGCTCACTGAATGGTGAGCAATTGGTGCTGACAAGTTGGTTCCTGTCCACGTGGACCTCTCCACAGGGCTACTTGAGCATCCTCATGGCATGGTGGATGGCTTCCCCTAGAGAGGGAGCAATCTAAGAGACCAAGGAGGAAGCTTCAGTGTGTTTTAGGATGTAGCCTCAGATGTGAGACACTGTCATTTCTGCAACACTGTATTGATCATTTGGGTTCATGACAATTCACGGCAAATCGGATGTGAGAGGAGACTTCACAGGGCCTAAATACAGGTACAAAGTAGCATAGGTGGCTATCTTGGCTGCTAGCCTACACACCGACCTTTCCTCCAGGCGACCTATCCTCATCAGCCCAGAATTCCTTTTCTTCTGCTCCAGCTCACCCCTGAGAACCTGGTTTGATTGGAGCTATTTGGGCCCTCTGGAATTCATGGCTGTGTTTGGGACAACATGGAAAGTCTCATCTTTCCCTCTGCTCTTGCTCCTCTCCCCTCTCTATCCTTCTCAGCCTCTCCCCCAGCTCCAGCCTTCCTTGGCTCCTAGTGACTCTTCTAGCAGTAAAGGATATTCTAATGGTCAGCAGGATGTGCAACAGATAAGAGGGGTTTGCTGGAGTAGGAAATGGTGGGGGAAAGTCTGCTTCCTGGGCTCCTGTCACCTTCTGTAGAAGGGGAGCTTGGGGGTGTTTGGTGGCTTGTAAGGACAACTTCTGTGTTCCTTATTCTGAGACTGAGTCCTCAACATTCCCCAGGGCAGGGGATATTAGATGGGGCGCCATCTCTCCACTACAGTTGGGGACAGAGACATATACCTAACAAGAGGATGCTTACGAGCTGGCAGTTGGGGCTGAGAATGATCCTTGTTTTTGAGATTAGGGAGCAATCACCACAGGGGCCGTCGTCTCATGTTGATAGGGACTTGAGGGTCTTGCATTGTGGGTTCCTCTTATTTGTGTTGAGTGCTGCTTGCTGATGCTTCTATAGACTCTTATTTTGTGATAATGGGAAGAGATGGAGTTTTCTGAGGATATGTTTGACACTTACATTGGAGAGCCTGGTGTGTTGCCTAGGGAGACTCTGGTCATTTCTTTTCTGGGCAGGGACACTGGGTTACTCTTCACTGGGTATACTCATATCTAGTCTGAGGAGTAAAGAGGCAAGCTGGGGTTTGTGTTGGTTAAAATGATGTGGTATTTGTTGGGGCTCCCTTCTTCTTGGTGTATAGGGGGTTGTAAGTTGCTTTTTGGGGTTTCCCACATCTCTAATCTTGCAGGAATATAGGAGATCACTTCCTGAAGCTTCCATCATTTGATGCAGTCCTCATGATGTTGGGGATAACTGGGAGGTATGAGAGTGCGGTTCCTGTTGTCTCTGGTGCTTGGACGCTGGAGGACCACTGCTTGTATGGGGCTCACACTTCTCAAGTGTTGGGGTGACATGGAGCGGTCACTAGATGGAGGGCCATTGTGTCTAATTCAGGGAGAGGATTAGGATAATTGCATGAGATTCGACTTATCTTTAGTCAGGGGGCTCTGGAGAGGTCTTTATAGAACTCCTTTCTTCTAGTGTTGGGGGAGATCAGAAGTCTCTCTTTCTGGGTCTGCCCTTGTCGGTATTGTTGGCATAGACTGGGTGAGTCACTGGGCTGTGGCTTCCCATTTTCTAGTGTTGAGGAGCAGGTAAGAGTGTGACTTATGGGGCTGCTGTCATTTCTAGAATTAGAAGTTACTAGGGGGTTCTTGCTGGAGTCTCATAATTTCTAGTTTTGAGGAGATGGAGGTCTTGCTTGCTCAGACCCCAGCATTTGTGTTTGTAGATGACAGATGTTATCGGAGTTTCGCTTGCCTCTAGTTTTGGAAGGAACTGGTGGTATCTCGCTAGGGCTTCTGTCACATCTGCTTTTGGATGCAGATTGTGAGCACCATTTGCTGGGGTTCCATAATCTCTCGTCTTGGGGGGTGGAGTGGGGATTCCCTTGGAAGGGATTCCATCATCGCTAGTTTTCGGGTATCAGTTCAACGTCTTTTTAAACGCATTTTATTTTGAAAATGTTTAGACTTACGTAAAAGTTGTAAAAGTATACAGGATTGTTTTAGTAAGTCAATATTCATTATAAAAACTTACATTTTGTTTCCTGCCAATGATCATTCCTAACATTATGTGTCTTTGGGTGTAATTGTTTTCCTTCAGCCTGAAAACTCTCTTTAGAGTTTCTTGAATTTCAGTTCTGCTGTTGTTTAATTGTTTTAGCTACATTTGTTTCCTGCCGATCATCATTCCTAACGTTATGTGCCTTTGCGTGTAATTGTTTTCCTTCAGCCTGAAAACTCTCTTTAGATTTTCTTGAATATCAGTTCAGCTGTTGTTTAATTGTTTTAGCTTGTTTTTTTAAACCCCCTTTGGAAAATATCTTTAAATTGTCTGCATTTTTGAAGTATATTTTTCTTAAGTCAAAGAATGTTAAATTGGCAGGTTTTTTTTCCCTCCCATTCAACTGTGAGATGTCATTCATGTCTTCTTGCTTCCACAGTTTCTTTTGAAAAGTTACCAGACTTCTTATTGCTCTTTTGAAGGAAACGTGTCCTTTTCCTTTGGTTGTTTTAAGATTTCTAGTTTGTCTTTCACTTTCTACAATTGTCCATCTTTCTTTCATTCATAGTTATTTTGAAATCCTTGTCTGCTAACTCCGGTATCTGGATTGTCTCTGGGTCTGCTTCTACTGATTATATGTTCATAATTGAGAGCATTTTCATGCTGCTCTGCATGTCTATTAATCTTTTATTGTGTGCTGGATCTTGTGAACAATACCTTGTAGAAGCTCTTAATCATGTTTCCTTCCTCTAAAGATTAGGTTTCCAGTACGAATGGATCACGCTGAGCCTCTGAAGGAGAACCTAAAATGACTTATTTATTTCAGTTTTGCACTGACTCCTGAGATGTAGATCTTACTCTTAGTGTGTGGCACTGACTCTCAGGCTGTGACATTTCTAGGGTCATAATTGAAAGCCAGGATTTTTTTTTTTTTATCAAGGTCATTCCACTCCAGATGACTCCAAAAGCCAACCTTCAACTCCTGGCATATGTGATCTTAGAAATTTCTGTACAATATTCAGTTTTCAGTGGCTTTTCTCTTCTAAGTCTCATAGATTCATTCCCTGCACATGCACAAGTCCGGTGCTATTCAAAGAGCTGAGGGGGGATTTTTAAGCACATTTTAGGGGCTTCTTTTTGTGAATTTATTTTCCACTAGAATATCCTTCAGTGATATTTCAGGATCAGGTTGTATTTCCTTTACCGTAGCCCTGGAATCCACTATTCCTCCAGAGAGCCCTGGTTTCTTCCTTTTTCTTTAGAATAGTATCTTAGAAACCAATTTCTGGGTGGTTGATATGTATTGTCATTATTACTGGAGTGTCGTTCTTCTAGGTCTTCTGAGCTGAGAGACCTTGGAAGGATATGAATCTATACTATCCTCTACATGCACACATTATCTCTCTCTTTTTATCTACCCATCCATCCCTGAAAAGCCGGAATTGATAACAGTAGCTCTTATTCCAACCAAACGTCTCAGTTGGAGTGTAATAAGAGCTAACCTTCTCTCTTTCCTTGGTTATAACATCTTTCTTTGACTGTGATACACTGGCTCTCATTGTCTACAATATATTTACTTAGTTTTTCAGATCTAGTATATGCATAAACTAATTTCAGAATTGCTAACCCATACCATTCTGAGAAACATTATGTATGAACTAGAATACATGATTTCTGGTCACTTCTTTTGATCCAGGCTTACAGGATCTGGTAAAACATAGTTTTCCAAAGTAAATTTGGTTTCCTTTTCATAGCCTTCATTGTGGCTGTGTTATTCCTTTTCCACAACATTTAGATTCATTTGTTATAGATTGTTTTCCATTTTATGTTCCCTTCACTACCTGGTGGATTAATTTTTTTAACCTACAGTAATATCCACTCTGAGGTGTACAGTTCTATGGGTCTTGGCAAATGCATAGAGTCATGTGTCCATCAACATAGTCATGATCGAACATGATACACACATGAACAGTCTTGATAGGACAATTCCATCACTCCCAAATTCCTTTCTGCTGCCCTTTTGTAGACATCCCCCTTTCTTACTCTTTGCCCCAGGAAACATTGATTTGTTGTCCTTCACTACAATTTAGCTTTTCCCCAAATGGCGTACTATGGAATATACAATAAATGGCTTTTTGTCTCTGGCTTCTTTCACTTAGGAAAATGAATCTGATTTAAATTGAGGTATATATTAAATATAGCACAACACATAGATCTTAGGTGTAGAACTTAATGCATTTTGACAAATGCATACACCTATGTAACCTACACTCCTTTCAAGATATAGAACGTTCTCCTCACCCCATAAAATTCCTCCATGTCCCTTCTCGGTCAATCCTTGCTCCTGCCTCACCCCTTCTCCACAATCTGAGGTTAGATGAAACCACTGTTCTGATTATTTTTCCTATCACAGATTATTTTTTGACTGTTCTTTGAACTCATAGAAATAGAATCATACAATATTTACTCTTTTTTGTGTGTGGCTCATTTTTCTCAGTATAATCCTACAATGGATTTAAATTAATTCACAATAAAGATGTAATATATAATGTTTCCTATATACTGGGAGTCTCATAAATGCTTTACATATCGTAGCTGATTGAATATTTAATACAAGTCTGTGAAGTAGGCACTCTTATGGTTCGCATTATACAGATGAAGAAACTTTGGCATAAAAAGTTTGTTACTTGCTTGAGGTAACCATCTGTAAAGAAGAGAACTGAGATTGGCAGAAGAAGAGATTGAACTATGATAAGTTAAAAATGGACACAAGAGTTTATCCCAGTGGGAGCTCTGGAGCTGAGGTGGTCCTTCAGGGCTTTCTCAAATTGAGACAAAGGAATTGGGCCTTTGTATTCCCCCGTGAACCAATCATTGGAAGTGGGCTGCCATTGGGAGTGGTCATAATCTTAGGTGTGGCACTTTCCTTTGGCCCAAGGAAATTCCCGGTGAGGTTGGCAGGATGAGCCCTTAGAAGACTTTCTGCAGCTACAAAAGCGAATGACAGTCCTGAAAGAAGAATCTAGAAAATATACCACTGTCTCCTTTATGGTCCACCACTTATGCCACTCAGAGACACTGGGCTCAAATCCGGGCTCTACCACTTGCTAGCCAGAGAGCTCAGGCAAGTGACATGCCAGTTTTCTCATATCTAAAGTGGGGATGATACTAGTACATACTTCTTAAGTTTATATTTAGTACTCCCTAAGTTAATATTCATAAGGCATTTGGAAGAGTGCCTGGTCTATCAGAAGAAATGTTTGATCATTTATTAATGTACTGAAATACTTTGCTATGAAAAAATAAGGCCGCATTACATAAAGGAACAATTGACAAGAAAAGACCTAATCCTGTATGTACTTATTTACATTACATCCAAATATATAAAGAAAAAATGACAGAATGACAAAAAAGAATTTGTTGATCTATACCCGTAGTAGAAGACTTCAATACACCTCTATCACTAAATAAGTTTGAGGGAAAAATCTGAATGTAATAATATATCCAAAAGCAAAATTAGCTTGAGTTACTGGTCCTGTACTCTATAACCAAACGTAAGAGAATACACGTTGCTTTCAAAGAAACTTGGAGCATTTATAAAATGCTACTCTGATTCATAGTGACTTTGAGGGGAGCGCTGAGCCAATATATATTGATTTATTAATTTAATAGCAGATGAGAGGCTAAAAATTTCAGAAAATAAAACATACCCAAAACTGAAGCAGAAAGAAAAGCAAATAGAAATTACAGAATAAAGAACATTAGAGACATGTGTCATACAATGACAAGGGCTGGATCAACAACATTTACTACTGTGAAATAGAATTAAATCTAATGAGAGATGTGCAAAGTCTCTCCAAATAAAAGTACCAAATGCTTCTGAGAAATTAAAGAAAATATAAATAAATGGAGAGAAATACCAACATCATGCATTGCTAGGATCACTTATTTAAGGACATTGTCTCTCATTGATTTATAGATTCCACATAATCTCAATCAAAATCTTGGCAGGATGATAGGTAGAAACTGATAATCTGATGATAAAATTTATTAGGAAATGAAGAGGATCAAGAATTTTCAAGGTGTTTTTTAAGGAAGAAGTATTTTAGAGGATATACACTGCCAGATATCAAGACTTACCATAAAGCTACAGTAATTAACACTGCCTGGTATTGTGATATAAAATATGGAACTGAGCATAGAGTCCATAAACAGACATGGTGACATATGGAACTCTGATTTATGTCAAAGACACCACTGCAGAGAATTAGACAGAGGACAGTCTTTTCAATTAGTAGTGCTCCACTAGTTGGATGTCTTTATTCAAAAATGAATCTTAACTCCTACTTCGCAACGTACATAAAAATCAATTCACAGTGGATTTTAGATCTAAAAGTAGAAGGTAAAACAACAAAACTTTAGAATATAGCAAATATATTCATTGTTTGAAGTGGAATAAAAATACTCTTAAATGGAGCGAACACAGGATGCATGTAAAAAAATATCAAGCATTTAAAGGTGAATAAAATAAAGAGACTACAGTACAGGAGATCAGGAGAAAGTTATACATGAGATAGGAAAAATATGGAGAACTTAGAAAAATGAAAACACTTAAGAAGTAGTGTCCTAAAGATAGAGCAGTCAGCCGGGTCAAATGATGCTGTGTGGTGAAGTAAAATAAGGGTAAAAAATGACCACTGATTTGGGCCTCATAGAAGCTGCTGATGTCCTTGAGAAGAGCAGATTGAGTGACATACTTGGACAGACCTGATTGAAGTGGGTTGAAAAGATTGGGAATTGAGGAAGAGGAATATTTGAATACTAACAGTCCTTGCAAATGTTTGCCTTGAAGATTAGCAGAGAAATGGCAAAAGATCTGTTAAGAGAGACTTTGGGTTTAGGAGAGACTGGCTTTAAATGGAAGATACTGGAACATGTAGTAACTAAGTGCTGGAGTCCTGGCATAGGACGTAGGTCTAAGGAATAGGTTAGGTGTAAATATATGTGATTTTAGACTTTATCTCATGACAAACTGATATGAACTGGAAAATGGATATCTATTCCCTGAACTGGGCATGAGACCAGTTCTTCAGACAATGGTCAAATAGACCTAAGGGTGAGGTTGGCGATATAGGCTGTAAAGTACCCTTGAGGGTTACCCAAGGCATGGTCAATGACCTCCTCCTTGGGTATCACAGGAATCATGCTGGGCTGTTTTTGCTGATTGCAATACCAGCTCTTTCTGATACTGTGTTTTGCTGGATGCAACACCTCTCAGTCAATTGCAAGAAACAGAATGTTTGCCTGGGAAAGGAAAAATCTAATCATCTCAGAATGGGGTAGTTCCCAGATCCTTGATGACCCGCAGCCCTGATGACATCTCTGGCACCTGCAGTGGAAGATGTTACCCAAACAGATTTTTCACCTTTGTCCTTACCAGGGCAGAGAGTGCCAGGTGCAGAGCCCCAGGGCCAGGGGGACCCTAGAGCTCCTTTCTGACACCAGTGACCAGTTAGGCCTGGACTGGGGGAGTGACAGAGAGAAGAGACCAGAAGCAATTCTGATCCACAGTGACATTGAGGGAAGATCTGAGCCAGTATATATCGCTTCTGAAAATGCCCTAGTTCTGATCAATAACAGATCTTCTTTCCATGGTCTTGAATGGCAGAGCACTTTTAGACACGTGTACCCTGCACAGGAGTAAAATTTCTCTGCAGAGGGCTACACTGCAGGTCTCCTTCCAGCTCTGCTCCCCGAGTCACAACTGACTAGAGGCCTTGCCTCAAGCTGCTGAGTCAGCTGAGATGTTCTTTCTGCTTCTTCTGCCCCTCCTTGAGAAATTTCCACATTCCATGTGCATGATGAGTTATTTGGACGTCTTTGATTACATAAGGCCCAGTGTCTACAAGGAAGGGAACTTGATGGTCAGTGGGTTTTCCCCCTTCTATACATTGACTCAGGAATCAGAAATGCAACAGAAATTTCTTTGTGATTCTTCCAAGCAAAGATGTCACATTTTACCTGTAAGTTCATGTGTGTGTGTGAATCCCTCTGACAGTTATGAAAGTTGAATATAAAAGCTGTGTTGAGAATCTCCCATAAACTGTGAATCATCAGCTCCTTTCTTTTCCTTTAATAATTATTTGTGGCTTCCTTTCTTTTTCCCTTCTGGAATATTTCCTTCCAAACAGAAGACAGAAATAAGCATCTTTTATTTTCACCTACCTTGAAATAATCTCCATTAATGATTAATTTCTGAAAGCCTAAAGGATACAAGTTGCAGGCAAAAACACCAAGATCCCACTGCAGTGACCCACATGCCATCCTGCTCCTGACCCATAATGTGGGAGGGGAGAGAATCCTTGGGCAAACCATATATTGGCTAGAAGTTAGAGCTAAGAGCAAGTTTCATCAAAATATATAGATTATTCAAAAACGAACTTTTTATTGAGATGATACTCATTTTTCTTCAAAATGCATTTACTCAGTATCCTTTATGGTCTAAAATAATTTGGAGTATTCTCTGAAAAAGGTGTTTTTTTCCAGTTTTAATGAGATGTAATTGACGTTCATCACTGTATAAATTTAAAGTGTACAGCATAAGGGTTTGACATATATATTTGGTAAAATGATGACCACAATAAGTTTAGTTAGCATCTATCATCTCATAATAAAAAGAAAAAGCAAAAAATGCAAAGAATATTTTTTCCTTGTGATGAGAACTCAGGTTTTATCTCTTAACATATTTCATATCATACAGTGTTGTTAACTATAGTCATGGTGTACATTAGATCCCTAGTATTTATCAAAGATCAAGTATTTATCATATATATATAATATGTATATAATATATTATATATATATAATTATTTTATAGATGTCCTTTTATTAATTGTTAGCCTAATGATACTGTGGGCAGAGAATGCACTGTGTATAATTTCAATGTTCAAAGGCTTACTTGATGGCCCAGTGCATTGTCAAATGTATTTATATTCTTTGGTGTTCATAATATACTAGTGTTATTTACATTTTTATGTAAATATCTGTTAAGCTTAACTCTTCCATAACTTTGCATATTTTTTATTGTCTTTAATCTGACCAGAGGATGTGTTAATACTCCAAATCTGGTTGTACATATATGTACTTATGTACATGGGTCTATAACTAATAGCTTTATTTTACTTTGGGGGGCTATATATATTGACTGTTAGCACTCGATCTTTTCTTCCTTTCACCACATATGGTCATCACATATATCACATATGACATATGGTCACCACCTTTGACATTTCACATGTTTTTGCTTTGAACTCGGATTTTATCAGATATTAACAAGGATACCCATGCTTTGTTTTGGTTCATATTTAAACGGAATATCATTTCTATCTACTTTAATCTCTTCTATGTTTTGCTTCAAGTATTGGAAAGCATGTAGTTGGGTCCTGTGATAGGTGGAATGTGCCCCCAAAGGTGACCAAGTCCAAATCCTTCAAATCTGTGAATATGCTGCCTAACATAGAAAGGAGACTTTGTAAATGTGATAAAGTCAAGGTTCTTGAGATGAGGAGATAATTCTGAATTATCTGGATGGGTCCAATATAATCACAAGTGTCCTTACATGTAAAAGGGTAAGTCAAGAAAGTCAGAGTCAGAGAAGGAGTTATGACAATGAAAACAAAGATTGAAGTGATACGAGGCTATTACCTAGGAAAGTGGGCAGACTCTAGAAGCCAGAATGTGCAAGGAAATAGGACCCTTCCCTAGAACCTCCAGGAGTAATGGAGTTCTGCTGACACCTTGATCTTCACCAGTGAGACTCATTTTAGATTTCTGACCTACCAAAGTACAAGATAATAGATTTGTGTTGTTTTAAGCCTCTAAATCTGTGGTAGATTCTCAGAGTAGCAATAGGAAATGAATACAAGTCCTCTTTTAATCCAATCTGAGTGTCTCTGGGTGACTCAGAATTACAGTATCACATTTTGTTTTTTAAAGCTATATACACCAGTGAAAATATTTTAATATTAGAGCAACAAAAGTCTATGTTCTATTGTGCAATCTTCTGGAATTGTGTGTTGTACCTTCTCAATTAAATTGTTTGAAAATTAACATTGGATTGAACTTAGATGTGCAAGAGCGGAATCAACCCA
Organism: Diceros bicornis minor; assembly: GCF_020826845.1. Lineage (NCBI taxonomy): Eukaryota > Metazoa > Chordata > Mammalia > Perissodactyla > Rhinocerotidae > Diceros > Diceros bicornis. Next base: position 520,957 of record NW_026690901.1, on the reverse strand, counting down.
AAGATAAGCTCTAAAGCTCACTGCCTATGATGGTTTTCTAATCTGTAAAGAAATAGATGAAAAGCTGCAAGTTTACACTGCTCCTTGGACTCTGAATTGTTTTTACTCTTTTAGAAAAACATAGAGTCATAAATTGCCTTTCTCTTTGTTTTCTCCCTAAGACTATCTCCTTATTTATTATGATGCAGTTTCCCTGCTTCTGGTAGTATGTGTTTCCTAAGTCTGTGAGGCAGGCAGTTTTAGAAAGGTATATTGCAAATGTTTTGATGACACCATTCTATTTTCGACTTGCCCTTCCTCCAAGCTTTTCTTCTGCACATCCCTGTCCTACCTAGTTTCTTTGTATGGATCGTGAACTTTTTCTTCATCCTATTATACCAGCACTTGGCCATGATGAAACTCATGTTGCTGTCACTGCATGAAGTAGTGCTTGACTTGTAAACAAATATGTAAATTGGTCTTTTCCCCTTAAGCACCCTTCCAAGTAACTCATTTTAGGACATTGGTCTATGTCTTTTGAGTGCAGAGCAGTAGTGCTGGATCTTCCAAGGCTTTGTGAACACCTGTGCATGTGCTTTGGAATCCAAAGTCATGAAGAGACAGTAATTGCTCTGGAATGAACCAGTTGCTTGAGTCAAAATGCCATGCTTTTCCTCCTTGTTTTCCCACAAGACTTACTCCTGAAGTGCATGACTTGGTCTTTATTTCTAATACTATTGCCTTGATACAGGTCAAACTACAAAAACTATCGTTATGTCCTGGTCTTTGTTTTTGCCTTCAAGGAGATCAACAGGAGTCCCCAGCTGCTCCCCAACCTGTCTCTGGATTTCCATGTCTACAATTCCTTCCACAATGAAGTCAGCACGTTGGAGAGCACCATGAGGTGATCATTAGGAGGGGGCTAGAAGATCCCTAATTACACCTGCCAGGCACAGATCAAGATTGTGGCTGTCACTGCAGTAAGCACACTAGCATTCTCTGCTCAGATAGGGACGCTGTTGGAGCTCTACAAATACCACAGGTATGAGCATGGTGGGGGGATGGATCTGGAGGGACAGAAGTTTTCCTCCTTGGTGAAATTCTTTGGCCAGTCAAGTGGAAAAGAAGAAAGTGGGTTTTCATGTCTCCCTAATAGGAAAACACCTGCCACAGATAGTTCTTGATATGGTGGACACATTATTTTGGTGTGTGAAGCTGAGAAGAGATGAAGTAGCCAGAGGCTAGCATCATTGGCTAAAGCAGATCACAGTAGCTTCTGGAAATGTGGTTGCCCAAATTCTCTCAAAGGAATGGAAGCTAGATATTCTCAAATAACCACACCTTAGTTATTTATCTTACAGTTAGTAAAATTTTGTATGTAAATATGTACTTAAAAGCATTTTACATTCGTCAACTGCTTTACAAATTACTCACAAATTTAATCCTAATAAAATAAATGAAAAGGAACCATTATTATGGGAATCTTTAGAGACATAGAAACTAAGATGGATAGAGGTTATATAACCTTCTCAAGATGGTTAAGTTAGTCATATTACAGTCAGCATTTGAACCCAGGCAGCCTGGCTTCAAATCCAAGCTTCCCCTCAATCACTTCTACCATCAGATAATATTGCTTCATATTCACAGTGTTAGCACCAAGAATATAAGTTTAGCTACCTGATCATATGACTTTTGCTGAAATTCTGTTTATTTTGCTTCCAGAGACTCAATATGGAGCATTTTTTCTCTTTTGATTCAGATAACCTATGGAGATTATGATCCTGTACTGAAAGGTAAGGACTAGTTTTCCTGTCTATCACATGGCTTCCAAGGACATACATTTAGTCTTCAGAAGGGCTTCATTGTTGATACATTTTGGCTGGACTTGGGTGGGAATCTTAGTGTCAGTTGATATAAAAAGTGAGCAGTTCCTCTGGGAACTTAGATGAGAGGTGACTATGAAGGGTCCCTGCCTGCGACTAAGATACCTGTGACCAAGAGGACGTACACTTCAAAAGATTGGACCTACATGGCCAGAATCATAGGCTCATCAGCCAATATGTTTACCATGTATGGTGACACAAGTATATTAATAAGTGTGAGCATTGCAGGAAACTACTACTTAACCACTTAGAAGGTGTACATCACTACATCACGATGGAATGATTCTTTTTTTCCACTTCACCACTTTTTAGATACTTACCATGGATGTCTTTCAGTTGCACACCAGAACTTTGAGATATCTGGATTTAAACACTCTCTACGGACAGTTAGCCCCTGTAAATACCCAGAAGACTTCTTCTTTACCAAGTTATGGCTTGAAATTTTCAACTGCTCATTTGTAGGTACTGAATGTGAAAAATTTTGGAGTGTCCGCTCAATGCCTCCCTGGTGTCTCTGCCAAAGGACAAATTAGACACGACCATGTCTGGATCCAGCTACTACATCTATTATGCTGTGGATGTGGTGGCCTGAGCCCTCCATGAAATGCTTTATATGAAAGCAGAAGTGGTGTCCATAGTTGATGCAGGCCAGCTTATGTTTCTCCCTTAGCAGGTAAAACTTCTCCCTTAAATATGATTACCATTATTGTTTTTTTAGGATCAGAGTGTTATTTTATTTGGGTATAGAATTGTGATTGTGACATTGTCACAGATCAGCAGTCACTTGAGCATAATGAATTGTTGTTCTTTCTTACAGGTTGCATGTAAATCTCTAATGATTGTAGGGTCTAATTGGCAACAGTGTCAACTCTTTTAACTAGAAATAATCAATTAAAAAGTTTCACTGTGAGAGGTAAGATTTTAAGATAAGACTTAATGAAAATTCATCCTAGGGAATTTAAAAATTCAGTGATTTGCAAACTGTAGTTCTGGCCCTATTCCATGATACTTAAATGTCTCTGGGGAAAGACAATTTATTTGAACGTCCTGCATTTTTCTAGAAAGGCTAATGATAGCTAAATAAATATCTCCTCATTGAAATTTAAAATGACTTTTGGAAGCAAGGAGTTTGATCCCCTTTTTACAGATGAGAACCCCAATACTTTTAAATATGTTTTAATTTCCCCAAGTCCTTATCAATTCTACTTAGAGGAACTTAGACTTTCATAAATCGAAAATCTATGAATAATGTGTCTTGAAACTCTTGCTTTCAGGTACAAGGAAGTGAATCTCATGTTAGATCTAAATACACGCCTTTATTCTGAATATAAATTTATTTATGTGTATATATAACCATATATATAGTTATGTATTATATAAATATTAGTTATACATTTACATATAAATTATATCAATTAATGCATGAATATTCTTTACTAGGAGCTTTCATCTCTTCTCTCTCATTTAATAAAATATTTTGTTCAAAGGTAGTAAGAAGCAAGATGTCTTTCTTTCTTATCTCTTCTTGAGTTCAAGGAAATTCCTAAAGCAAACCTCATTGCTCTGGGTGCAACTCAGGTTTAGCCCTACAACACTCCCTGGACATGGAATCTTCAAGAATGGTTTAAACAAATCACCATGTGCTCTCTGAGGGCAGACAAGGATGCCTTCTTCCTTAAGCATGCAGAAGAGTAAACACACCCTAAATTGAACTTATTCCTAGGATGACTAATATAGAGGGGAAAAAATCTAATTGCTGGGCAACTGAGTATCCCCACCAGTTTGTATCTGGGTTTTCTGCCTCCAATTTCCATGCTAATTTCATTTCCCAAATTAGTCTCCCTTTCAGTTCCACCCATGCCTAAAAAACACCCAATTTAAAAACAGCACTGGAGAGTGACGTCAGCGTCATGGCAGAGTGAGATTTCCCCTAAACTCCTCCCCCGACAAGATACAACTAAAGAACAGTCACAGACCAACAACAGAATCCTAGACAGTGAAAAGCAAGATCAGAAAGATCCACACTGCCACACTTCTGAGAGTGGACCGTGCTGGGCCCTGCGAGGAAGTGGGGAGAGGTAAGGAAATCTCCTCTCCCTCCTCATCAGATCAGCAATCCCGGTCCTCGGGGCTCCCAGAGAGGGGGGAGGGGCGGCCCTCTGCTGGGAAACCATAGCTCTTCGGGCTTTCTCAGCCAATGGGAAACTCCCACACTTAGGAATCAGAACTGCTATGGGGTACCATCAACATCTGAGCAGCCCAGAGAGTGGATAACGAGGGGTGAATGAGAAACCCCCTATGCCAGGGACCCAGTGGGCAAAAGAGAGAGCCCCCCCTCCCCGCAAACCGGACCCTGCAGCCCAGCAGACCAGACCACACCAACCGACCTGTGGATCACAGGGAACAGCCACAGCAGAACGCAGGGGAATCAGATTACACAGCCCTTTACCCCCACAGTGGCGTGGTGGAAATTACAACCAGATATTTCCAGGATGAGGAAAAACAAAGCCAATACAAGAACCGCAATTCAATGATAAGTAAAATCACCACACCATAAGGAAAATGACAAGCACCCAGAAACCAACCATGATGACACAGAAATTCATATCCTAAACGACAGAGATTTCAAAATAGCTATCATAAAAACACTCAATGAAATACAAGACAACACAGACAAACAATTCAATGAGATTAGGAGTTTCTTCACAAAAGAGATTGAAATCATAAAGAAAAACCAATCAGTGCTAATGGAGATGAAGAACACATTGGAGGAGATAAAGGAGAATCTGGAGTGTTTGAAGAACAGAGCTGACAATATGGAAGAAAGAATTAGCATTATAGAGGATAGGAATACAGATATGCTCCAGATGCAAGAGGAGAAAGAACTAAGACTGAAAGGAAATGAAGAAAGTCTCCGAGAAATATCTGACTCTATTAGTAAATGTATCATAAGAATTATAGGTATTCCTGAGGGAGAAGAGAGGGAAAGAGGAACAGAGAGCCTATTCAAGGAAATAATAGCTGAGAATTTCCCAAATCTGGGGAAGGAGCAGGAAATACAAGCAAGCAAATCCAACAGATCACCTAAATACATCAACAGGCAAAGGCCCACTCCGCGACACCTAGTGGTAAGCCTGGCCAAAGTCAATGACAAAGAAACAATATTAAGGACAGCTAGATAAGAACAAAAAATAACGTACAAAGGAACTTCCATCAGGCTCTCAGCGGATTTCTCAACAGAATCTTTACAGGCTAAGAGAGACAGGAATGATATATTCAAAATACTGAAAGAGAAAATCTTTCAGCCAAGAATACTCTATCCAGCAAAAATATTCTTCAAATATGATGGAGAAATAGTAAATCTCCCAGATAAACAAAAGCTAAGGGAGTTCATGGCCACGAGACCCCCACTACAAGAAATACTCAAGAAGGCCCTCAGACCTGAAAAAAAGAAGAAAAAGGGAATACAAAGCTTGGAGCAAGGAGAAATATACATAGACAAACTCAGAAAAATAGTAGGTCTTTAAAGGAATGGGTTAGCAACCACTTAAAAAACAAAATCCAAGATGAAAGGAAGGAATTCACCAAAAATAAATTTAACCTCATCACTGTAAACACACACCCACAACACAAGATAAAATAAGGTATAACAAGAATGACTTAGAAGAGGAAGAGGAAAGTGATTGAATTGACTTAATATAAGGAAAGAGGAGGCCATCAGATAATGGACTATCTCATACACAAGATTTTTTACACGAACCTCAAAGTAACCACTAAACAAATAATCAAAACAAAATCACATATGATAAACAAAGAGAAAACTAGAAGAGTCATAAGACAGAACAACCAAACTGAAATGGCAGTCCGAAACAAATGGGACAAGAAACAAAAGAAATACAAAAGAACCGGAAAATAAGTGACAAAACCGCAACATTAAGCCCTTATATATCAATAATTACCCTAAATGTAAATGGATTGAACTCTCCAATCAAAAGATACAGTGGCAGGATGGATTAAAAAGCAAGACACAATAATATGCTGCCTCCAGGAAACACATCTCAGCTATAAAGACAAGCACATCCTCAGAGTGAAAGGATGAAAGACCATACTTCAAGCTAATGACAAACAAAAGAAAGCAGATGCTGCCATACTCATATCAGGCAAAGTAGACTTCAAGATAAAACAGGTTAAGAGAGACAAAGAAGGGCAATATATAATGATAAAAGGGACACTCCACCAAGAAGACATATCACTTATAAAAGTATATGCACCCAACCTAGGAGCACCAAGGTACATAAAGCAACTACTAACAAACTTAAAAGGAGACATTAACAACAACACGATAATAACAGGGGATCTTAATACCCCACTTACATCAATGGATAGATCATCCAGACAAAAAGTCAATAAAGAAATAGTAGACTTAAAGGAAAAACTGGATGAGATGGACCTAGACATATACAGAGCACTCCATCCAAAAACAGCTGACTGCATACTCTTCTCAAGTGTGCATGGAACATTCTCAAGGATAGACCATATTTTGGGAAACAAAGCGAGCCTCAATAAATTTAAGAAGTTTAAAATCATAACAAGCATCTTTTCAGACCATAATGCTATGAAACTGGAAATGAACCATGAAAATAAAAACTGGGAAAGTGACAAAAATGTGGAGATGAAACAACACGCTACTGAACAACCAATGGCTCATTGATGAAATTAAAGGAGAAATCAAAAAGTACCTGGAAACACACAAAAATAAAAATATGGCATACCAAACCATATAGGATGCCGCAAAAGTGTTCCTGAAAGGGAAACTCATAGTGATCCAAGCCAACATTAATAAACAAAAGAAAGCCCAAATAAGCATCCTTAAATTACACCTAACAGAACTAGAAAAAGAAGAACAAACAAAGAAATAATAAAAGTCAGAGCAGAAATAAATGAAATGGAGACCAATAAAAAACAGTAGAAAGGATTAATGACTCAAAGAGTTGATTCTTTGAGAAGATAAACAAAATCAACAAACCCTTAGCCAGGTTTACTAAGAAAAAAAGGGAAAAGGCTCAAGTAAATAAAATTAGAAATGAAAGAGGAGAAATTACAATGGATACCATGGAAATACAGAGGATTATAAGAGAATACTATGAGAAATTATATGCCAACAAATTGGACCATCTAGAAGAAATGGATAAATTCTTAGACTCATACAAGCTCCCAAAAGTAAACCAAGAAGAAATGGAGAATCTGAATAGACCAATCACAAGAAAGGGATTGAAATAGTAATCAAAAACCTCCCAAAAAATAAAAGTCCAGGACCAGATGGCTTCTCTGGTGAATTGTACCAAACAGTCAAAGAAGAATGAATGCCCATCCTTCTCAAATTATTCCAAAAAAATAGAGGAAGATGGAACACTTCTTAAATCATTCTACGAGGCCAACATCACCCTGATATCAAAGCCAGACAAAGACTATACAAAGAAAGAAAATTACAGGCCAATACTGCTGATGAACATAGATGCAAAAATCCTCAACAAAATATTGGCACACTGAATACAGGACTACATTAAAAAGATCATACACCATGATCAAGTGGGATTTATACCAGGGACGCAGGGATGGTCCAACATACGCAAATCAATCAACGAGATACATCACATCAACAAAACAAAGAATAAAAACCACATGGTCATCTCAATAGATGCATAGAAGGCATTTGACAAGATACAACATCCATTTATGATAAAAACTCTCAACAAAATGGGAATAGAAAGAAAGTACCTCAACATAATAAAAGCTATTTATGACAAACCCACAGCCAACATCATACTCAATGGGGAAAGTCTGAAAACCATTCCTCTGAGAACAGGAATGAGGCATGGCTACCCACTCTCACCACTCCTGTTCAACATAGTACTGGCGGGTTTGGCCAGAGCAATTAGGCAAGAAAAAGGAATAAAAGGAATCCAAATAGATAACAACGAAGTGAAACTCTCACTATTTGCAGATGACCTGATTTTATATGTAGATAACCCTAAAGAATCCGTTGGAAAACTATTAGAAATAATCAACAACTACACCAAAGTTGCAGGGTACAAAATCAACCTACAAAAAGCAGTTGCCTTTCTGTATGCTAATAACGAACTAACAGAAAGAGAGCTCAAAAAGATAGTACCATTTACAATTGCATCACAAAGAATAAAATACCTAGGTATAAATCTTACCAAGGAGGTGAAAGACCTATGCAATGAGAACTACAACACATTATTGAAAGAAATCCATGATGACATAAAGAAATGGAAAGATGTCCCATGCATGTGGATTGGAAGAATAAAACTAGTTAAAATGTCTATATTACCTAAAGCAATCTAGAGATTCAACGCAATCCCAATCAGAATCCCAATGACATTCTTCATGGAAATAGAAAAAAGAATACTAAAATTCATATGGGGCAGCAAAAGACCCCAAATAGCTAAAGCAATCTAAGAAAAAAAACAAAACATGAGGCATTACAATCCCTGACTTCAAAACATACTACAAAGCAATAGTAATCAAAACAGCATGGTACAGGTACAAAAACAGACACATAGATCAATGGAACAGATTTGAAATCCCAGAAAAAAAACCACACACATACGGACAGCTAATTTTCGACAAAGGAGCTAAGAACATACAGTGGAGAAAGGAAAGTCTCTTCAATAAATGGTGTTGGGAAAACTGGACAGCCACATGCAAAAGAAAGAAAGTGGACCACCTGCTATCGCCATTCACAAAAATTAACTCAAAATGGATCAAAGACCTGAAGGTGAGACCTGAAACTATAAAACTCATAGATGAAAATATAGGCAACACACTATTTGACATTGCTCATAAAGGAATCTTTTTGGATGACATGCCTACCCAGACTAGGGAAACTAAAGAAAAAATAAACAAGTGGGACTTTATCAGATTAAAGAGCTTCTACAACACAAAGAAAACCAGAATCAAGATGAACAGACAACCAACCAGCTGGAAGAGAATATTTGCCAAACATATATCTGACAAGGGGTTGATCTCCATAAAATATGAAGAACTCACACAACTGGACAACAAATAAACAAACAACCCGATCAAAAAATGGGCAGAGGAAATGAACAGACACTTCTCCAAAGAAGATATACAGATGGCCAATCGGCACATGAAAAGATGTTCAACATCACTAATCATCAGGGAAATGCAAATCAAAACAACACTAAGATATCACCTCAGGCCCGTTAGAATGGCTATAATCACCAAGACAAAAAACAACAAATGTTGGAGAGCATGTGGAGAAACAGGAACCCTCATACACAGCTGGTGGGAATGCAAACTGGTGCAGCCTCTATGGAAAACGGTATGGAGATTTCTTAAAGAATTAAAAATAGAGATGCCCTATGATCCAGCCGTCCCACTACTGGGAATCTGTCCAACGAACCTGAAATCAACAATCCAAAGAGGCTTATGCACCCATATGTTCATTGCAGCATTATTCACCATAGCCAAGAAGTGGAAGCAACCTAAGCGTCCCTCGACTGACGACTAGATCAAAAATGTGGTATATATACGCAATGGAATACTGCTCAGCCATAAAAAAAGACAAAATCGTCCCATTTGCAATAACATGGATGGGCCTGCAGAGTATTATGTTAAGTGAAGTAAGCCAGAAATAGACAGACAAACACTGTATGATCTCACTCATATGTGGAATATAAACCAACACATGGACAGAGAAAATTGTATTTTGGTTACCAGAGGCAATGGTGGTGGGCACAAGGGGTGAAGGGAGGCATATATATGGTGATGGACAAACAAAAATGTACAACCCAAAATTTCACAATGTTAAAAACTATTAAAACATCAATAAAATATAAATAAATAAATACAAATAAAAAAACAAAACAGCACTGGAGCTCATGTGTCACTGGATGAGAAAAGAAACTCTGTGTCACAGCATGAAATTCTGAACTATATGATTTTCCTAAAGGTCTTGGACTTCAGGTGAATGTAAGAGAGTTTGTTCCCTAGGATCCACGTGGTCAAGGTTTCATTATATATAAGGAGCTGATAGACTGAGCTGTGGGATTCAAAAAAGTTGCAGAAAATTCAATCTTGGATTAATTGTTCATCTGCATCACAAGATGGAGACCACATATGAAAACAACGGTGAAATTATTTAACTCATAACAAAATCCCAATTAATTGATATAAGTTTTCTTACTGTCCTAGAGATAGTGAAAGGACACTTTTAATTAAGGAGATATTGCTGAATTTTGAAATTCTTTATATACTATAGGCAGGAAAGTGAGGCTACCAATTTAACAGGATGAGCTGATAAAAAATTGATGATTTAAATTCCCATTTAAACTGAAAAAGTGTCAATCTCATTGCTTGCAAATTTATTGCTCTGCATGCATTGTGCCTCGAAGACATAACAGATGCTGATGATCTAGACTCTTGATGACTTGTAGATACAATTCAAATTGTCTTTGGCCATTTGGTTTTCTTCCAGAAAACAGATTTTATTCTCTTTCACTAGAATCAAAAGAATTGACATTGAGGTTTCTTTTTTAATATTTCAAAATTTTATTAATATTCCTCATATTTCCATCTCTTCATCCCATCTTTATACAATCTTGTAGAAATATTCACCTTCAGAAAAAAAGATTCCTTTTTGCTCTTCCAGGAACTACATTCTTCCTCTTCATCGAATTTCCCTTTAAAACTCAGTCTTGTAAGCCATCCCTCAAGATGCTATATTATATCATTCAAGCCTGTCCATGTGTCTTTGGTGTAGAATCTACCTGACATTAAATATATTACTAAATAAATTCAGTAATTGCAATTTGTACTAATCAAACAATTCTCATGTAAATGTATTGTATGAATTTAAATATTATTTATTATTAAGGTAAATTCTGCTTATAGTTCAAAAAAGTAATCCAGGAATATCATATTCAGAATCACATTTGGCAATAACAAATATGATTCATGTTCAAATGCCCCATTTGCTTAAAACAAACAAGTGTCCTAGTCATTGAGATGGAAAAGGTTTTAAATCATTATGTATCTTCACGTTGGGAACTCTTTTCTGCAGATTGACCTTGATTTTATTTTGCTTTCCCTGGGTGCATATATCATGTCACATCTTAGAGGTGATCTTTAGGATAGTTTGTGAGATAATTTAAACAATATTATCAATTATTCAATATTATAAAATAATAAAATATTATCAAATTTTATAGTATTGTTCAGTATTATCAATAATTCTCTTCTTTCAAACTCCCCCTTATGGGTGTAGGATGTTCTGTCAGCCAGGATTCAGGAAAATCCCTCAGGAAGAGAGCTACCTGCTGCTTTGACTGTGTATTGTGCCCAGAGAGAGAAATATGTAATCAGACAGGCATGAACTGGCAAAATTACATAATTACAATCACTTTCTCTCAGAGCTTCTTTGTCTCCAAATAAAATGTAAAGGGTCTGGGAATAACCTATAGCATCACATTTCTTCTTTATTTTCAACTATTTCATTCACTCATTCAATACATTCATTTAGGTAATCAGTACATCATTTCCATGTTGGGAGTTACCTTGATCTGGCTTCTTTATACTCACATTGTTAGGTTCTCCTGAAGCAGCTCTTCTCAAGGGAATACAGCTCTTAAACTACATGTTGTGTTAAGCAAACACTTAGAGATCCTGTAGCACCATATACTCATCTTGATCACAGAATAACACACATGGAATTATGATGGAAGTAAGTGTGGGTGTCTTAGGACATGACCCCTATTCATATCTTTACACCCAGGTGACGAGCACTATGCCTTACACATAGTAGGTGTGCAAAAACCAGAACTAAAGATTCAATAAATGAATGGATATATTATATTATTATTACTCTAGTAGAAGATATGAACAATGAATTGAACATGCAAACTTGATAAAATAAAGGCCCTGCTTTCCAAGAAATCATAGTAAGTTACATGTGAAAAAAGAATAGCAGGGCAATTTGAAACGTGCCATAGTAAAGGTAGTTAGAGGTTAACAGAGTCAACAAGTGTAGATAGTCTTACTTGGATAAATCAGATAATTCTTCAGGGAAAGCCAATGTTTTGTTGAGTTTTTAAAAATATGTGGGGATTTGTCATTTCAAGATGAAGAGGGAATTCTCGGCAATAGAAGTTTGAACAACAAAGTTTATGCAAGATGAATAAGTTTTGGAGACTTACTCCCCAACATGGGCCTACAGTTAACAATATTGTATTGTCAACTTAAAAATTTACTAGGAGGGTAGATTTATGTTGTCTTCCCACCTCAAAAGAAAAAAAGTATTTTAAAAAAGGAAGTTAAATTAAAAAAATAAAGAGGACAGGAGGAAACATTTGGAGATGATGAGTAAGTTTAAGAACTTGATTGTAGTGATGGTTTCACGGGTGTATATTATCTCCAAACACACTAAGTTGTATACATTAAATATGTACAGCTTTTTGTATGTCATTCATACCTCAATTACGTGTTTTTAAAATATTTTATGTGACATATTTAGACATTTGGAATTAGACTAATATGGCTGGAATGAGATGATAAAAGACTTATCATGGATGATGATGGAATAGGTAAATAACGAAAAAAAAAAACATCATATTTAAGTAAAATATTCCAGTCTTACCAAACAAAACAACAAACAATTCATAGATACTTATTACCAAAGTGATCTCTTGACATTGCTAAATGTTCTGTCCAGTAAAATAATGCGTGAAATAACATATTACAGAATAAAAAATGGGCTGAAGGGCAGAACATGTTTAAAAATTATGTTTGTTGTTAGAACGATTCTGGCTATAAATTAAAAAGAAAACAAACTAAATGTGTCGTTTAAAAAATATTTATTATATCCCATAAAAAAGACCAGACTACTTTACTACAATGATTGTTTGTGCCAGAAAACGTAAAGCACAGTGTTGCATTATAAAGATGGAGAAGGAAATATGTTTTATTCCATCTGTCATTTACTTGATGACTGTTGTCATAAATATCACTTTTTACAAAAAAATAGTGAAACAATTTAACAAAAGAAGGCCAGTGATAGAATGACTCCAGGATTAGAGAATTCACCAGCTCAAAACTATAATCAAGCACACATGATAGTCTCATAATTTGCTCTGTCATCTTTGGTTCTCAGCTTTGTCTACAGGCTGGGCTCCTTATGGTCTCAGAGGCTGAGCTGTTTAAAGTATTATACTATAGCAAGTGAGCAGAAAGGTGAAAATGTGTGGGCATCTATTCCCCCTGACTTTGTAAGAGTCACTCAAAAAACATCCTCCCATTGGGGCCAAATATAATTGATTTAGAGCTGTCAACCTCCCCTCAATCACATGGCCTCATGGAAGAAGTTGAATGTCAAAGCAAAACTGAGCTGCTGGTAGGAAGGGGACAGATGGGTCATGAATACGCAACCAGTGGAATCTGCTTCTGTGTTTACTTACGTAATCCAAAAAAATATTTTAAATTAGAATGCAAAAATATCTAATGAATTAGGGGAATCTAAAATAATATAACAGGCCGGCACTGTGGTGTAGTGGTTAAAATTCAGCGTGCTCCACTTTGGTGGCCTGGGTTCATGGGTTCAAATCCTAGGCATAGACCTACACCACTCGGCAGCCATGCTGTGGCGACAACTCACATACAAAATAGGGGAAGACTGACACAGATCATAGCTCAGGGTTAATCTTCCTCAATCAAAAGATAAATAAATAAATAAATACATACATACATAAATACATAAATACGTAAAAGAGAAAATAATGTTTCAATAGTAATGCTTTTCCTACATATCAGTAGGAAAGTGTTTGATAATGCAGTATTAAAATCTCATTTCTCACTCTCAAAAACAGTAAAATGTAATGCACAAAGCACATTAATTAGAATGTGTTCAGCTGAAAGTGATAGAGAACCTCATAGTGGCCTTAAATCATGACATTTGTTATTTGTTACAAGAATTTCAGAAATAGACAGATGCAAAGTTTTCTTTTTTCTATCAACATTTTGATAACAAAGACTCAGGCTCCATATAACTTTTGCTGCAATATGCTTAGTGTGTTGGATTTTATTTTTACAAGTGTCTGCCACTGCTCATCATCCACATGGGAAAGAAAGAGGACGAATCGGCTATAGCATCCTATTTGATGCACGTTTAATTTAGTGCAAGAAAGAGACCATACAATCAGATTGTCATTGATTTATGTCCATGGCGCATAACCCACAAGTGAGGTGGAGCACACTCTGGCAAAAATTAGCTTAGATCTGTCACAATTGGCTTAGTTCACTCAAAATTGGGGTTCTAATAGCTAGGCATAATGGAAGAAGTGTACTGAGTAGGTAGTTACTGTATGCTATGCGAAGTATAGTTTTAATTTTGGCTAAAAATTTGTTTGAGAAATGCAGAAGAAAATGAATAAATTTAGCACCATTAAATTTCCCAAATAGAATGTCTGAATATTACAAAAGTCTGTATCCTTGTCTAAATAAAATTTAGCTTTAACACAATTCAAACCACTTTATCAAATGAATTTACTTTGAAAGTTCAGAATTTTACTACATTTTTTATGAAACAAAAATCGAGTTAGAAATATCGAGAAACAGGATTTATATAGAAAAGTGAGTCAAAAAGAAAAGCTGTAATTACGGTAATTGCACTGTTCTAATATTATTTGTAGAAATAAGGACGAGAAAAGAATGCCCACTTTCAACAATAAGAATGGCTGCTTCATGTTCCGAGGTCAGAGTTGAGTAGTTGTGGCAGAGACCCTATGGCCCACAAAGCCTAAAATATTTGTCCTCTGTCACTTTACAGGAAAAGTTTGCCAAATACAAATTCATAGCCCAGGGTGTAGCCCTTGAATGATGGCTGATGGGCATGCCTGTGTATGTGTTGCAGCTGCCTCATCCTCAGCTAAGATGACTTGTTCCCATGTGTTCTTCTTGTCTCACAGTGCTCCACAGAGCGATTGAACTTTAGTTGAGCACAGTGGTAAAGCACTTGATGTCCCTGATGCTCCGCCGTCCTTTCCCTGCTTCACTTTCCCAGTACCTCACTGGTGTGTTGCAAAATCCCCACCACCGAAAATATTCGCCCCTAAACCCACAAGTTTATGGACACATCCAACTAGCACAAGACCCAAACTTGGAACTTTTGGAGGTGGATTATCATTTACTTGAAGCTAAGAGCATTCTGACATAGGACGGGACTGTTTAATGTGAATATTATTAATGTAAGTCTCTGCAACTTTGTGTCTCACAACCAAATAAGGTGTGGGCTGTGGGCCCTATAATGCCAATGAGATTTTGTTTTTTGTCTTGGGAATATGAAAGAGTGGTTGACTGAAACACCAAGACTTTTCTTTCCTTTTCAAATAGAGATCAATGTATAGGGCATCCAGGATATCAGTATGAAAACAATGAAAGAAATTGCATCCTGCTGAAAGTTGTCACATTTCTGGCATTTGAAGATTCTTTAGGGAAAACTCTGGCTTGCACAGCTCCTTGTTTCTCTGTTGTCACAGCAGTGGTCCCTGAGGTCTTTGTGAAGCACCGAGACACTCCTGTAATCAAGGCCAATAATTGGAATCTCAGCTACATCCTGCTCATCTCCCTCACCCTCTGCTTCCTCTGCCCCTTACTCTTCATCGGCTGACCCAACACAACCACCTACATTATTCAACAAATCACATTTAGAGTTGTTTTTACTGTGGCTCGTTCCACTGTCTTGGCAAAAACTATTACTGTGGTTGTGGCCTTCATGGTCACTGCACCAGGGAGAAGGATGTGACAGTGATTGGTGTCAGGGACACCTAACTTCATCATTCTCATCTGCTCCTTTATCCAGCTGAGTCTCTGTTGGATCTGGCTGAGAACCTCTTCTTCTTCATTGACACAGATGCACACTCTGAACACAGTCACGTCATCATCGTGTGCAACAAGGACTCAGTCACTGCCTTCTACTGTGTCCTGGGATACCTGTGATCCTTGCCCCTGGGCAGCTTCACTGTGGCTTTCCTGGCCTGGAACCTGCCTGACACCTTTAATGAAACCAAGTTCCTGACGTTCAGCATGCTGGTGTTCTGCAGCATCTGGGTCACTTTCCTCCCCATCTGCCACTACACCAAGGGTAAGATAATGGTGGCCGTGGAGAGCCTGTCCATCTTGTTCTCCAGTGTGGAGCTATTATGCTGCATCTTTGCCCCCAAGTGCTACATTAACTTCCTAAGGCCAGAGAGAAACCAATCAAGAGGGTTAAGGAATATAACTGGTTCAGGTGAAAATAATCAATATATATATTTTTTTTGGCAGAATTTGCCTACACCTGAAAAATAAACTACCAAATTTTTGCAAGCAGACTTTAAGTACCAAGTAAAGGGCCAGCCCCTTGGCTTAGTGGTTAAGTGCATGCGCTCCGCTACTGGAGGCCTGGGTTCCAATGCCGGGTGTGCACCGAAGCATTGCTTGTTTGGCCTTGTTGAGGCTACGTCCCACATACAGCAACCAGAAGCATGTGCAACTATGACATGCAACTATCTACTGGAGCTTTGGGGAAAAAATGGAGGAGGATTGGCAATAGATGCTAGCTCAGAGCCGGTCTTCCCCAGCAAAAAGAGGAGGATTAGCATGGAATGTTAGCTCAAGGTTGATCTTCCTCACACACACACACACACACAAAAAAAATATATCAAGTAAATTTACCTTACATCTCAAATTAATATATTGCTTTACATATCTTTTGGCTTTGTACAATGATCCTCGGGCATTCAAATGCACAAATACACAAATATGAATATTACTTCAGATTAATTTTTCTCTAAAATTATCTGTGGTATCTTACATAAATGCCCACACATCAGTTCTATCCCTCCATCTGTGTGTTTTGGTAGAACCCTCCCACTTTGACTCCGTGTGGACTTGGCCTTGTAAATTGCTTTGGTCAATTGGACACTAGTAAATGACAACAACACATCTTTAAGAATATATATTGAGAATAACTTTACTAATTTTATGATCATAGATATTCTCCTGTATTGTCATCCACCACTGTTATGCACTGAGCATTTCTACTTTTAATTTTAGCCCTTATAATCCATTTGGAGTGATTTACTTGTGAATAATGTTAGTTGATGGTCCAGTGTTATATTTTGCAAAAGGATATCTTATTGTCTATAAAACAGTGACTGTATCATTTTAAAAGTTGATTTTAAATACAGTGAATCTGAATGATGTTTGAAAAATGGATATTAATTTCATTCATAATTGTAGTATATCTCTCCATTTCTTCAGACCTTTTATGTCCTTTGGTATATCTTTATAATCTTCTTCATTTATCTTTCATAACTTATAAATTATATAACTACATATGGCATCATGTTGCATAAATCCAATTACTTTAAATATTTTATTTCTCCTAAGATTAGAATAATTACTTATAAGTTTAAAATAGTTCTTGCTAATATAATGATATTTTTATATGGTTATCTAGTGTCTTTTCACATTAGTCAATTTATTTAAAATTCTAATTTTATAAGTTATTTCCCACTAAAATAATAGATTTTTCTCTTCTTCTCTAATATTATTTATCTTATTCTTTCTATTCTCATTTTTAAATGACTAGGCTCTCTGGTGCCACACTGAATCACAATAATGTTTGCCAGGAGCATTTTCCTCTTCTGAAGTGTAGCATAAACACCAGATAAATTCTTTGTCAGGGCAAAGCAATCATCTAAGACAGAGAAAACAAAAACGTGAAGGGGAACCTTTTCTACCTGGAAGTCAACAGACTTCCATCTCTTGGTTATTTAGTGCTAGAGATGTTATGACAATGTACCTACTGAGAATTAGAGGATCTCACTCTAGTTCCAGGAATTAATCTTGGTCAAATAGTTTAACCTCTTTAGATTTTCTTCATCTTCATTATGAAGAGCTTGAAAAGTGTTTTTGAGTTTTAATGTCCTATGATTCCAAGGTACCCTTTACCCAGATGCATTTGACAAAGACAAGAGTGAATTTTCAGTTATCTACATCTCCATCAACATTGTTATCCACATTATCACTTAGGGAAGAAGAATGTCCCTGAGCCAACATCTGAGCCAAGTCTCCTCTAATTTTTCTCTGTGGGATGCACCACTCCTCAAGAATGGCTTGAGGAGTGGTGCATTAATTGTCGGGTGGTGCATAGGCCTGTACCCGGGATCAGAACCAGTGAACCCTGGGCCACGAAATCAGAACACAGGGACTTGACTACCAAGCCATGTAGGCAGGCCCCAATATTATTTTTGTCTGAGGAAATGGATGTATGGAAACACTTAACTATGGTTTGTAAATAGATAGTTCATAGGGGAATTTTGTCTGCAATAATGCAAAGAGAGGTTACATAGTTGCAATATGTCTTTGTATATAAATATCTAGATGGAAACTTAACGTGGCTGTGCCAAGGAAGGACATAACAACATGATACATCTAGAACTAATACGTCTACACATACAAAGAAGAAAAAAACCCACTATATATTCGATCGGCATACATAGCATTAGGCTAGACTTGTTCAAAGACATTGAAACCCTGAGCCCAAATTCTCACTTCCTCCACCCAACAAGGGATCAGCTTTGGGTTATTCCAGCGACCCAGAAGTCCCAGATCCAGCTGTTGCCCAACCTGGAGGGTTTCCACAAAGTCCCTTGACTTGTCATCATGAGGTTAAGGGTAAGAGTGTGCTAGAATTCAGACGAGGGGGATAGGTAGGGAGACCATGGATCTCAAAATGTTAGCCGCTGTCCTGGCATCTTTTCAGCAGACTAGATGCTGGACTTCCTGCTGGTTCAGCGTCAGGCCATCAATGGAGCACTTGTGACTGCACCAGAAGGGAACCAAGATGTGCACAGGAAGTGGACCGAGATCAGCACTAGAAGCTGAACACAGGCTTGCAAGTGGGATGTGGAACATGGCTCCCACCAGGATGAATTGTGTGGCAAGTGGTACTATCTTAATGTAGAATGTGTGTGTGCCAGCAGTTGGCAGGAAACTGGAGTTGTGTGTTTGCTGTAAGGTCTGAGCGGAGGGGATCTTTGAGGCCTGGGGACCACTGAGTTGTAGTTTGAATGGGTCTGTGTTCTCAGTCCTGGTATGGTAAGGTGAGAGGTGAGATTAGCTTTTGTGAATTTTTGTTTGGTTGACTAAGACAAACTCTGTTCTCAGATGGACTGGTAGGTGGACTTGGAGCTAAAACAGGTTCTTACAGATTGTCAGGTGCCCACACTCACCACTCCTATTCAACATAGTACTGGAAGTGTTAGCCAGAGCAATCAGGGAAGAAAAAGAAAATAAAGGACGTCAGAATATGAAAAGTAAAATTAAAATTGTCTCAATTTGCAGATGACGTCATGAATTTTTTTCCAAAAAACTAAGATCTAATCAATGAAATCAGTAAAGGATACAAAATCAACATCAAAATCAGTAGCATTTCTGTTCACTATTGTTACGAGAGGTTCGAGGATTTGATCGGAGATGTAAAAGACACTTTCCACTCCAAACAAATGGACTGAAGGTATATTTTATTATATAGAGGATAGTAAAGGCGATAGTCTGCAAACAGATCCAAATAGGTCAAATATTAAGAGGGAAAAAACATCAGCCCGACTGGAAAGGGAAAACACCCACATCGGCTGAAGAGAAATGACACAAATCAACCAGAAAGAGAAACACCAGGTTAACCGAAAAGAGAACACATCAAATCACTTACTACACATCAAATCAATTACTTCATATCAAATCAATTACTTACAACATCCACGCCCCACTGCCGGGAAAGCCCTGTCAATCAACGCGGCTGGGCAAGGATCACACGTCCTGGGCAAGGTGTCCCTTCCATAGGTGGAACTCTCTCTGGGTCTCAGTTTCCAGCGGTTTTTATACCATCAGTAATTTTCAGAGTAAGCAATTACAGAGTTTGCAGAGTAAGCATTTAGTGTTCCCATGCACAAAATGGTTATCAGTGGCGTACGTGCACTGAGCCCCCTGGCTAACATCCCAGCCCAGTAGTTGTGTACGTGCATTGTTCTCTTTGGTTATCGTCCCAGCCCGGCACAGATGGCCAGTCCATCCTGTGCTACGACGCTCCAAGAGCCTTGAAATGTTACAACTTGCAACTCCCTCTGTGAGAGAAGGGCCAGTTTCCACCACGCAGAAAGCAGCTTTTATATTTCTTTTTGTGCTGGTGGCTGTAGGTCAATGGAGCGGCCAAACATGGCTGTACTCATGTCAAGACAACTATACATGTTTCTGTACATGTTTCTACATTTTGGGGGGGACCAACTCAACCCATAACAGTAGCGTTGTCTCAAGTCAGAGGAGGTGGGTTTCAGTGTGGTAAGTCATAAGTTTATGTGGTGGTTGCAAAATCTAGAAGCCCTTGTCTCAGCCAGAGTCTCATGTCTGTGTGTATTTGATGCATTTTGCAATTCCAAACTCAGTAGTCATGTAACTTTAATATTTTTATCTTAATAATATATTTTACTTAACCCAGTATGTCAAGAAGTATTATGATCTCAATATATAATCAGCATAAACATTATCTTTGAGATGGTCTATATTCACTTTGTCACACAAATTTTTTTAAAATCCATGCATATTTTACATTCATAACATATCTCAATTTGGACTAATCATATTTTAAATGCTAAATAATGACATATGGCCAGTGGCTACCAGATTGGTTAACAAAATTATTAATAGATGTTATGTTTTTAGAGCTGTTTTAGATTTACGGAAAAATTGAAATGAATGTACAAAGTATACTCTGTATACCCATATACTCCTCCTCCCTGCTCACATGGACGGTTTCCATTATTATTAACATCTTGCATTAGCGTGGTATACCAGCTATAATTCAGGAACCAAGATTGATACTGTCGGGGGAAGAGGAAGAATCACCCTCTGCCCTTTTCCTTGAGGTTCTTATGGCTGGCCATATAATTAACAAGACAGGTTAGCAGGAGAAAATAATACCAAGGTTAATAACATGTATACATGGGAGAAACTCAGAAATGAGCAACTCGTCCCTCTGTCTAAGCTGCCCGCTTAAGTATTGCAGCTAAAGACGAGGAACGTGTTGGGGGTGGGTAGTGGTCTGGGACTTCAGAGGCCAGGAAGACAATTCTTTTCAAGGTCATCTATAGATAATGTGGTCAGGGAGAGACAGAGTTTTTGATAAAAGAGGCTTGGTGCCTTTCCTATTGTAACCTCTATCCTACATTATCTTTACAGCCATCATGATAATAACTCCTTCCTGAAGCAGATCTTTCGTTTTAAATACTTTAGGCAGTTTGGGAGGGGAAACTCAAATACTCTTCCAGAGTTCTCTGAGTCCTTATTGTCTTCAGCTGAAAACAATCTGCATACCAGAGTGGTGCCTCCTGTGGTAGCTTGCCCTGAGCACCATCAATACATTATTGTTAACTAAGAACTATAGTTTACGTTAGGGTTCACTCTTTGTCTTGTACATTCTGTGGGTTTTGGGAAATGTATCTTGTGCCCACCGTTACAGTATCATACAGAATAATCATTTTCCTGCCATAAAAGTGCCCTGTACTCCAGGGCCAGATAGATGTATACATGTGGCCCTTGTCATTGATGTTTGGGGTGATGGAAACATAGGTGTGTTCCAGCTTGTATCCTCCAATTTAGGATGAAAAAATAAAGGAATTGCCCACATAACCCCATATTCTCATAACAGCATTAATAGTGGAGGAAACTAATGCTGAAGGTGTAGAAGTGGATGATCACACCATATTGATCTTTGGGATTAACAAGGTTAAAAGAACTGAGGAAGAGGAAAGGAGGAAGATTTTTAAGAATCAAAAATG
Source organism: Diceros bicornis minor (assembly GCF_020826845.1). Classification (NCBI taxonomy): domain Eukaryota; kingdom Metazoa; phylum Chordata; class Mammalia; order Perissodactyla; family Rhinocerotidae; genus Diceros; species Diceros bicornis. Next base: position 499,179 of record NW_026690901.1, on the reverse strand, counting down.
TAGCTTTATTTTTGCATTGATCTTGAGCTATGGATTTGGAATTTTCTGAATTCAGCCTGACTATTGCTTCTCCAGGCAGGGACTCATGGGCTTGTGGTGTTTCTGCACTCATGATTGGTGTGCAGCCCTGCATGGGTCCCACATGGAATGTCCTGTGGCTGTCCTCGGCCCTGGGTGTATGAAGCTGCCCCTGTCTATCTTTGACTTTGGAAGGAGAGATGCTGGAACGTTCTTGGCTGAGCCCTGACTGACATGGATACTTTGTGAACCTTTCACCTTACACTTGATATCACATCCTCTGATGCAGTTATTTTGCAACATCACAAATGACATTCATGTGGATAGCTTGTTGACAAAAGTTTGGGATCCCATCTGTCCAAGAAGAGGTCGTCCCTGGAGCCTTACTATCCATGGACGTGGATGAAATCATAGTGCCTAAGACTGGAGAGGATGTTCCTCAAACATGTTTTCCAACTGGTGTTTTTCAACTGGACGCGAGACCTCAGATGCAGAGCCCCGCAGCAGAGTGGGGTCTGGATCTCACCAGGGGAGAGGAAGAGACTGCTGAAAGGAGTCAGAGGGCATTAGAATTGCTTTTTCAGTCCACAAAAACCACATATGTCTGCGTGTGTGTGGTTGTTACTATACGTGACATGTGTAGATATCTCCTTAGGCTGCATGTTCCACGTCTGCTTCTGCTGTCTCACACCTCACGCAGACACAGGGCTTTGCAGAGGCTTCTAAGATGTTCCTTTTGATTTTCTTCTTCCTGTTGCTGCAGTTTCCTCTCTTTGTGTATCATTTTGCTTATCCTGACAGCTTTTTGAGAATGTAACCCAGTGCATACAGGGATGGAGATGTGGTTATTGGTGGGTTTTTCCCCCTTTATACTTATTTCTTACACAGAGGGATCAAGAAGCCTAGCAAGGATGTCACTTTGCAGTGGTAAGTGCCTCTTTATTATATTCTGCTTGATTATTATGATGAGTGATGCCTATAGGATCTGTGGATGGATACACCAAGGCGCTCTGCATCACCTGTCTTGTCTTTCCCCGGCATCCCCACCTTCCCAGAACTGTCCATTATTATCTCTGTCTCGTCCCACTGACTTTGTTGCTTACTTCAAAGAGAAGAACAGTGTTTTTATATTTTCCAGTTTTCTTCCTTTTAGTGTGCAATTTTTAGTGTTGGGAGCTTATGAGACAACACTCTCCACCAACATACTCCACTGTCTCTGACCTTCCTTCTGCCTCATCTGCCGCTGTATAGTGCTCTACCTTCAGATCTGTTGGGGGGAGAATCCCAGACTGTACAGAGGAGCCCCTGGGTGTGGGTGATCCTGTGTGCCTGCCCATCACCCGTCTGTAGTTGTGATTTAGTGTCTTTGTTTTAAGCATGGACTCGAGAGGGCTTTGTTTTGGTGTTAGTTATTTTTACAAAAGCATGTTAAGGAAGCGTCCTACAAAAAGAATGTATTTTAGTGAAGTGGATCCTGAATTTTATCAAATGCCTTATATACTTCATGAGCATATTGTGTTTTTTTCCTGGCAGAAAGATGAGGACATTAAATGTGAGGATATTAAAAGTTTATCTAATTTCTAAAGTTTGTTTAAGATGATTCCTTGCTCACATCTTCTTTTTCATGCTGGAACAGGCTCATGTTAACTTCATAAGTAATAGAGATATACCGTCTTATTCTATATTCTGGAATAGTTTCCTGGTAGAGTAAATATCTATTCTTAAGTTTTAGAAACAATTCATCTGTAAATACATCCAACCCACCATATATTTGTAGTTTTCTTTCTTAAAAACTATCTGGAACCCATAAAGAACATTTGTATAACTGTCTATTTTCTATTTGAGCCAGTTTGAGTAATTCCAGTTTCATTTAAAAAGAAGCTTTATCACTGCGATCCCAAAGACATCTCCATGTGCAGATGCACAACATTCTCTCTGACTTCGCTCTTGGTGCCATTTTCTCACCTAATATTGTTGATGTTTGTTTTCCCCAAATAGTTTTTCTTTATCAGACTTGTCTGAATGATGCCTATTTTATTGAGAGTCCCAAAGAATCAGAGTGACTGATTACTTTTCCTCTGGACTTATTTTATATTTATTTTATACTCTTAATTCTGTTTCAGTCTCTTTTCCCAAATTATTTTTTTATATTTTCTTTCTCCATTCTCCTTGTTTTGAGTTGAGAGTTTAATTCACTTTCATTTTTATTTACTATTCAAGATATTTAATGCTCAGATATTTTCTTTCAGAACAGACAGTTTTCTTCTCTTCTTCCTTTCTCTCTCCTCTCTCTCCAGGGCTCCTTGCTACTCCTTTCTAATCATTGGTTTGATTTCCTGTTTCACCAAAGGGTTATTCATGAGAGTGATTATTGGCTTATAAATTGTCTGATCTGTTTAAGATACGTTGGCAGTTAATGAGCATTTTTGCGTGCAAGTTGGTTAAGGAACTGGATTTCAAATCTGCCTGTTCCTCTGATGAGCTAGTGAGTCAGAATTTCTGTGGTTGGCCATGTATCTCTCTTCTGGTGGCTTCTGGAAATGATTACTATGTAGAAATTGCTTGCTGGACGAGGATAGGACCTAATTTTATAATAATATTATTTCTTTGCTTCAGAGTAGGAAGTTTGAGATTTATATGCAGGCATATGTGTGTGTGTGTGCTCCAAAATAATTAATGATAAATCAAGATTAACAACATATACGATTCCTATATTGACTTTTTTTTTGATAAAGACTGAGATGTTAGTTGAATACTCTTACTATTGTTGTAGTTAGGTTCACTTTACTTCATATTTTTAAAATTATTTTTTTAATATATGATTGAACATATACTTTTTGACTGCTAACCACCTTTTAGTCCCTAAATCTTTTGCCTTCAAATATGTGTACCATTATACACATTCATATATAAAAGTTTCATATTAGTTGTGGCTTTACTTTTGTGAGCACGTGTATGGACTATTACTGACAATCCCCTTTCTTTCAGCATCTATGTTCAGTGTTAGTTTCCTATGTCTTCGTGGAATGTAGAGTAACATTCAATATTGAAAAAGTGATTTAAGTAACTTCAGTATAGTATAACTGATATACGTAGCATTATCTCTGTGATTCCATTTTTTTGTACGTCGCTTTTTTTCCCTAGTTTTGTTCCATTTAAAGTAATTTTTCTTATTAAACTTTTCTTCACTATGTTGGATATATAGACCTTTTCCTATTCTATTTTAGGTTTATTTTATTTTTTTTTTGCTGAGGAAAATTGGCCATGGTCTAACATCCATGCCCATCTTCCTCTACATTATATGAGATACCGTCAGAGCATGGCTTGATGAGCGAAGCATAGGTCCGCGCCAGGGATCCGAACCCATGAACTCTTGACCACCAAAGCATAGCATGCAAACTTAACCACTACGCCACAAGGCTGGACCCTATTTTACAATATTTTTAATTTGAGAAATAAGAAGAACCCAGAATCTGAAGTCTTGCCTCACTGACTCATCAATGTTAGATGAAAAATTAATTAGTATTTTACTTCTTTTCTTTTTCTCCAAATCCAGTGTCTCTAGGTATAGATTAAGCACTTGGGTCAAGATGGTTTTAAATTTTATGCACATTCTTTAAAGTTGTCTGTATTTTGCATTTTTTATAAATCACATTAACACAAAGTACTTAAACAATTGTTTTACTTTTTCAGTATTCACTTCTTTGGTGTGTTGCTTTTTTTTGAAACCCATCATCCTCAAACTTGATTAAGGATCTGAATGATCTGCAGGGCTTGTTAAAACACAGAAAGAGTGCTGGACCCCACCCCAGATATTCTGATTCAGTAGGTTTCGGGTGGGGCTGAAGGACTGGCATCTCCATATTGTGATTGGAAGCTCCCCTGCCTAATATTCTTTATTTTTTTTTTTCATTTCACAGGCAGTGTAATCCGTGTCTCAGTGTGAGGGCTGTCCCACTCCAATCCTTTGATTCTTCACAGGTGTTATGCTACAATAAACTTCTTGTAATCTTAACTCCACCTCAACAATTGGAGGCCCCAGTTGACACACAAAAGTTCTTCATTTTTCCTCAGAAAGGGGTGCTTTATTTTCAGAAAACTCACACAATCTGCAATAAGTTTAATATGGATGCTGCTCTCTGCTCTTTAGAGATTGCATTGTATTTTTACAACACCTGCACCATTCTTCCTTGTTCTCAGCATTTACTGCTCTAATATTGGAAGCACATGGGGCTTTTGGACATTCTGGACATTCTCCCTTCTTCAAGTTTAATTGATCATATCACATCTGAACTAAGTTGAACTACATTTGGCCATATCATGGCTTGTCACTTGACCATCAAGTATATGTATCGTATGTGTGCACCTCACAGAAACAGAATGGTCCTCGAGTGTGTCTCTCAATGATTCTTCTCCTAAAGTTTGATTAAATATGTTCTAAATAGAGGTTCTCAGTTTAAGTTTAATGTACCTAATCCATATATACATTATTGGTCTGTAAAATTTTCTATATCATAAACGTATTTTGTTGAATAGCATGTAAATTATTTCTATGCCTCAAGCTCACACATTTGATTTTATCATTTATTTTCTTTTCAAATGAAAGAATGAATTTCTATTAAAAGAAAGGAATCCAAAGGAGTACATAAAAGAATGAAATACTATGAGTATGGAGGACTAGATACCTTGAAGAGGTTTCCCTCCACATAACTATATCTTCCATAAAATATAATTTTATTGCATTCTTGAGTTCACATGAAGTAAGCCAAATCTCAAAGGACAGAAGAAGGAAACTGTAAGCACTAGACAAATTTGGATTCACCCAGTGGTCAAAGATCAGTACGCTCCTCTAATGAAAGGATTTGTCTTTTTGTCACAAGTGACTTGAGTGAATGAACCTGGGAGTCACAGATTAGTTGTGAGTCACACAAAAATGTCACTTAGCTTTGTGTCAGCTCACACTACTGTGAGCCAAAACCAGTGACATTCTTCTCTGGAGGAAAAGATGTAAACTAAAGCCTTACATTCTGTACACATTAAAATCATACAAAAATGAGCTCCTAATCAAAGTTCACCAAACAAATATGGAATACATGCCATTGTCGATAAGTGTCATCCACACATAAGAAAATTAAAAATAAAACAATAAATTTAAACAGTGAAACTTCATATATTAGATTTACCAACTTCAATTTATAAAATAACTGTGTATAAACTGTTTATAGAAAATGGAACCAGAAAAATTGGAATAACAAAATCAAACAGGAGACTCTAGTAATGATCTGACATATTTGACAAAGGACTTTATAGAACTTTTAGAGATGAAAAAGACATAACTGTTGAGTTTTAAAGCTCCATAGATAGGTTCTAAAACAGAAGAGAGAATACAAAGCTAAATTTGAATTCTGAAGGAAACAGAATGCAGCAGAGAAAGACAAGGAACTAGAAAACATGACAGATAAGGTAGATATGGAGATGATGAAAGAGAGTAAATAAAAAGGAGAAATAAAATACTGTACAACAAAAACGAGTCGTGAGGGTAAAACTGAAAGTTAAAGGGTCTATAAATTTCTCAGGAGATGAGAAACTATATCCACTTCAGGCAATCTGGGCTGGTGGTAAAATAGAAGTAGAGAATATAACTCTCACCCAAATAGAGGAGACACAATAGAATATGGAAAAGAAGTATAAATCAATAAATTTTAAAGGGAAATAACATAATAAAACTTGTGGAAAAAATAGAAGGAAAACATATAGATAGTGGTGGCAAAACAAGGACATAAATAATCACAACAAATGTAAATGGAATAAATTCTCTAGTTAAATACCGAATGTTAAGTTTGATGGGACAATGACTAATGTAGCTGTGTCATGTTTACAGGACTTGTGAAGACTAAAAAACATGGAAAACTAGAAATTCAAAATAGAATAGAAGATATAAAGATATGCTAGGAAAATACCAATCAAAAATCAACGCAGGGTCGCTATAATAATATGAGATAAAACAGATGAGGAAAAAAGCATGATTAGGAATTAAGTGTTTAATTCTCACTGGTATATAAGTTCAAATGATCATGAAGATATGGTCGTTGTTATACTACACACGATGTCATGAGAAGATAATATAACCTCAACTAGGAAAGGGAGGAGGAGAAGGAAGAGGAGGAGAAGGAGAAGGAGGAGAAGACAAGAAGAAAAAGAAGGAGGAGGAGGGGTAAGTATAGGAGAAGGAGGCAGAGGAAGGGGAGAAGTAGAAATAATATATCTTTATAGTGAAGAATTTGAACTTTCCTCTGAGACAAAGAATAACATATATCTATAAATAGAGTATTTGAAAACAAATTAGCAAGTTTGATTTAGTGGATACACATCGAACCCTATACCCAACAAGTGAAGAACACCTATTCTTCACAAGCACACGGGGAGCATTACCAAGCAGTGAGCATGAACTAGGGTACTGATCAATCCTCAAATAATAGAACACTTGAAATAAGTACAAGTGACTGCTCTGTTTATTCTTGATGGTCTTACAGACCCCAGGCAATAGAAATGCAAAGAATTTTCATACTCTTAGGAGTTATTTGTGTGTAGAAAGTCTGTAGAAAAGATGAAGACAATATGGGCTATCAGGAATAGGTACCGCTAAAGATGTTAATGATTAATTTTAATTTAATATTTTTTAAGTAAGAAATGAATGAAAAGCTTTCTAAACTTTACAATTCTGTGTCTCTCAGATTCTTAAGTGTTTCTAGTCCTTTGATTCCATGTAGATTCTTTCAATTGTTCCTGCCTGTATGTGATTCCTCCTTCATTGGATCTCTGAAGTTCACCTTAGTTTCCTGGTTTTTGATGGTGGCAGATGCACAGGTTTGAGGAGGCAGAGGCTTAGGCAATTTGATTGACAGCTTTCTGTTGCACCATTCTCAATCTGCACATGTCATGCGTCTATGCCTGTCACGTGTATTTCAGTTGCAATTATTCTTCCTACACAGGGCTATCTCCAATCTCATGCTAATATTGCTGCTCTTCTAAGAAGGAGTTAATGGTGTGCTCATAAAAACAAGCATTTTACCTCCTGAACCAAAGAGCCATTTACAAATCTACTCTGAATGTGATCTGTTTTTCCATTCATTGTACTTTCTTTTGTGTACTTAACCAGTTTCCTTCACGAGTGTGGAATTCACTAAGGACCTTCCACAGCTAGAGTCAGGTTATTTTCTTTAGTTATAAATTATAAGGCTTCAGGAAAGCCATCAATTGCCACAGATGTTCGAGTCAATAGCAAATTCCTTTTAATGAAGTCATTGTATTGCATTTGAAGGAAATCATTTTGAGTATTTTCCCTAAGGATCCCTACCCCTCTATGCAGGTTTCAGTACAAGAACTACCAGTATGTTCTGGCCTTGGTTTTTGCCATTGAGAAAATCAACGGGAACCCTCATAATTTGCCCAACATGTCTCTGGGATTTGATCTCTATAATGCCCTGCCCAGTGAACTGAGGACATTGGAGAGTTCCCTGATTTGGCTCTCAGGGTTGGGCAAGGACATCCCTAATTAAGACTGCAGGAGAGAGAGCAAGTCTCTAGAGGTCCTTACAGGAACCACATTGGCAATTTCTGCCCAGATTGGAACACTGTTGTAACTGTACAAATTTCCACAGGTAAGGCTGGGTGGGATGGGGAAAGATGAAACCATGTCTCCTTTGGTGCCATTCTCAGGTGTCTAAATAGGAGGAGAGGAGGAGACTGGGTTTGTGCATGTCTCAAAGTATATGATCTCAAAAGGTATGTGTACAGGAACTTGGTGGGGTATGACATTTCCTTTCTTTGGACTAGAGAGAAGGTTGAGGGGGATGGAGACAAAGCAGTTTCCTGGAAATCTACTGATCTTATTTTCTAGAAAGCTTTCAGGGAGTGGAAAATGATTGGAAAATGAAATGACCAATTGTCCCCTTCTACCACTTCCAGGTGTTGCTGAACAGCCTTCAGGACTGAGAATGTGGTTTTTGCCAATCCTCGTCCTCATATTGCTTCCAATTGTCTTTCATTTTAGCTTACATATGGTCCTTTTGATCTTATCTTGAATGATGATGAGCAATTTCCATGTATCTATCAGTTGGCCCCCAGGGACACATCTCTAGCCATTGGCATGGACTCTTTGCTGCTTCATTTCTGTTGGACCTGGGTGGAGCTGGTCATCTCGGAAGACAAGAAAGGTGTTGAGTTTCTCTCAGACTTGAGAGAAGAGATGGACCGGAATGGAATCAGTGCAGCCTTTGTGGAAATGATCCCTGTCACTGAAAGATCATACTCCTCAAGGACCTGGCCATATGATTGCAAGTAAAGGAAACAGAAGGGAATGTGGTTATCATTTACGGTGATGCCAACTCTCTCGTAAGCTTGAGCTTGTCTAATTGGGAGTATTTAGTTATATGGAAAGTCTGGGTCACGACATCACAGTGGGATTTTATCCACAGTGAGAGAGATTTCATGCTTGACTCATTCCATGGGACTCTCATTTTTTGACACCACCGTAGTGAGGTTCCTTGCTTTGAAAATTTTATCCAGAAAGTTAACCCTTCCAAATATCCAGAAGACATTTACCTCACTAGGTTGCGGTACCCCTTTATTCCTTGCACCATTTCTGAGCCTGACTATAAAACACTGGAGAATTGTCTACCCAATGCCTCCTTGGGATAGTTGCCTTGGCAGATTTTTGACACGATCATGACTGAATGGAGTTACAATTTGTACAATGCTGTGTATGCTGTGGCCTGGAGACTTCATGAGATGTTCTTCAACGTGCAGTAATTCAGGCAATGGGAAGCGGGTAAGATCTGGTCATTTCTCCCTGGCAGTTAAAGTCTCTTCTGCATAACAGCATGTACACTCTTAAAGTGACGTTCTTATGGGGTTCCACAGGTGTTCAAACCAAGCAGTTAGGATTCTTTCTCCAAGAAAAGCACAGGAGTTTCTGTACTTGTTTCACTCCCTAGGAGGTAAATCTAGTCTTGGGTTGTAAGTCATCAACAAGAAGGTTCTAGTGGTAAGGAGGAAGTGGGCTATGAGTCAATATCAATGCTTTGTGTTACAAAGGATCCCAACATACTGCATGCCTAATGTTTCAATAGGGATTATCCAGCCTTCTCCCATGCAACTCCTTAATGACAAGAAGACAATTTGTCCTTTCCGTGCCTATCTGGTGCTGAACATGATGGTGAATAATTTACATAAATGATCTCATTTAATTCTGCAACAACTTTAGGTATTGTTAACATGATTTTGCAGATTGATGGTCTGGGAAAATTGAGAGAGTGCATGAGCTTGGCTAGATTGGACTTTGTACTTGAGATTTGTCTGAATCCTATCACCACTGATCATCTTGATATTCTTGTCTTTAGGCATTTTCTCTTGAAACTAACTGATGTATTGGAAACATTATGATATTGTAGTTCTCCATATGCTTTCATTTGCTTTACTTCATTGGATACTTGTAATAAAGTTACGTTATGTAACAAGGATTACAGACAAAGAAAGGTTTTCCCCAATTCAGGGTTTTTCTCTTTAACACCCGGGCCCACTTCCCCACAGGATGATATGTCTCTTTTAGCTGCACCCCTTTCTGAGGAACATGGAATTTAACATCCTTGCTGGTGACTCAGTGATTTTTGCCAAAGAAGGAAAATCAGATTCAGATTACACCTTTCTCAACTTTTGGAATTTTCCAGAAGGTTTTGGACTGAAGGTGAAAGGAGGAGAATATTCCCAACATGCTCCACGTGATCAGGAATTGTTTTTATCTGAGGAGGTGATTGAGTGGGCCACAGGAATTACTGAGATATGTGGAACCCAATCACAATTACTCACGCCACACATGAATAACCAAAATCTTGTTGGGGTTTTCTGCCCGCTCAGAGCTTCATAGAGGGCCACATATGGGAGTTTAACAATTCACTTCCAACTGAAGTAATTTTTTCTTTTACAAATAATCCAAGATCGAAGCAAGACCTTCACAAGCAAAAAGATTGCAAGTTGCTGAATGTTCAGATGGTGGTTAGTAATTTTTAGGAATAATTTTTTTTAAAAAATTAAGTTATGTACATGTTTTTTAGAGATAATGTTTTGCACATTTAGTACACTATAGTGTAAACATAACTTCTTTATGCACTAGGAAATCAAAAAATTGTTGTGACTCGCTTTATTGCAATATTTGATTTTTTGCTATGCTCTGGAAACAAACCCACAATATGTCTGAGGTTTACCAGTTTTTTATATCATACGGTAAGCATGGCATCTAACCTATGAATTGGATTTAGATATTTCAAGCTTCAGTTTGTTAAGGCACAATACTCTTAAACACTCTAGTTACTGGAAAATTAGGTAAAAGTCACAGCTGTTACCAAGTGGTATCTGATTTTTTCCAGACTCCACACTCTGTATGCAGTGAGAGTTGCAGTCTGGGATTCAGGTAGAGCCCTCAGGAGAGCAAGGCTGCCTGTTGTTTTGACTGCATTCCCTGCCCAGAGAATGAGATTTCCAATGAGATAGGGGAGTATATGCCTTGCAGCGATTTTCTCCACTTCTATTTTTTTTGAAGTGAATCATTTGTCCTGAGCTAACTAACATCTGTTGCCAATCTTCCTCTTTTATTATTGTCCCGAAAACTCTAGTACATTGTTGTATATCCTAGTTGTAAATCATTCTATTTCTTCTATGTGAGCTACCACCACAGCATGGCAATTCACAAAGAGATGGTGTGGTTCCATTGCCAGGAAACCAACCTGGGCCACCGAAGTGGTGAGCACTGAACTTTCACAACTAGGCAATCAGGGCTGGCTCTCCACCTCTGTTTTGTATGCACCGTTCTCCCAAAGAAACGGAAACCTCTGGATGAGGACTGCAGAGTCCAAATGTATCCTTCCTCCACTTAGTAATTTAACTTTTATAGCCAAAAAAGTCAACTTTTTTTTATCATTTCCACCCAAAATGATACACTCTCTCTCTACCTTGAACTAGCTTGCTTGACTCATTTTAGCATCATTGCAGGCATTATCATCTCAAGGAAACCCTTTCTGACCACTCTACAGTAACCTAACTTAAATCTCTCGCATGGATTCTAACACATGGTATTGTAAGTCCTTACTTTTCAGCTTCTTTAAAGCTACGTTTAGATCACATTGAACAAATCCTTATTTTTGCAGTGTCTGGTGCTGTTCTTGGCACAGAGCAGGAGCTCAGAAAGGTTGTGTTTGATTTAAGAAGTAAGCATTTTCGTGGTATGCAATGTGCTTACGGTACAGCTTCCTTCAATGAGTAAATACATCTTGTTCTCTGATGTCGTAGAGTTCACAGGTGTGTAGAGGAGACAACAGGCAGTGATTAGAATTCAAGGTGGTGACATAGGGCTGCAATATAGGTACGCAGAGCCCCATGGGATGAAATAAGTGATAGTATATATGTTTGTGGGCCCACTTAGCCAGTGCCTTATGGCAGACACTTGGATTGCTTCTAGAGTCTGTTCACCATAAACAGTATTGCAGAGAATGCTGCTGTATTTCTGCCCAAATGTGTGAATATATTGGTAGGATAAGTTGCTAAAGTGTAAGTGCCTTAACAAATGTATATGCTGAAACATTTTTAATAAGATATTGTCAAACTGTCTCCCTAAAAGGTTATAACTTACATTTTCACCAACAGTACCATTGATTTAAAAGAGAAGGAGGCTTCTTGTATTTAAAACATGTTCACTGGATAGGAAGAAAGAGCATAACTCACTCTAACTATGGTTTCTTGTAGGTTTGCCTTGAGTTGGTCTCTCTCCAGTTTGAGATTCTCTTCTACTACTCTTAGACTATCTCTTTCTTTCATTACAGATTTCATTTCTTCAAGGTTTTCATGAAGTTTCTGAGCCAGCTCTGAGTTCTCCATTTCCATTTTATCCAGAGTTAAACTTTGGGTCTTGAATTGTTTCTTCAATTTCTCTATTTCAGACATTTTTTTCTGTGTCTCACTGACATCTTCTTTTAACTTAAAAAGTTGATGTTCATTTGTCTTAAGTTCTTGGATCTTAAGATCATCATAAAATAACATGTTAGGATACAGATGGTTTTTAAGGGAAGTATCAAGAATAGTTTCTAAATTGATTAAAACAATAGGCTTCCATGTGACTCAATATTCTGCATAATTCCAACAGAATTTACTTTCTTTTGAGGTATAATATACATAAGCACACTAACCTCAAGTGTATAGCTCAATTATTCCTGACATACGTATACGTCTATGTAATTACAGCCCAGATTAAAATACAGAATATTTCTAGCACCCCATGAGGTTCCTGGGTGCCCCCTTACTCCAGCCAACCACTATTCTGACCTTGATCATCCTAGATGAGTTTGCCTGTTTTTGAACTTACAAATCACAATGTATGTATCCGTTCTCCTGTTGATAGGCATTTGAGTTGTTTTCAGTTTTTCACTATTATGATTAGAGCTGATATGAACATTCTTGTACATATCTTTATGTGGAAGTATGCATTCTTTTCTCTTAGGTACATACTCGTATATGCTGGGCCACAGGCTGGTATACGTTCAGTGTGAGTAAACATGGCCAAGCTGTTTTCCAATGTGGCTAAACTGTTTTACATCCCCAAAGGATTTTAGGCACAAATAAGTCAGATATCCAATCAAATAAGCCTCCCTTCCCCCAATACCTTTTCTTGTAATTTAGCATTTGAATTTTCTAAATCCATCTGCATATTTGATATTTCATCTGTCTTCTCAGAAACAATCCCTCTGAGTTGATCAATAATTTCCTGGTGCTCTTTAAGATGCATGTGAGCAATTCTTAGTTCCTCTTGTTTTTCCAGATTCTTAATCATTAGAGAATTTTAAAAACAGTGATATATCTTAATTTTAACTAGTATTTTCTTAATGAAAATGATATATTTTCTTAGTATAAATAATAAAACTATTACTTCTTAATCTACATCTTTGTTGTTAGAAAATTACAAACTTATCCCCCCGTCCCTACCTCCCCACAACCAACTCCTAATTCCCAAAGGCAAACATATTACATACGTACTATTCTATAGCTTGCTTTTCCCCCTAAGGGTTATTTTGGGCTTCCATATTAGGACGTGCAAATCTATTCCATGGTTTTATTATGTGCTGCATAGTATTCTGACATAGTGCTTGTGTTTACCCAGTTTCCTTCTGATGTACATTTAGATTGTTTCCCATTTTTTAGTACAAATTGCTACAATGAACAACCTTGTGGTGTGTATTTCTGTATGTGTGTATAAACATAAATATATATTTATCTTAACAATTGATTAAGTGTACATATAGGATAAAGTCTATAAAGGAAATAATGGTTGCAGAATTTAAAATTTTCAAGAATACCAAACTATGTGCCTAAAAGTTATATCAGTTCACGCACACTAATAGTACCCCTCATTTCAAAGAAGGCTCACTACTGTCAGAAAACCCCATGTCTCCTCACTAGGGTGGGGAATGAGTGTAACTTACTTTAGCTTTCAGCTCTCTCAGGCTTTCACTGAGCTGGTCTCGCTCCATTTTGAGGGTTTCCTCCACTCTTCTGAGGCCATCTCTTTCCTTAGTAACAAGTTTTATTTCTTCAAGGTTTTCAAGATATTTCTGAGTCAACCTGAACTTCTCTGCTTCTATACTTTCCAGGGTTGAATTCTGGACCTCTAATTGCTTCCTAAATTGCTCTGTTTGATGCGCATTTTCCCTGAGATCATTTTTTGCCTTAAGAAGTTGATGTTCTTTCTCCTGAAGTTCTTGGATCTTGAGATAATCATACAATAAATTATGATATAGACAGATATTGATAGAAAGCTAAATAATAGTTTCTAAATTAATTAAGGCAAGTAAAGACAAATCTTTGCTTGTCTTCAATTTTAGGCTAATTCATATACTGTTTCTTTACACAAACGACCCGATTCAAACTGTCAGTTACTCAGATAACAACCGAATGTGATCTTATTTGGAAATAGGGTTTTTGCAGATGTAATTAGTTAAGGAATGAGAGGCTCTTCTAACTGGACTAGGGTGGGCCCTAAATCCAATGAGAGTGTCCTTATAAGAGATAGGAAAGGACACGGAGAGACACAGAGAAGATCATGTGAAGATGGAGACAGAGATGGGAGTGATGCAGCTACAAGCCAAGGAATACCGAGGATAGCTGGGAGCCAAGGATAACAAGAGGCCAAGAAGGACCCTTCTCTAGAGCCTTCGGAGGCAGCATGGTCTTCCGACATCTTGGTTTTTGACTTCCAGGATCCAGAAATGTGGCAGAATAAATTTCTGCTGTTTTTAAGCCACCGAATTTATGGTAATTTGACACAGAAGTCCTAAGAAACTAGCATAGAGTCACTAGGTAAATCAAGGAGGCAAAGTGAATATGAGAAAAATTTAAAAAGAAACTGACTAAATATACAGATGTAGCTGTCAAACTGTAATTCCTCATCTCTTCAAATCTTTTTGGATAATTTATTTTTACTTCCAACAAGGTCTTTAGGGGGTGGCCCACACAAACATTGAAGCATTAACTTTTACATAAGGCTATTGATTTTACTTCTTTAGGAGGAGAATGAAATAGACAGGAGGTTTCAGTAAATTCAGTTAGGTTATAGTCAAAGGGATGAGAATTACGAGAACACATGTTAAGAAAGCATCATTCAACAGAAGCACAATGGAAACAGCAATGTATTATTTATAATGCAAGTGGTACTGTTCTTAGAAGAAATAGAAAGTTCTCAGTGGGTGCCTTTTAGAATTACTGGAGCAGTACAATTGTTACAAGAGTCTTAGCTCTTATGCAAATATACTATGACAGCACCTTACTTCCATTAAGGAAATGATTCAGGAAATTGTAAACATCTAAGGGATGGCAATAGTGACAAATCTTACATTTTAGAGAATGCCTAATACAGGTCTATAAGGGCAGGGGCTTTGTTTTATTGACTAATGTATCTCAAGCACCCAGAGCAGAGCCTGGCCCATGGCATTGCTCAATAAATATCTGATGAGTGAATATATCATGAGTAGTTTAGATGAACCAAGGCCCCACTCTCATCTCAAGACTCCAGGATAATGTAATCCTCACAAAGGACAACAGCAACATCTTCGTGTGAGCTGAAACTGTCCAAAACATTAGCAGTGAGATCTGACCATCTGGGAGGCATATTCTATTTCTGAAATTTAGGTCTACTGGGATAAAAAATTATTACCAAAAAAAGTTTAGTCAGGAAATATGGCCAGGAAGGTAACTTTAAAAATTCACCTTTTCCTTTAGCTTTTCTTCAGCTTCTGCCAGTTTCTCACAGGTCCTATAAAGCACTTCCTCTTTCTTTATGGTATGGTTCTTTTCTTGTACAACTATCTCTTGTTGTTTTTTAAGCTCACCTCCAAGAATTCTTAATTCTTCCTGGTTTTCAGTTTTTTAAAGTTGACATTAAAATAAATACTAGGTTACATTTAAGAAATCAGATAAAAATCAGCATTTACCTCAGCCTGAAAATGGAGGAATCATGGCAAAGTATATTGGAAAAGACCTATTGAAAAAGAACATAAGTCTTTATTTTAATCATGTAAATGCCAAGAATCTGCTTTCTTATGTTGTTTCTTTATTGCTCAATGTACATTCGCAGCATGAGAATTAGAACTGGATCTAACATTCTATCATGAGAGGTTTGCTTGTTTTCTACCCCTAAGCCAAAAGAGACCATCTCTACACTTTCATCAACTGATGATGAGACTCTAATTATGGGCTTTTCATACACTGGGATGGCTTGTTTTGGGGCATTGATTTTGAGCAAGCTCGAAATAGCAACTGTCCTTTGCTAGCACGACTTGGGCTAATCTTACTTATTATCTTTAAAAAGTGACATTCTCCAGTATCAAGACCAAAAAACATTACAATCCAGAGACTGAGAAGAGAATATGACCTTTGTCTGTATTCTTATTTACATTCAGATATTTTGAGCAAACAGACAATCCCAAGAAACATGAAAAATTACACAAAAGGTCAGGTTCTACCGTGATCCACAGCAAACTTTTCAAAATATTAATTTCTATCTATTACACAATATATTGCCCCTAAATATAAAAATAAAGCCTAAAGTAGGTTTGAAGATACTGGCAAATATTAACAACAAGCAAACATGAAATTAGAGAAAACTACAACAGCATAAATACAAGAGAAACATTTAGGAACAAATTAACAAAATACGTACAAGATCCGTACACTGAAATCTACACAACACATCACTGAGAGAACAGAGAGTTTATAGAAAGATACACAATAAGCACATGAATGATGCCCAATATCTTTAGTCATTGGGGAAAGGCAATTTAAAACAATGAGGTTACACCCAATAGAAATGGTTAGAATTAAAAACACCAATAATATGAAGCTTTAGTGAGGATGTGGAGCCATCAGAATTCTCTTAATTTGCTGATGAGAATTAAACTGGTACAACTACTTTGGAATTGAGTCTAGTAAACTCTCATCAAGTTAAATATACATGTCCCTATGACACAGCTATTCCATTCAGATACTTACCCTAGAGAAATAAAAAACATACGTTCACAAAAAGATTAGTATAAGAATGTTTACAGCAGCTTTATTCAAGAGTCAAATAGCGTCAATGACTCAAATTTCCAACAATAGGAGAAAAACTAAGCAAACTGTGGCCCATTCATACCATGGAATAGTACCCAGCAATAAAAAGACATGTAGAAAGAAGTGAGACACAGAAGAGCACATGCTGTGTGGTTCTATTTGTGTGAAGATCTAGAAGAGACATGGTGATCTGAGGTGGAGAAACATCAGGATAGTGACTCTACGGGGCAGAGGGTGAGGTGAGGATTGACAAGTGGATGTGTGAGGGAACTTCTTGTGGGTGGAAGTGTTCTGTATCTTGACTGGGGTGGACAGTACACAAGGGGACACATTTGTCAAAAGTCATCAGACTGGACACTTGCAGCAGATACATTTATTGCGTGTAAACGATACCTCAATAAAGTTGTAAAAACCGGAGACACAAAGATAAAAACACACTACCAAGTACCCGGTGCTGAACTCACCCTGTCAGTACTCTCCCTCAGGTCAGTCTTCAGTTGCTCCTTTTCTGCGGTAACACACTCTAACATTTGTCGCAGCTTTTTTTTCTCCTGTATCAAAGAAAATATCATTCTCTGTTGTTCAATCAGCTCATTATCAACATCTGCAATCAACACTTGGGTTTTTTTGGCTTCCAAATTCTGCTTTCTATCTATGTCAACCATCTCATATATAAATACAATAGAGAAGAATTTCTTAGTTTTAATAATAACAAAATAGCCAACACATATTACTTATTATGTACCAGGCACTATTTTCATATATTGATACATTTAATCTTCACTATAACCTTATGAGGTAGGTACTATTATTATCTCCATTTGACAGGTGAGGAGACTGAATCCGAGAGAGGACAGGTCATTTGCCCACAGTCACTCAGAGACGTAGAGTCATGCTGTGAGCCCAGTGCTCTGGCTCCAGAGTTTGTGCTCTTGTGCCTGTGTACTGAGAAGAGCTACCTGGACAGCTACAGATGACCCACACTCACCTTCACGTCTGACAGGTTAACCTGACTTTGTGAAGGAGTGAGCCACCTTAAACTCTCCCCCTCTTTCTTTCCTTCAAAAGCTGGAAATTGTAACCTCTTCCCTACTCCCAACAAATCTTTATTTTCAGAGTTTTATGTTATATAAGAAGGCAAAAGAGTTTTATTAGAAACATATTTCATATCATAGCATAATACATGTTTTCTTAATTTGCACTTTCCACACACTGCTTAAGAAAAGCACCTCATGTCAACTCATTTATCCATAAATAAGGCTGAAGCAGAGGTAACAGAATACGTGGACTGCTTGGTAAAATGAGACAAAACTGACATTACAAGCATAGGTATGAAATTACGGTATCACCATATAATCCTACACTACCCCAGTAAAAATACTCAGCTCCATGTTGGCCACAGATGTTTGAAAAAGTTGTTATAATAATCTATATTTTCATTAGAAAAAAAAAAGAAAAAGAAGAAAAATAATCCAATGACACTAACTTCACACAATCACTATTAGAATTCTGGAATACTTCCTTCCAGATTTTTTTCCATTAATTTTTTTTTTACATTGCAATTATGATTCATTTATTTATACATAACATCCTTTTTTAGGTTCACTTTTCCACTTAGATTAGATGATATGCATTTTCCCAAGCTGTTACATCATCTTCAAATTATAATTTTTAGTAGCTGCTCGATTCTCTAGACTGGATATGGACAAAACATATTTTACTTACCTACCCCCTTACTGTTGACAATAGGCATGAGTTTCTGACAAAGATGAGCACAGAGCTAACTACTAAGTACATGAGAAATTAACATTTGTAACACACAATCTTGGGGACTAGTCTGTCAGATACTATAATTCAGAATCTTGCATCTTTATTCCTATATATCGGAATATACACAGAAACAAAGCAGAGTGAGACAAAGTTCAAAACTGAACTCAGCCTAGAAAGTATTTCAGCTACCAAGGTTATGAGCAAATCTAATAGCTCTAATCATTAAAGAAAAAAAATTGTGTTCTTTATATGAGAATAAGACAACTAATCACAAAGTTTGAAATTTCTGTTGAGATACACTAGAGAATCTCACTTGCAGAGAGAGACACATCAAGCTGGACTGAAAACGGGCACTCGAAGTGGATTCATGATAGACCTATTAGTGCAGCCCTCTGGTGCCATGAAAAACAGAGGGACGACGGAAATGCCCAGACCCACTTCTTTATCCACATGGGTGATTCCAGCATGAACATATCACAAGACCAAGCTGATCGCGGCCTCTCATCCCAGATTTCAGAAACCTGGATGAACAAAATGGCCCCAGAGAATGCCCAGTCAGACCCTTTTATCAACACAGATGATTCCAGCATGAACATAATACCACAGATCGGCTCGTCACAGTGAGTGTAACTCTCCTTTCCCCTCACTCCTCCTCTACTGCCCTTTCTCAGGGGGCCCTGTGCCTGCATTTTACATTTGTTTAAAAGCAGCTACTGATTGTTATATCTTATTTTCAAAAGTCTATTTAAAGAAACATTCCCCTCATAAAAGTGGAAATTATAAATTTTAAACCAAGGTTAAGTGTCTTTGGCCCATGGTTGACCTAAATTATAGATAAGCTGAGAACACAAAATACAAAGCAAGTGAAAATGCTTCCTAGGAGAAAATGACTGAAGCATAGGCATAGAGGAGGAGAAAGCTCCTTTTCCAAGGAAAGAATAATGTACCCCAGGGTAAATGGGGAAAAAAAGAAGATCATTATATACAGGAATAGTATATAAATGTATATATAAGTTTATTTACATAAGTTGGATCTCACTGAATTATTCTGTAGTATGCATTTGCTTTTATTTAACAGTGCGTCCTGGAGACGTTTCCATCTGTATATAATGTCTACTTTAAAAATTTACATGACTGTACAAAATTCAGTTATATTTCTATACATTAACAATAAACAATTAAAAAGGAAATTGAGAAAACAATCCATTTACAATAGCACCAAAAATAATAAAATATAAAGGAATAAAATTATCCAAGAAGGCAAAGACGTGTACAATGAAAACTACAAAATGTATCTGAAATAAATTAAAGCAGCAACAAATACACAGAAAGACATCTATGTTCATGGATAGGAAGACTTTGTATTGTAAAGATGTCAACACCACCCAAAGTGATCTCCAAATTTAATGCAATTCTTATAAAATCCTAACAGTGTTTGCAGAGATAGAAGAATCCACCCTGAAATCCACATGGAATCTCAAGGGGCTCCAAACAGCCAAGACAATCTTGAAAAAGAACAGAGCTGAGGCCTAAAACTTCTTGATTTAAAAACTTACGACAAAGCTGTATTAATCAAAACAGTGCAGTACTGGCATAAAGACAGACATACAGGCCAATGAAATAGAATATAGAGCTCCGAAATAAACTTTTGCATATATGGTCAAATAATCTTTCACAAGGATGTCAAGCCCACTCAATAGGAAAGGACAGTCTCTTCAACAAATGGTGTTGGACAAACTGGCTATGTCACACAGAAGAATGAAGTTGGGCCCTTACTTTACATCATATAAAAAATTAACTGAAAATGGATCAAAAGCCTAATCATAAGAACTAAAACTATAAGACTCTTAGAAGAAAACATGAGAGGAAAACATCGTCACACGTGTCTTGTCAATGATTTCTTGGATATGAAACCAAAAGCAAGGCAACAAAAACCAAAATAGATAAGTGGACTATATAAAAATTAAAAACTTATGTGCATCAAAGGACACAATCAACAGAGTAAAAAGGCAAGCTATGGAATGGGTGGAAAGATTTGCAAGTCATACAACTGATAAAGGGTTAATATCCAGACTGTATAAAGAAATTCTACAACTCAACAACAAAAGACAAAAAACCCAATTTAGGGCCTGGCCCGATGGCTGAGTGGTTAAAGTTCTGTGTGCTCTGCTTTTGTGGCCCGGGTTGATGGGCTCATATCCAAGGCGCACAACTAATCCGCTCACCAACTATGCTGTGGGGGTGTCCCGCATCCAAAAACATAAAGGACGATTGGCGTAGATGTTATCTCAGGGTTAATCTTCCTCAAGCATAAAAAGTAGAATGGGCAACAGATGTCAGCTCAGGGAGAATCTTGCTCAGGAAAAAAAAAAAAATCCCATTTAAAATTGTAAAAAATAAATAAATAAAGCACTTAGGGATAAATGTAGAACTCTAAAAAAAAAACCAATTTAAAAATGGGCAAAAGGGGAGTGACATCAGCATCATGGCAGAGTGAACTCTTTCTCCGATAGGATACAATAAAAGAGACAGTCACAGACCAAGAAGGGTCACTCACACAGCACAAAGGGACATTGGAGAGTCCCACACTGCTGCATATCTGAGAGTGGACATGCTGGGGCCCCCCAAGGAGGTAGGGAGAGGTAAGGAGAAATCCCCCCCCATCAGATCGGTGACTCTGGTCTGTGAGGCTCACAAAGGGGGGTGTGGCTACCTTCTGCAGGGAAACTGTAGCCCGTCAAGCTCTCTCAGCCAGTGGGAAACTCCCACACAGAGGACTCAGAACTGCTGCAGGGGTGTATCAACATTTGAGAACCCCAAGAGAGAAGATAATGAGGGGCGAGTGAGAAGCCCCCCCAGGGACTGGGAGCACAAAAGAGAGAACCCTTCCCAACCACATGCCCGATGCTGCAGCTCCACTGATCAGTCAGAGCAGCCACAGCGCAGGCAGCCAGGGAGCACCAGCAGCCGCGGAGCACAGGGCGCTCAGATTACATAGCCCTTGACCCTTACCGAGTGGCAGGAGGGGGAAAATGCAACCAGATATTTCCAGGGTGAGGAAAAACACGGTGAATACAGCAACCACGTTGCAAAAGTACATTAAATCGCCATACCAGAAGGAAAATGACAAGCACCCAGAAATCAACCCTGAAGGCACAGAAATTCATAACCTAAATGACAGAGAATTCAAAATACCTATCATAAAAAAGCTCAACGAAATACATGAAAACACAGAAAAGCAATTCAACAAGATAAGGTGTTTCTTCACAAAAGAGATTGAAATCATAAAGAAAAACCAATCTGTATTGATAGAGATGAAGAACACAACGGAGGACATAAAGGAGAGTCTGAGATCTTTAAAGAACAGAGCTGACAATACGGAGGAAAGAATTAGCATTATCGAGGATAGTAATACAGATATGCTCCAGATGGAGGAGGAGAGAGAACTAAGACTAATAAGAAATGAAGAAAGTCTCCAAGAAATAGCCTACTCAATTAGAAAATGTAACATAAGAATTATAGGCATTCCTGAGGGAGAAGAGACGGAAAAAGGAACAGAGAGATTATTCAAGGAAATAATAGCTGAGAACTTCCCAAATCTGGGGAAAGAGCAGGAAATACCAGTAAGTGAAGCCAATATGTCTCCTAAATATGTCAACAGGCAAATGCCCTCTCCAAGGCATATAGTAGTATAGCTGGCAAAAGTTAATGACAAAGAAACAATATTAAGGGCAGCTAGACCAAAACAAAAATTAACGTACAGAGGAATTCCCATCAGGCTCTCAGCAGATTTCTAAACAGAAGCTTTACTGGCTAGGAGAGACTGGAATGATATATTCAAAATCCTAAAAGACAATATCTTTCAGCCAAGAATACTCTATCCAGTGAAAATACCCTTCAAAGATGGTGGAGAAATAATAATTTTCCCAGATAAACAAAAACTAAGGGAGTTCACGGCCATGAGACACCCACTGCAAGAAATGCTCAAGAAGGCCCTCATGCCTGAATAAAAGAAGAAAAAGGGAACACAGAGCTTGGAGCAAGGAGAAAAATAGGTAGACAAAATCAGAAAAAACAGTAGATCTTTATCAGAATAGGTTAGCAACCACTTAAATACCACAATGAAAGATCAAAGGAAGGATAACACCACAAAGAAATGTAACCTCATCACTTTAAACACACATCCACACTACAAGATGGAATAATTTGTGACAAGAATAACTTAGAATGGGAAGAGGAAACAGATCAAATGGACTTAGTCTAAGGAAATAAGAGGCCATCAGATAATGGACTATCTCATTCACAAGATTTTTTATACAAATCTCAAGGTAACCACTAAACAAATAATCAGAACAAAATCACATATGATAATAAAGAGAAAACAAAAAATGTCATAAGACAGAACTATCAAACTGAATTGGCAGTCCAAAACACACGGGGCAAGAAACAAAGGAAATTCAAAAGAACCAGAAAATAAGCAATAAAAATGCAACATTAAGCCCTCATATTTCAATAATTACCCTAAATGTAAATGGATTGAACTCTCAAATCAAAAGACACAGAGTGGCAGGATGGTTTGAAAAGCAAGATCCAACAATATTCTGCCTCCAGAAAACATCTCAGCTCTAAAGACAAACAGAGGCCCAGAGGGAAAGGATGGAAGACAATACTCCAAGCTAATGGCAAAGAAAAAAAAGCAGGTGTTGCCATACTCATATCAGACAAAGTAGACTTCAAGATAAAACAGGTTCAGAGAGACAAAGAGGGCCACTATATAATGATAAAAGGGACCCTCTGCCAGGAAGATATATCAATTATAAGTATATATGCACCCAACATAGGAGCACCAAAGTACATAAAGCAACTATTAACAAACATAAAGGAGATATTAACAACAACACGATAATAGTAGGGGATCTTAATACCCACTTACATCAGTGGATAGATCATCCAGACAAAATGTCAATAAGGAAACAGTTGACTTAAATGAAAAACTGGATGAAATGCACTTAGTAGACATATAAAGAGCACTTCACCCAAAAACAACTGACTACACATTCTTCTCAAGCGTGCACAGAACACTCTGAAGGATAGACCTTATGCTGGGAAACAAGGCAAGCCTCAATAAATTTAAGAAAAATTAAAATAATAACAAGTATCTTTTCAGACCATAATGATATGAAACTGGAAATAAACTATAAGAAAACAACTAGGAAAGTGACAAAGATGTAGAGATTAAACAACATGCTACTGAACAACCAATGGATCATTGATGAAATCAAGAGAAATCAAACAATACCTAGAAACAAACACAAATGAAAATATGCCATACCAACTCACATGGGATGCAGCAAAAGCGTTCCTGAGAGGGAAATTCATAGCACTACAAGCCCACCTCAACAAACACTAAAAAGCCTAAATCAGCAACCTTGAATTACTCCTAACAGAACTAGAAAAAGTAAAACAAGCAAAGCCCAAAGTCAGCAGAAGGAGAGAAATAATAAAAATTAGAACAGAAACAAATGACATTGAGACTAAAAATACAGTAGAAAGGATTAATGAAACAAAGAGTTGCTTCTTTGAGAAGATCAATAAAATTGACAAATCCTTAGCCAGACTTACTAAGAAAAAGAAAGAAAAGGTTCAAATAAATAAAATTAGAAATGAAAGAGGCAAAATTACAACAGATACCATGGAAATACAAAGGATTATAAGAGAATACTATGAAAAACTATATGCCAACAAATTGGACAATTGAGAAGAAATGGATAAATTCTTAGACTCACACAACATCCCACAACTGAACCATGAGGAAATAGACAATCTGAATAGATGCATCGCAAGTAAAGAGATTGAAATAGTAATCGAAAACCTCCCAAAAAATAAAAGTCCAGGACCAGATAGCTTCTCCAGTGAATTTTTCCAAACATTCAAAGAAGATTTAATACCCATCTTTCTCAAACTATTCCAAAAGATAGAGGAAGATGGAACACTTCTTAACGCATTCTGTGAAGCCATCACCATGACACCAAAGCGAGGCAAAGACAATACAAAGAAGGAAAATTATAGGCCAATATCACTGATGAACATAGGTACAAAAATCATCAATAAAATATCAGCAAACTGAATACAGCAATACATTAAAAAGATTATACACCATGATCAAGTGGGATTCATACCAGGAATGCAGGGTTGGTACCAACTTAATACACCACATCAACGAAACAAAGAACAAAAACCACATGGTCATCTCAATAGACCCAGATAAGGCATTTGACAAGATCCCACATCCATTTATGCTAAAAACTCTCCACAAAATGTGTATAGAAGGAAAGTGCCTCAACATAATAAAGGCGATTTGTGACAAACACACAGCCAGCATCATACTCAATGGGGAATGTCTGAAAGCCATTCCTCTGAGAACAGAAACAAGACAAGGCTGCCCACTC
This sequence comes from Diceros bicornis minor, assembly GCF_020826845.1. Lineage (NCBI taxonomy): Eukaryota > Metazoa > Chordata > Mammalia > Perissodactyla > Rhinocerotidae > Diceros > Diceros bicornis. The sequence continues at coordinate 474,295 of NW_026690901.1, read as the reverse complement.
TCACCACTCTTATTCAACATAGTACTGGAGGTTTTGGCGAGAGCAATTAGAAAAGACAAAGGGATAAAAGGAATCCAAATAAGCAACGAAGAAGTGAAACTCTCACTATTTGCAGATGACATGATCTTATATACAGAAAACCCTGAAGAATCCATTGGAAAACTATTACAAATAATCAACTACAGCAAAGTCGCAGGGTACAAAATCAACCTGCAAAAATCAGTTACACTTCTGTATGCTAATAACAAACTAACAGAAAGAGCGCTCAAAAAGATAATACAATTTTACAATTGATTCAAAAAGAATAAAATATCCAGGAATAAATCTTACTATGCAGTGAAAGACCTATACAATGAAAACCACAAGACATTACTGAAAGAAATCGATAACGACATAAGGAAATGGAAAGAGACCCTATGCACATGGATTCGAAGAATAAACATGGTTAAAAAGTCTATATAACCTAATGCAATCTACAAATTCATCAGAATCCCAATCAGAATCCCAATGACATTCTTCACGGAAATAGTACAAAGAATACTAAAATTCATATGAGGCAACAAAAGACCCCCAATAGCTAAAGCAATCCTAAGAAAAAAGAACAAAGCTGGAGGCATCACAATCTCTGACTTCAAAACATACTACAAAGCCATAGTAATCAAAACAGCATGGTACTGGTGCAAAAACAGACACATAGATCAATGGAACACAATTGAAAGCCCAGAAATAAAGCCACACATATACGGACAGCTAATCTTCAACAAAGGAGCAAAGAACATATAATAGAGAAAGGAAAATTTCTTCAATAAATGGTGCTGGGAAAAGTGGACAGCCACGTGAAAAGAATGAAAGTGGACCATCTGCTATCACCATTCACAAAAATTAACTCAAAATGGATCAAAGACCTGAAGGTGAGACCTGAAACTATAAAACTCATAGAAGAAAATATAGGCAATAAACTATTTGACATTGGTCAGAAAGGAATCATTTTGAATGCCATGTCTAATCGGACTAGGGAAACTAAAGAAAAATTAGGCAAGGAAGACTTCATCAGATTAAAAAGCTTCTACAAGACAAATGAAACCAGGATCAAAATGATTAGACAACCCACCAGCTGGGAGAAAATATTTGCAAAACATATATCTGACAAGTGGTTAATCTTCGTAATATATGGGGAACTCACACCATTGAACAACAAAAAACAAACAACCCGATCAGAAAATGGGCAGAGGAAATGAACAGACACTTCTCCAAAGAAGATATACAGATGGCAAATAGGCAAATGAAAAAATGTTCAACATCACTAATCATCAGGGAAATGTAAATCAAAACTACACTAAGATATCACTTTACAACCATTAGAATGGCTATAATCACCAAGACAAGAAAACAACAAATGTTGGAGAGGTAGTGGAGAAACAGGAACACTTATACACAGCTGGTGGGAACGCAAACTGGTGCAGCCTCTATGAAAAACAGTATGGAGATTCCTCAAAAAATTAAAAATAGAAATACCCTATGATCCAGCCACCCCACTACTGAGAATCGATCCAACGAACGAGAAATCAACTATCCAAAGAGGCTTATGCACCTTTGTGTTCATCACAGCATTATTCACTACAGCCAAGACATGGAAGCAACCCAACTGTCCATCGACTGATGATTGGATCAAGAGGATGTATATATATATATATATACACAACAGAATACTAGTAAGCCCTAAAAAGGACAAAATAGTCCCATTTGAAACAACATGGTTGGACCTAGAGGGTATTATGTTAAGTGAAATAAGCCAGAGAGAGAAAGACAAATGCCACATGCTCTCACTCATATGTGGAATATAAACCAACACACAAACAGAGAAAACTGTATAGTGGTTAGCAGGGGCAGGGGGGTGGGGGAGTGGGCACAAGGGGTGAAGGGAGACATGTATATAGTGATTGACAAACAATAATGTACAACCGAAATTTCACGATGCTATAAACTATTAAGACATCAAAAAACAGAGTAAGTTAGTATGCACCACTAGGAGGAAATGAAGTGGTAAACTCGTAAAAGACATTCTTTGATAATCTTTTGTATTTCTGAGACATGTGCTGTAATTTCTCCACTTTCATTTCTGATTTTACTTATTTGTGCCTTCTCTCCTTTTTTCGTGGCGAGTCTAGCTAAAGGTTTGTCAATTTTGTTTATTTTTTCAAAGAACCAGCTCTTGGTTTTATTAATTTTTCCATTGGTTTTTAGTCTCTATTTCATTTATTTCTGCTCTGATTTTTATTATTTCCCTTCTTCTACTGAATTTTGGCTTTGTTTGTTCTTCTTTTTCCAGTTCTTTTAGGTGCATTGTTAGATTGTTTATTTGAGATTTTTCTTGTTTGATGAAATAGGCCTGTATTGCTACAAACTTATGCGTAAAGATACATGCACCCCTGTGATCATTGCAGCGATATTCACAATAGCCAAGACTTGCAAGCAACCTAAGTGCCCATAAAGGGATTAATGGATAAAGAGGATGTGGTATATACACAATGGAATACTACTCAGCCATAAGAAATGATGAAATCCAGCCATTGTGAAAGCATGGATGGACATTGAGGGTATTACGCAAAGTGAAATAAGTCAGAGGGAGAAGGTCAAATACCATATGATTTCCTTCATTAAGTAGTAGATAATAACAACAACAAACAAACACATAGAGACAGAGACTGGATTGGTGGTTACCAGAGGGGAAAGGGGGAGGGAGGAGGGCGAAAGGGATAATTCGGCACATGTGTGTGGTGATGGGTTGTAATTAGTATTTGGGTGGTGAACATGATGTAATCTATGCAGAAATAGAAGTATAATGATGTACACCTGAAATTTATACAATGTTATAAACCAATGTTACTGCAATAAACAAAAAATTAAAAATATATATATATATATAAATTTGTTTGTGAGCTATGAGAAGTTTAATTTTATTGAGGTAAAATATGCCCTACCTACAGAACACCTACATGCAGTTACCATAATCAATAATTTCTCAAACTTGAAGTAAAATATACATTTCTTCTCATATCACTATTCTATATGTCATCTATAAGATATCAATGCTGTTACAGCAAATTTATTAATTGACTGAAAATATATAAATAATAGGCAGAGAATTCTTAAAGCAGAGACTTGAATAACTATAGCAAAAGAAGTGCTATCATAAGACCGCCATTTGATATTTTAGCTCATTTTTAAAAAGATGACTAAAATGTAAGATTTTTACAGAATAGGGGACCGTGACGGTTAAAACAAACAATGACAAGCAATTACACTATCTTATTAGCTTGCTATCTTAGGACTAGAAGAGGAATTCAAGATAATTAAAATGAAACAAAGTAGTTTTAAAAACTATTGATAGAGACTCTTTTTAACCTAACTCTCTATGTATTTGTGACAATTTTTAAAAATTATCTCTAAAAAAAAAGCATCTCTACTTGGCCCATTTGAAAAATCTCAAATTTTGCCCTTTGGAAATGAAAAACAATATCTAAAATAATTTCAAGAGACCATACCTTTCAGTTTATAGTAAACTAAAATTTTTATGAGTTGATTTCTCCTTATTAAAAACTATTTGTTTTAAATTTAGGTTGTAGAACTCAGATAGATGATTTAAGAGGCTCTGGGCATTTAGGCAGTTCTCAATTCTAAATCTCTCTATATTCTTTACTGAAATACATGGCTCATACATACCTCCTCTAACTGTTTTTTAAGATCAATTATTTCTTTTCTATATCTTTCCAGGAGAGCTTCATCACTTGATACCTCATTAACTTAAGGGATATTCTTCATAGACTGAGCAGTTCCGGCAAACTGGGAAAAAATACAAGAGAGTTAAGTGTTTGACACTGAAAAGTTAATTTACTTAATATTTAGATTCCTCGTAACTAAGTTTTGTAAAGAAAAATCAATACTCTTCCCAGGTGGCTTAATGCTTGTGAACACAGAGCATTCTATGTCCCTGTGACAATGCTCGTAATTTATCCTAGCTGCTAGTCTTCAGGAGAGTCAAAGAAATATCTTGATGACAGGTGCTGACAAAGAAACTACAAACACTGGCTCACTGGAATCCCATCTACACCTCAAAATCCTGTGCAAAGGTTCCTTCTACTCTAAAGATTTGCCTCCAGTCAAAAGACTCTCTCCTTCCTTTGATCTCTGTCCTACTTATTAGCCACTTTACTCTTAATCCATGGCAAGCATGTTGGAAGACAGGTCTTTTCTTCCCTATAAGACTATAAATTCTATGAAGCCAGGGACTCTATCTTCTATCTGCTTCTCTGGCAGGATTTTGATCCAGTGCTCAATAGCTATTTCAAGCAATGTTTCTTCACATATGAGTGTCAGAAGGAACTTTTATTTTGGTTAGGAAGCTTGGCCCTGAGCTAACATTTATTACCGATCCTACCCTTGTTTTGCTGAAGAAGATTGGCCCTGGGCTAACACCTGTGTCCATCTTCCTCTATTATTTTGTATGTTGGATTCCACCACAGCATGTCTTGATGAGCGGTATGTCAATCTGTGCCCAGGATTAGAACCTGTGAACCCCGGGCCACTGAAGTGGATCACGCAAACTTAACCACTATGCCACCGGGCTGGTCCCCAGAAGTAACTTTAAGAGGATATGTGTGGGGGACCATTAAATGACACTGAATCCTTCATTGAGATAGATAGTCTACTGACATTCCTCACTTTTCCTGTTTTAAAAAAACAGAAAATGCAGGCCTTAGGCTCAGAGAAATTTCAGACAATAATTCACTAACAGGAATTTAAGAATTATTTTGTTATAAATACACACCCACCAGTTTTTTGGGTCACCTTCTGTTTGTTGCAAGTGATAACCAGTTTTTCATTTATGGGATTGATATATAGTTTCCTTTTATAATAAGTTAAATTTAAAAAGTGAGTTATTTAAAGAAAAAATCAAGTCAATTTCAGTAAAATACTGAAGAACAAAATTGTGTAGGTGGCATATGAATGACTGAAGTTTGGGAAAATTAAGGAATGTTCTTTAGTAGACAACACATCAACTTTATTTTAACAGGTATATTATATCAATTAAAAAAACTGTACCTAATTTTAGTAGGTAATTTTTTCTTCTGAAAGATAATTTCCCCCCATAGTAAGTTGAGATAAAAATCAAACTCACTTGAAGAGTAGTCAGGGTTTCATTCAAAGACACTGGAATAATTGTGCAGATAATACACGTTTTTGCATTTCCTCCCAAGGAATTCTGGAGAATTCGTGTTAATTTGCTGTCTCGATAATTTATGAAAGCACTGAGTGAGGAACGAGTTTGGGAAGAAAAAAGAGTAAAACTTTTTATATAACAAACGTGGTTGGTTTTTAATGCAGAACCTTCAATTAACTACAGTTAAAAAATTGATTCTTTACAGGTTACACGAGGCCAAGCAAAACTACTAACTAAAAATATTCCATTTAATTTAGAAAGTAAACTTAGTAGGTCACAGTCATACATACAAGAAGCAATTCATGCTCATGGAATCACAGCAGCTTTTGAATATATGGGAGAAATCAGTACATTTGTTTGAGTGTCACTGAAATATCATAATTTTCCACCTAATGAAAAACGTTAATATTAATAGGTAAATGTACAATGGGATAAACTTACCCATCTTGTCCATCACTAAGTTTCTTGATCACTTGTCGCAAAACAAATAAGCTACGATTTATATTACAGCCTTCCTTGAGTTTCACACCTGCATTTATTAAATAAATAAATGAAACTAAAATTTTCCCCTGTACTAGATTATGAACTTACTTATCAGTAGGTTATGAGAGAAATTAGAAACTGCAGGGTCAGATGCTACAGTCTGGGCTTCAGATTAGATCTGCGCCCACCTTTATTACCACAGGTAGCAGGCGCTCTCTCTCTCTCTCTCCCACCTGTTACGTGAATCAGAAAGGCTCTCACCAGAGAAACAGCAAGAAGAAAAAGATGACTAAGAAAAGATTAAGGAGAGAAAGCCATGTCCTAAAAGAGGCCTGCTAACTCCTCAATTCAAATCTATTTTTCCAAACCCCCAAATATACGCAACTAATGACTTACAACCAAATTAGTTCATAGCAGCTCACAACCAAACACATTCTTATTTTTAAACTATTAATATGCCCACATGGCTCAAACAAAAGCACATGGAAAAAGCCCTCTCTCACTTTTATGCTCCTTTCATTCAGTTCCTGTCCCTCTACCGGGAAACCACTGTTATTAGCTTATTCTTCTGGAGATTTTTAGAAATACAAGTTCATATATATTAAGTTTTTCCCTTTCTTTTTTAAACAAATAGTAGCATACCATACACACTATTTTGCACTTTGCTTTTTTCACTTGGCAACATACCATATATCTTATTGGTAAACACTGGTCTTTCTCATTCTTTTTTATAGAATGGAATATCATTGTATGGGTCTACCAGAATGTATTCACCCAGCAGCCTGCTGAGGGACACGCAGGTGTTCAGTCTACCCTGTACACAAAAAATACTGCAAGAATCATTCCGAATAGCGATTATCTCACAGGTGCCTTAGTCAGCTATTGCTGTAATATTGCTGTTACCAAGCCAGCTTAAAACAACAGGCATTCATTTCCCATTCACAGGTCTGAGGAGCCACTGCTTTGGTGAGTACAGGCCATGCTCAGCTGAGTGTCTCTATGTCAGGCTGCAGAAAATTAACACAGAGAGAGGCTTGACACCTTTACGGTTCTGAAGCTTCCTATCCAAGTATGCTTTTCCATTTGTTTAAGTGTTCGGTTATGTCCTTCAGGTCTGTTTAAAGTTTTCTTTATTTTGATCTTGTGCAATTTTTGCTGAGTTTCTTCTCAGGTATTACATCTTCTAAGTCATTATTGTAAATGGGATCTTTTTGTACATTAAATATTCCAACAGGTTGTTCTATTATGAGTTATTCATGTCTGTACATTAATTTTGTACCCTGTCACCTTTCTGAATTTCCTTACTGATAATGGTGTCCATGGTACTCTCAGGAGCTTTCCAGCTATAAATCTCATACAGAGTTTTAGCATTTTAACTGATGCTATAGCAGCCCAAAGAATATAATTAACCAGATAAGGAAGCTGCTCTTTATGTTAAAGACTTTTTATCACAAAATTATCACCATTACCTTATTAGTTTCTAAAATGCCTGCTGCCATTTGTATTCTGTAAAAGAACAGCAGGACATTCAGACCAACATATTTCATGAGTTTTCATTACCTTCAGCACCTGTTTTTTCAGCTCTTTCCCAGCCTGCAAGATCAACCAAATTCTGTAAGAGAGGAAAATAAAACATTAGGAAGGGTAACTTGAAAATAATAAAATCCAAACTACCGAAAGAATGTTTTTAATCCATGGCTTATCTGAATACCCCGTGTTTCCTAGTCTCTCACCCCACTCTTTAGGCCTTCCCTTGTCTGAGTCTAACTGACCTCTACACCTTGTTCCTTCTTTATAACGCATCCTCTATAATGTTGCCAGAATAGTTTCACTTTCTTGCACCAAGTTCAAAATCTTACCATGGTGAACACAGTTCTCCACAATCTGGTACTTGTGTTGCTCTAGCCTTATTCCTGGCCATCTCTTACTCTTAACTCTGGATGAGCTCCTGACTATGCGCTCCACAACTCATGTACTGTTACACTTTGCCATTCCCTTTGTTTAGCTAGTTCTGACCTTCTAGTCCACCCCTACTCTCTATTCAGCACCAAAGGCACATGTTACCTTCTCAGTGTAGCTTTGCCAACTTTATCTTTTTTCCCCCACACCTTGAATGAACTGCTCTTTCAACTGTGTACCCAGAGATCTTTACAGATATGACTTATTATTATAGCCCTTACTGTGTTGTGCTAGTCATTTATGTCTCTGACTACACTGTAGCATCTTTAAAAGCATGGGCCTCTCTTTAATTTCACAAATTTTGCCGAAACAAGTGACCTCCTGTCCTGTTCCAGGCAGCATGTCAGGTGCTGGGACATGGCAGTGAGCCAGACAAAGAAGGACCCTGCGCTCAGAGAGCTCACATTCTGCATGGGGTGGGATGGGGGAGAAAGTCAGTGAGAGGAGAGAAAAAGACAAATAAGCAACATATCACCATGAGGGTAATACAGACAATTTAAACAGAGTGCCAGAGGAGGGAAGAGGAGAGGTCAGAGTATGTTCTTAGGATTGAGTGGCAGGAGAAGGCTTCCTATTTAGCTAAAATCTGCAGTGACAGAGAAGAGGAAGCCAGCCAAGCAAAGACCAAGGGACCCAGACTCCCAAATAAAGAAGAGCCAGCACACCCAGTCACAAAGCAGAAATGAGCTTTGTGTGTTCAAGAAAAAGAAAGGGCAGCATGGCAGCGTTGGTGAAGCAGAGATGGGACAAGACAGGGTAAGAGAAGTAGGAAGGGCTCAGATTATGTAGGGCTTTGTAGGCAAGAGTAAGAATTGGATTTTCTAAATGCAATGGGAAGCCATTAGAGGGATTGAACAAGAGAGTGACATATCTTGATTTAACTTTCTGAAGGGTCACCTGTGGGCCCTGGGTGGAGAACAGATTGCAGAGGGGCAAGAGTGGCAGCAGGAGCCCAGTCAGGCGGCTTGTGCAGAAATCTGAGTGGAGATGACCGTGGCTTGTGCTGGGGAGTGTGCAGTGGAGACGGTAAGTATGGAGGGATATCTTCTCTATTCTTTTCATCTCAGAGCTCAGCACTGTGCTCAGAACAGGGCAAAGGCTCAGTAAATATTCTTACTGCATTAAAAGGAAGTCAGAGATTTAAATTACTTCTCTCTGTGGAGACTTCCAGGGATAAGCAGGTCATTATACACTTCTGCTTTCTAGTCCTATCTCAGATACTTCTTTCCTCAAAATATTCAAAGAAATTTGATGTTTCTTGTACAGTATCTACCACAGATGACCTAGATACATAATAAAGGGGTGAAGTGGTGGTGAAGGCAGCATGAACTAAGGTATAAAGATGGGAACAATCATTAGTGTTCAAAGATACCAAGAGGTCCAATCTACCTTTAAGGGAGGAGCTCAGGTGGAGCAGAAGGATGTCAACTTAGACTGGTTAAGACTGGACAGATCTTGTTAAGGAAGTGATGCAACAGAAGTTTAGCCACATTAGAATTCTGTATATTGGACTGAAAAAGGAAAACCAGGTCGTGGAGGCCAGGTCCAGTGGAATGATACAGTAATTCAAGTGAGATGAGGACTTGGGTATGACACCCATGGAAAGCTAAAGGGTGGAATCAATAAGAAATGGCGATGATGGGAAAAAAGGGAAGGCAGAAAAAGATGAGGCAAAGCTGACTTGGGTTTCCAGCCTAGATGACCAGGATAATGCTGAAACTACTGGAAAAAAGGAATATTCACCATGGTAACAAAAAATAACTTGGTTTTAGTAACACTAAAGTTTGAGCTAACAGTGGGACACAGTTATAATCTTTAGGAAGATGTGAATGAGAACTCAGAGATCTAGATACAATAAAAACTCGGCTGTCATCAAAAGAGAAATGCTAACATAAAGTCAGAGGGCAAGCATGGGAAGTAAGAAAGGCCACAGAACACTCCTGTGTTGTTGTTAGGAGGGTAGGAAAAAGAAGCCACAGAAGCGAACAGGGAAGGATCAGAGCTAAGAGAACCTGGATATTATTCTCCCAGAAAGGCCAGGAGACATTCAAACCAAGGCCCCCTCCAAAGAGCCAGAAAACGACTCTCTGGGAAGACTGCATTCCAAGAAGATACCTAGAGTGAATGGGAGTCTGGAGGGTTGGACTTGATGGTATCTAAAGTCCCTAGATAATAGAGCATCAAAGAACATGAGAAAAGTCCAAAAATGGATCACTGAATAGGTCAAGAGTATTAAAGCTAAATTATTAAAAGTTAAAATTTCACTGAAATATCACAGGCCAGGTTTGGGAAACAAAACAGAAGTTAGGTTTTGTAGCATTTTTTGTTGTTAAATTAAAGCAGGACTAGACTATTGAAATAAATATTATACTGCGTAATAAAATAACTGAGGTGAACTAGAATTAGATATTTAATTAAGACTCTGACTTTTCAAAATCTAAAAGTGAATAAACATATTATAGATTTATTACTTTTTTCCCTGAAGTTTTCAAATCAAACAGAATAATCTTAAATCATATCCCACATCAAGCTAAAGAATTTAGTCCCTGAAGACAGAGAATAAAGCAATAATGGTAAGGAATAGGAAGGAAACACAAAAATGAGAGATAATTGATACAGTGCAGCAAAAAGGAAATGGGGGTTTACTTATATGGAAAGAAGGAATATTTGTATAATGCTTATATTCACTTATTCAACAAACAAGTATTGAAGATAAACTAGGTACATTGTGCTGAGGCTACAAAGATGAATGAGATATCACCCTTCTCTGACGGATTTACAGCATAAACATTGTGTTTATAATCAAAAATTTATTTTCTTATTGTACCTAAAAATGAACTTGAACATGTGATTTATTTATAACCATCCACGTAGGTATTTGTTGATTTCCCAAGTCTCAATTCTATTGGCTGAAACTAAATAAATAATAAAAAATATCCGGAGAGAAGTCAAGATGGTGGCATAAGCAGACTCTGAACTCAACTCCTCCTGGGGACACAGACAATTTACAACTACTCATGGAAAAATTACCCCTGAGAGAGAACTGAAAACTAGATAAGAGGAACTCCTGCAACAGAGGACAATCGTAATTGAGGTGGAAGAGGCAGAAACTCCCTTCTGGAGAGAAAAAAATGCCACCTTCACGAGCTGCAATGCTTCACAGCCACCCGGGAGCAGCCCAAAGGTACACAGCTCTCCCTGGAGGAGCGGGGCCCTGAGCCGGGGAGCGCCCCTGCTCTAGGCACTTCGTGGACCCAGCACAATCGAGGTGAGTGGCATAATATCTGACTTTGCCTCCTACTAAAACATTGGGGAGTACCCCCATAAAAGCTGGTTCACGAAGAAATTAAAACCGACGTTTAGAGGGCCCACGCGCAAACACACCCGTTTCAGAAATCAACATAAAATCACCAGAAAGAAAGGTGCACAGTGCTTTGGTGAAAACAGACTCACCTGATAGGCTCTGAGTGCATCTTAGTGAGAGGTGAGACCTCTCCAGGAACTGGGACATTGCCGGCGGCCATTGTTGTGGCCTGGTGTGGGCGTGCTGACACAGACACCATTGGAGTTCTCCCTGGGGCCTGCTAGCCCAGGGTCTGTCCCCCTACTAGAGCACCAGTTTAATCCAGCTCAGCCAGGGCAGGCAGCCCACCCTGTTGTTGGCCCCACCCAGCAACAAGCCCTCAGGCAACTTGTGGGCCTGCATACATTGGTGACTGGATTCTCTGCAGCCTGGTGACCGAGCCCACTTCTATGGGGCAGGGCGTTCACAAGGAGTAGGTGGAGAGTGTGGGGCAGTGGTGGAGTGTGTGGTGCGCCCACCATGGAGAGACTGGGTCCACTTCAGGAGGTTGCGCACATGGGCCAGGACTGTGTTGACTGTGTGTGTGGACCTGTGGGCGGTGGGGCTTGTCAGCTGCAGAAGACTTGTGCTTCCCAAAGACCCATATAGGGGTTTTGCCCCACTTTCCGAAGCCTGAAACAATTGGGTGCTCCCATGCCTGAGGCCAACCCCACCCAGCTGCAATCCTCAGAGAGCTGACAAGAGACTTAAAAGCTGGAGGCTTGTAGCAATTGTGAACCCCTGAGCCTAACAAACTGCCATGCTGGGGGCCTACTCACTTAAAAGAAATACTGCAAACTAAATGTGGTGTTAGAACTTGCAGCCAACTGTGCTGGGGCTTCCCACACCTGATAAAGAGACTGAAGTGCCCACAACAACTACATAACTCAGCCTCTCTGGGCGCCTACAGGGAGAACAAACATACCACAACAGAAGGACACACGTAGCCCACATAGCGGTCACTCCTGGAACATTGAGAACTGAGGGAAGCACACTGCAGGCCTGCTAAGGCATCACTTATATAAGGTCACCTATCCAAGTGCAGGGCATGTAGCTGACCTAGCTAATACACAGACACGAGCACAGGAAAAGTGGAAAAATGAGAAGGCAAAGGAATACCTTCCAAGTAAGGGAACAGGACAAAACCGCAGAAAAGGAACTAAGTGAAACAGAAATGAGCAAGCTACACGACAGAGAGTTCAAACAAAGAGTGTTAAGGATGCTCACTGATCTGGGGAGAAGAATGGATGAACTCAGTGAGAATGTCAAGAAAGAAATGGAAGATATAAAAATGAACCAATCAGAAATGAAAAATACAATACTAGAAATGAAAAATTCACTAGAGGGACTCAAAAGCAGAGTTGAGGAAACAGATGAACGGATCTGCGAGCTGGACGAAAGACTAGAAGAAATTACCCAAGCTGAACAGTTAAAAAACAAAAAACAGAATTAACAAGAGTGAGGACAGTCTAAGGGACCTCTAGGACAACGTCAAGTGCACTAGCATCCGAGTTATAGGTGTCCCAGAAGGAGAAGAGCGAGACAAAGTGGCAGAGGATCTATTTGATGAAATAATAGATGAAAACTTCCCTAACCTAAGGAAGGAAACAGACATCCAGGTACAGGAAGCACAGAGAGCACCAAAGAAAATAAATCCAAAGAGGTCCACACAAAGACACGTCATAATTAAAATGTCCAGAATTAAAGATAGAGAGAGAATCCTAAAAGCCCCAAGAGAAAGACAAGTTACGTACAAAGGCAACCCCATAAGTCTATCAGCTGACTTCTCAGCAGAAACCTTACAGGCTAGAAGAGAGTGGCACCACATATTTAAAGTGCTAAAAGGGAAAAACTTACAGCCAAGAATACTCTAGCCAGCAAGGTTATCATTCAAAATGGAAGGAGAGATAAAAAGTTTCCAGACAAAAAAATTAAAGGAGTTTGTCACCTAAAAGCCAGTGCTAGAAGAAATGTTAAAGGGGCTGATTTGAGGGGAAAAGAGAAGACCACAAATAGGAAAAATTATCTATTTCCATGATAAGAGAGTAATGGATACAAATGCACAAAAAAGAGGTTAGATATGATACCAAAAACATAAAATGAGGGAGGAACGGAGTTAAAGAGTAGAGCTTTCAGACAGAGGTCAAACTAAAGAGACCATCAATTCTGTATAGAGGTCTACTAAAACACTGAGAAAAAAAGTTAAAAAATGGCAGTAAGTACATACTTATCAATAGCTACTTTAAACGTCAATGGACTAAATACTCCAATTAAAAGGCGTAGGGTGGCTGTTTGGATAATAAAACAAGACCCATATACATGCTGCATACAAGAGACACACTTCAGACTTAAAGACACTCACAAACTGAAAGTGAAAGGATGGAAAATGTTACTCCACGCAAATGGCAATGAAAAGAGCGCTGGGGTTGCAATACTCATATCAGACAAAATAGACTTGAAAACAAAAACTGTAAAAAGAGACAAAGACGGTCAATACATAATGATCAAGGGAATGATCCAACAAGAGGATATAACACTTGTAAATATTGACGCACACAACATAGGAAAAGCTAAATATATAAAGCAATTATTAACAGACATAAGAGGAAAAATAGACAGTAACACAATAATAGTAGGGGACTTTACCACTCCACTTACACAAACGGATAGATCATCCAAACAGAAGACCAATAAGGACACACTGGCCTTTAATGACACACTAGAACAGATGGACCTAGTAGATATACACAGAGCATTCCATCCAAAAACCTAAGAATACACGTTCTTTTGAAATGCACATGGAACATCCTCCAGGGTTGATCACATATTATGTCACAATACAAGTCTACATAAATTTAAGAAGATTGAAATAATACCAAGCATCTTTTCCGACCACAATGGTATGAAACTAGAAATCAACTATAGGAAGAAAATCAGAAAAGCCACAAATAGGTGAAGATGAAACAAAATGCTACTGAACAACGATTGGGTCAACGAAGAAATCAAAGAAGAAATCAAAAAATACCTGGGGACGAATGAAAATGAAAATAAGACATGCCAGAATTTATGGGATACAGCAAAAGCAGTACTAAGAGGGAAGTTTATAGCAATACAGGCCTAGCTCAACAAGCAAGGAAAATCTCAAATAAACAATCTAAAAATGCACCTAAAGGAACTGGAAAAAGAAGAACAAACAAAGCCCCAAATCAGTAGAAGAAGGGAAAAAATAATAATCATTGCAGAAATAAATGAAATAGTAACTACTAAAACAGTAGAAAAAAATAATAAAACCGAGAGCTGGTTCTTTGAAAAGATAAACAAAATTGACAAAACTTTAGCTAGACTCACCAAGAAAAAAGAGAGAAGGTTCAAATAAGTAAAATCAGAAATGAAAGAGGAGAAATTACAACAGACACCTCAGAAATACAAAAGAATAAGAGGACAATATGCAAAGCTATATGCCAACAGATTCAACAATCTGGAAGAAATGGATAAATTCTTACAATCATACAACCTTCCAAAACTGGATCAAGAAGAAATAGAGAATTTGAATAGATCAATCACCAGTAAAGAGATCGAAACAGTAATCAAAAAATCTCCCCCAAAATAAAAGTCCAGGACCAGACGGCTTCCGTGGTGAATTCTACCAAACATTCAAAGAAGACTTAATACCTATCCTTCTCAAACTCTTCCAAAAATTTGAGGAGAGGGGGAAGCTCCCTAACTCCTTCTACGAAGCTGACATTACCCTGATACCAAAACGAGACAAGGAAAACACAAAAAATGAAAATTACAGGCCAATATCAGTGAGGAACATCGACACAAAAATCCTCAACAAAGGAGCAAATCGCATACAACAATACTTTAAAAAGATTATACACCATGATCAAGTTGGATATATTCCAGGGATGCAGGGATGGTTCAACATTTCCAAATCAATCTATGTAATATACCACATTAATAAAATGAAGAATAAAAATCACATGATCATCTCAATAGATGCGGAGAAAGCATTTGACAAGATACAGCACCCACATATGATAAAATCTCTGAATAACATGGGTACAGAAGGAAAGTACCTCAACATAATAAAGGCCATACACGACAAACCCATAGCTAATATCATCCTGAATGGTGAAAAACTGAAAGCTATCCCTCTAAGAACAGGAACCAGACAAGGATGCCCACTCTCACCACTCCAATTTAACATAGTACTGGAAGTCCTAGCCAGAGCAATCAGGCAATATAAAGAAATAACAGGGATCCAAACTGAAAGGAAGAAGTGACACTCTCACTATTTGCAGATGACATGATTTTATATATAGAAAACACTAAATAATCCACCAAAAAACTTTTAGAAGTAATAAACGAATATGGTAAACTTGCAAGATACAAAATCATCATAAAAAATCAGTTGCATTTCTATACACCGACAACAAAGTAGCAGAAAGAGAAATGAAGAAGTCAATCCCATTTGCAGCAAAAAGAATAAAATACCTAGGAATAAACTTAATCAAAGAGGTGAAAGATCTAGTACACCGAAAACTATAAAACATTGCTGAAAGAAGTTGAAGAAGACACAAAAAAAGGGAAAGATATTCCCTGCTCTTGGATTGGAAGAATTAACATAGTTAAGATGTCCATACTTCCTAAAGCAATCTATAGATTCAATGCAATCCCTGTCAAAGACAGGGACAACATTTTTCACAGAAATAGAACAAAGAATCCTAAAATTTATACGGAACGACAAGAGACCCTGAATAGCCAAAGGAATCCTGAAAGAAAAGAACAAAGCTGGAGGTATCACACTCCCTGATTTCAAAATATACTACAAAGCTATAGTAACCAAAAGAGCATGGTACTGGCACAAAAACAGACACACAGATAAACAGAATAGACTCAAAAGCCCAGAAATAAAACCACACATCTATGGATAGCTAAACTTCAACAAAGGAGCCAAGAACATACAATGGAGAAAAGAAAGCTTCTTCAACAAATGGTGTTGAGAAAACTGGACAGCCACATGCAACAAAATGAAAGTAGACCCTTACCCTACACCATACACAAAAATTAACTCAAAATGGATTAAAGACTTGAATGTAAGACCTGAAACTGTGAAACTTCTAGAAGAAAACATAGGCAGTACGCTCTTCAATATCAGTCTTTGCAACATATTGTCAAGCACCATGTCTAACCGGGCAAGAGAATAAATAGAAAAAATAAACAAATGGGACTACATCAGACTAAAAAGCTTCTGCACAGCAAAGGAAACCATCAGCAAAACGAAAAGACACCCTAAAAATTGGGAGAAAATATTTGCAAACTATACATCTGATAAGGGGTTAATCTCCAAAATATATAAAGAACTCATGCATCTCAACAACAAAAAAAAATGAACAACCTATTTAAAAAATGGGCACTCATATGATATTTGACCTTCTCCCTCTGACTTATTGGACATTGCGGGTATTATGGAAAGTGAAATAAGTCAGAGGGAGAAGGTCAAATACCGTATGATTTCCCTCATTAAGTAGTAGATAATAACAACAACAAACAAACACATAGAAACAGAGTTTGGATTGGTGGTTACCAGAGGGGAAGGGGGGAGGGAAGAGGGTGAAATGGATAATTCGGCACAAGTGTGTGGTGATGGGTGGCAGTTGGTATTTGGGTGGTGAACATGATGTAATCTATGCAGAAATAAAAGTAGAATGATGTACACCTCAAATTTATACAATGTTATAAACCCATGTAACTGCAATAAACAAAAAATTTAAAAACATAAAAATAAATTTAAAAAAATGGGCAAAAGACCTGAACAGACATCTCTCCAAAGAAGATATACAGATGGCCAACAGGCACATGAAAAGATGTTCACCATCATTAACTATCAGGGAAATGCAAATCAAAACAACAATGAGATTTCACCTCATGCCCGTCAGAATGGCTATAATTAACAAGACAGGAAACAACAAGTGTTGGAGAGGATGTGGAGAGAAGGGAACTCTCATACACTGCTGGTGGGAGTGAAAACTGGTGCAGCCACTATGGAAAACAGTATGGAGAGTCCTCAAAAAATTAAGGCTAGAACTACCATACGATCCAGCTATTCCACTGCTGGGTATTTATCCAAAGGACTTGGAAACTCCAATGCATAAAGATACATGCACCCCTGTGTTCATTGCAACGTTATTCACAATAGGAAAGACCTGGAAGCAACCTAAGTGCCCATCAAGGGACGAATGGATAGGAAGATGTGGTATAAATACACAATGGAATACTACTCAGCCATAAGAAACGATGAAATCCAGCCATGTGTGACAACATGGATTGGCATGGAGGGTACTATGCAAAGTGAAATAAGTCAGAGGCAGAAGGTCAAATAGCATATGATCTCACTCATTATGTAGTAGATAATAACGACGACAAACAAACACACAGAGACAGAGATTGGATTGGTGGTTACCCTAGGGGAAGGGGGGAGGGAGGAGGGCAAAAGGGATAATTAGGCACATGTGCGAGGTGATGGGTTGTAATTAGTATTTGGGTGGTGAATGTGATGTAATCTATGCAGAAATAGAAGTATAATGATGTACACCTGAAATTTACACAATGTTATAAACCAGTGTTACTGAAATAAACAAAAGTACCCCCATATTCCATCACCACTTTAACTTTCAAATGTGAATAAAAAAAAAAAAACCCAAACCCATTTGCTTACTGGTTAGGAAAGGCCTCAACTCCTACAGTCCTTACATCTAAATTGTAGGAGAAGGCAGCCATAAAAGAACAGGAAGAAAGATCTCTTGAATTCTTCCTACATGTTAACTAGTCATCTCGTGCTACAGATGAGAATAAACTACCAATTCATAGATGTTTTTGCCTATTTAGTTCAGTTAACAGTTCTTATGAAACCAAAGATCCAGCAGCTGAATTAAACTTTGCTTTGGTCTGTAGAGTACATCATCATGGTTCATCAACACTCACCAAATGGGACACCTTGACAGATCCTTCACAATTAGAGGGTTCATCTTTCTCTCTACTTTCCAAAATCTAGACAGAAATGGCAACTTGTAGAAAAATTAGTGTATTCTTAATTGGAAAGACCAAGTAGAGAGAAAATTACCTACCATCCTAAAAATAGCATGAGAACGACTGCTTCTCTGATTCGTTTTCGTAACTCTATAATGTCTGTTCTCTGTAAAAATGAGTCACATTTCAGCTGCATACATTAAAATGCAAAGAAAAACATTAACTTTTATTTTAACTTAAGAAAGAAAAGTGTGGTTTGAAGCCTAAATACATTCAACTGAATAGTTTTTACAAATGTTTTGAAGAAACACAGCATAAAGTCTTACTTTCTCCCTTTGTGATCCACTTCAAAGCCATTTCTGGTGTATAAACAACTTCCTCTGTGAGATCACCCACATACGGATTCCTCTGAAACAAGGTTAATGATTGGAAGAGTAGAGAAATAGAAGTCACTTAAAAGTTTGCATCTCAAAAAGAATGTGCAAACTATTACAGCATTCATTTGTGGAAGGTAAAAGTGGGCAATGGGGACCATTACTCTGTAAAAAAAATAACAAGTAAGCCTATGATATTTACAATTTATTTCCTATACCAAAGCACACCAAATTCTAACTTCATCTTATTCTTTTTAGACACTTACACAAAGGTATTACAGCTGTCAATATTTAAAAACGATACATATCCCTTAAAAGATGAGCTCTATGAACACAAGTAAGAAGACAAAAAACAAATCACAGAAACAGGAGACACTTTAAAAAATATGGAAATTAAAGGTAAACGTTCATGAACAATAATCTCATTAAGTCAGTCTATTTGTTGAGCCACTCTCTTAACTCTGTTACTCACACTGAAGTCTTCTCGAATTATTAAAGGTTTCATTTTTTGAGTGTCACAGAGTAAGTCTGTAATGGTTTCATTGTATATCTCCATGTAAGACACACGTAAGAGAAATTCCCTATCAGGAAACTAGAATAAAAAATATGTAAAAACGTCAGAGATCATCCAATTACGAAAACCTATTACTGAATGCTTGTGTGCTCTTATTAAACATTAAAATATTCTTTGAGAAGTTATCTTTGTAAAATAAACAAAAAACAAAACAAAAAAAGCCCCTATGGTTCTACATCGAGAAAAATAAACACAAATATAAATGCATTGTTTTGGAAATAATGAAAATATAGTATTATAGCATTAGAAGAGGAGAGTGCCTAGCCCAACTCTTTAAGCTTAAAATAAAACCCTACCAATAGATGTTCAAATAAGAACCTTAAAAATCATCAGGTTGCCTATCCTGGTCTCCTAACCATATCGACCCTCTCCTGCTCCTTAATGATCACTGGCAGCTATTCAAAGGCAGTGATAAGACTTCTTGTTTCTCAATGCCCACTTTTTAGCAGGCGTATTACTGCTTCAGGATGCAAGGGAAAGAATGAAAGAAGTTTAAGCTCTATAAAGTCAGTTTGTGGGGAAAAGTGAATCTATGCTCTGCCTTTCTTCTTTCCCTGTGGATAACCAAGAGAGAACTGTAAGCATACTTCCTTTCACCATGAGAAGACATTACTACTTTTACCTGTATGTACTAGAAATTTAGCTACTTACCTTCTTAACTTTGTTGAAAATGTCATGAATTGCCCTGGGGATTATTACTAAATCATCTTTGGAACCGATCATGGTATATGTTTTGCCTGAAGCAGTCTGCCCATAGGCAAATATAGTACCTGCAGAAACAAAACAGACACACGCAAGAATAAAAATGAATCTAGAGTGTGTAAAACTATCAATACTGTTGAACAGAAACCCAAGACTAAATAAAGCATTTCTGCAGTGAATACAAACCATTGTAGCTTTGCATGGCAGAGTCTATGATTGGTACTGCTATTTCTTCATACACATTTTCAGTCGATTCATTATTGAGAATGACACGATCTAAAAAAAACAAAAACACAGAAGTTAAAGCAAACAAATCAACTATGCATTCATTCTGAATTAGTAGTTGCCCAAAGAAATAAAATTGTCAGAATATGGTATGATAAAATATTTGTCGCAATATTTTCTTCAACTTAGTAGTCCTCTGAAAATACACTTCTCTATAAGGTAAAATGTGTTGGTTCTCACACACAAAAAAACACAAGTCAGTTATACTATGTGCTTTCAAGAGGGAGTAAGGCACAGTGGCTGAATGTGGGGGTCTGGAATCTGACTGTCTGCGAATCTTGGTTCTGCAAATAAGTACAAGCTGTGTGACTTTGGGCAAGGTGGTTGATGTCTCAGTGCCTAAATTCCCTAACCTGTAAAATGAATACATATTATCTTCCTTATAGAATTACTGTGAGCCTATGGTTAATACTCGGGAAATGTGAACTATTACTAGTCTTTGAGAAATTTTAGTGTTTATACCATGTCTAGCAAGAAGGCCTGGCTCAAACTAAACCAGGAAATGCAGACATTTGGAAGAAAAGTACTGAACGAAGCTGAGGGGTTACAGAGAATGGCCGGTTGGCTGGCTGCTGAAGGCTGGGTTTAGGGCAGCATTTGCACTGATGAATCCACTAGTCCAGGATGCAGTTTCTGTTTTTGTAAGTGCATCAGGAATGGACCACTCTTTCAGTGGTGGCCTCACATTAGAAAGCTTACAAGAATGGATTTGTAAATCAGGAGGGAAATGTACAGACCATCTTGAGAAACTCAGTGATGACACTGCTCGCACCATGACCACATATCTGCCCTTGTAGGTGGAACCATATGGAGAGCCAAAGTGCCATTGGAAAGCTGTTGGGGTCCTGATTTCAGAGCAAGGACAGATGGCAGGATTATTCAGATCTCAACGCCAACAGCTTCAGACAGGTGGGTGAGTCCAAATCCTTTGTGAGCATGCACGGCCACTGACAACCTATAGTACTTGAGTCTGAATGCCTGTGTATCCCTTGTTCTTGTTTTTCTAATCTCTAGCACACACTGTTTTACCTTTTTAAAAATTATGTTGATACTATCAAATAGTCTTTTAGCAGGAATCATTTTTTAACCTATACATCTTTGCTCCAAAGCCTTATATGCTGGGTTTCTAGTGTAACACTAACTCGACAACCTAAGCACTCGTACTCCTAAGGTTGTTGAGAGGACCTCACTGTCCTCTACGGTGCCTAAGTGGAAACATGGTAGTGTGGCTGGAACATAGATCTGACTCCCCCATCTGCTGGCTGTGTGACTTGCGTATCAGTTCCTCATTAAAATGGGAAGGTACATACTGCACAGGCTGGTTAGGAGAAATAAATGAGTTAATATACATGAAGTGCTTAGAATGGTGTCTGGCACATTGTCAGCACATATATGTGTGGGAAATCAATACACAAATCAGCCTAGCCAATGTTGAGGGCCTCCAAGTCCCTTTCTCCCAGCTGGTTCTCACTCATCCTGCAGGCTCCAGGGTAAGTGGTACCATTTCAGACACCTAGACTAGTTAGACCCCCTGCTACAAACTCCCACAAAGCTATGTCATCACGAGTGTAATTAGTTGTTGAAAGCCTTTCTTCCCACCATATGATAAGCTCCACAAAAGTGGTGGTAGGTCCCTGCTGTATTCTAGCAAAGAAGGAATATCTTCACTATTTATTCTGTCAAGAGTTTTCCTGAAAATAATTGTGGAAAGAATATACTAAACTGAAACATCTTAAAGATGACTCGACATTAAGCAACAAATTTTGGGCTTACAGAGTCTTAGGCCACAAATACACTAACAAATAAGAGGAACAGTGTTAGTTTCAGTCATAAGGCACTATGACTATAATCGTGTTTTAAATATCAATTTATTACCTTACTTATCATATGTGATAAACAATTTTTTAAAATTTCCACTGAAGGAGTTTACGGAAGGCTTAGTCTGATCTTTAATGACAAATGCAGTATTATTGAAAAGCCTTTTGTACTCAATAGAAAAGAATAATACGTTACCGTTTGATGCTATTATAAGCTTACCAAAATTGAAGGATATACTTCCATCAACTTGATAAATAGTATTATTGTCAGTTTTCCAGTGATCTTGCATAGCCCCTCCAAGAGCTTCTTTCCTAAAAGAATAAAAACAGTGCATTTTAATACAACTGGTTTTGAAGTCATGTTACATGAAAGAGAATTTAAAAGATTTCATATTCTGAAGAATATTTCAAAAGATCTTAATGACCTATACTATATACAAGAGCCATGTGGAAAGTCCCCCGTTGAGGGGTCAGCACTTTTAAGTGGGGTTTCAGCGACCTCCTGCCCTGTCATGGGCCTTTCCTTGGGAAGCTCTCCACTCCCCTCCCCCTACCCAGTACTGGCCACTGAAGAGAGACATTCAAATCCAACTCCAATTATGTCCTTCCTGCTTAACATCTTTGAAAACCATCTGAAATCCTTAATATGGCACATGAGACTGGGATCATGTTTATTTCTCTCTTCAACCTTATCTTCCTCTAACTTCCTATATACCCCCTAACTCCATACAAATCAACTATCTGAAGGTTCCCCCAAGATAACAGATTCAATCCCTCTGTGCCTGGAATACCCTGGCTTACCTTTCCAACAAATAACTTAACTATTCTTTCAGGAGTTTCCTGACACCAGCCCTGCCCCTTTCCCCACATTGTTATCTAAGGGAAGCACTAATGAGCCCTCAGCAAACACTCTCCACCTGCCTGTCATAGCACTTGTCACAATGTATTGTAATGGTTTCTTTATGTAGCTGTCTTCTAATGCATTAGATAATGAGCTCCTAAAAAATAGGAAATTCCTCATCTGGATATGCTCATTTATTAAACACTCTAATATTTACCACATAATTCTCAAACAGAAAAATGTGTTTGTATTCTTGGGGAGGGGCAGAGATTAGAGAAGCAAAAAGCCTTCATTTCTTCCCGTTCCCCAGGGCAACAACGGTAGTACCTACACTGTACCCCAAAAAAAAAAAATGGACTTCAATACTGATAAATCTCAGTCATTCAACATTCTGCTTGCTGAATTCAGCCATTGACTGTGAAGTCTTGAGCGCCGTCTGAACCCAGTGCAACAAGAGAGACTCGGCCTTGCTGTCAAGGACACAGTAGAGGGGGAGACAGCCTAGTGCACCAGGACCACCTGTGAGGAGCGGCAGAAGCTCTTTCCCACAGGCGTCCCTGACTGGGGGGGGTGGGCAAGCGGGGGCAGGGTCAAGGGGGTGGGGGCCTGAGTTACAGCGGAGTCAAGCGAATCCCACAGCGGGACCCTCCAACCCCTCCTTGTCACTGTACCAAGAAGGAAACCGTGCAAGGCTGTGCGGGAACGGGTGGCGAGGAGCAACTCCTCAGCTCCGGGCTGCCTCGGGGACCTGGCCGGGTCGTGCCGCCTACCTGCTGAGGGGCCGCAGGCGCACGCAGACGGTGATGGCCTTCTCCTCCGCCATCCTGCTGGCCATCCTGCTGGCCATCCTGCCTTGAACGGGAACTGGTCCAGATGCCGCGCTGCAGCTGCGGAGCGCCAGGCCTCCCCGCTTAAAGCTTTCAATTTCCCCAATGCCGCGTTTGAATGGGCTGCCGCCTCCTGATGCTTCTCACCTGCAGCGCATGCTCAGCTAAAGGGGGCAGGGGGGTTAAAGGGTCTGGAGATAGCGCTCTAGGGGAATGCAGAGAGCCGCTATCCCAGTAATAGCAGAAATTGCTGTCACCTGCTGAAAGCCACTGAGGGGCAGGCAGCCATTTACAAACACATCCTCCACCGCACCCTTCAAGAGTTTGCAATCTGTAGAAAAAACAACGCAGAAAAACTTTTTCACTAACAAAAGAGAATTATGACATTTAAACAATCACACTTTATTTTTTAATTAAAATGAGTCAAACGACGAGTTGCAAGTCACTACCCAGCCCAGAAACATAAGAAACTTGTGCTATTTAGAAACTCTGAGATTTAGGTTTCTCCTCTTGCTTTCTTTTTCTTGAAACTCCTGTTTCCATTGGCTGTCAGTTCCTGAAAGGTTGACTTAGGAAAAGAATTACCGAAGAATGGAAAAACTCACTTAGTAATGAGCTGAAACTTTTATTAGCGGAAGTGGGAAAGTGATTCTAAATTCTTTCCCAGAAACAGTGCTTGATTTTCCTTTGTTTTAAAGATTTATTTATTTATTTATTTTGCCCCCCAAAGCCCCAGTAGATAGTTGTATGTCATAGTTACACATCCTTCTAGTTGCTTTATGTGGGACTCGGCCTCAGGATGGACGGAGAAGTGGTGCCTCGGTGCACGCCCGGGATCCGAACCTGGGCCGCCAACATCGGAGCGCGTGCACTTAACGGCTAAGCCACGGGGCTGGCCCTTCCTTTGCTTTAAATATGCATCACAGTAAAGTATTACATATTCTGTAGGAGATTTCATTTTCTTTCAGTCCTTTTCTTAGTTGATTTAAGATGCATCAAGAATTAACTCCTTTCAGGGTCCGCCCGGTGGTGCAGCAGTTAAGTGTGCGTGCTTCACTTCGGTGGCCAGCGTTCGCATGCTTGGAACCCCGGGCAGGCACCAATGAACCGCTTGTCAAGCCATGCTGTGTCAGTGTCCCTTATAAAGTAGAGAAGATGGGCACAGATGTTAGCTCGGGGCCAGTATTCCTCAGCAGAAAGAGGTAGACTGGCATCGGATGTTTGCTCAGGGCCAGTCTTCCTCACAGACAAACGTTTTAAAAAAGAATTCTCTCCTTTCCCTCACCAAAAACATGACCTGCAGTTACTAATAACGGTTCATTATTTAGAGGAGTAGAAAAGTCTATTGATTCAATAAAACTATTTTGGAGGGTAATTTTGCAATATCAATAAAATATGAAAGGCACGTGTATGCCAGCAATTCTAAGACTTTATTTATAGATCTATTTGAAGTGATGAAATCCCGCCATTTGTGACAACATGGATGGGCATTGAGGGTATTATGCAAAGTGAAATAAGTCCGAGGGAAAAAGTCAAATACCATATGATCTCACTCATTAAGTAGTAGATAATAACAACAACAAACAAACACATAGTGACAGAGTTTGGATTGGGGGTTGCCAGAGGGGAAGGGGGGAGGGAGGAGGGGGAAATGGATAATTTGGCACATGTGTGTGGTGATGGGTTGTAATTAGTATTTGGGTGGTGAACATGATGTAATCTATGCAGAAATAGAAGTATAATGATGTATACCTGAAATTTATACAATGTTATAAACGAATGTTACTGCAATAAACAAAAAATTAAAAAAAAATGAAAAGCAAATAAATAAATATATAGATAGATAGATAGATTTGAATGACTGTGCAAGGACATATATATGAGGCTATTACTTGCAGCGTTGTTTACAGTAGCAAATGGCCGAAAACACATTAAATTCCAATAAATATGGCACTAATTAAGTGGATGGCATTTTATCAATACAATGAAACACTATGTAGCCAGTAAAAAGAATGATATTGCTCTTTATGTGTACTTTAGAAAGCCATCCCAGATGTTTCATTAGCTGAAAGAAATCTAAAGTGAAGGACTGTATGCACAGTGTGGTCCTATTTGATATTTTCAAAGGATATTTGTATGTCTCGATATGCATACATGATTTCTAGAATGGTACACAGAATATGCCTAGTTTCTTTGGAGAGGGAGGACTCAGTTAGATAATGGATCAGCCTTTCATTGTCCAGTAGTTCCCCCTTATCTGTGGTTTTGCTTTCTGTGATTTCAGTTACCTGAAGTCACCTGCAAACTGAAAATATTAAATGGAAAATTCCAGAAATAAATAGTTCCTGAGTTTTAAATTGTATGCCACTCTGAGTGTCATGTTGAAATCTCGAGCCATTCTACTCTGTCCTGCCCTGGACGTGACTCATTCCTTTGTGCAGGAGATCCACCTTGTGTCCACTACCCACCCATCAGTCACAGTAGCAATATTGGTTATCAGATCGACCATCGATATTGCAGTGCTCGTGCTCAAGTCACCCTTATTTTACTTAATACTAGCAGAAAAGCACAGGAGGAGTGATGCTGGCCATTTGGATATGCCAAAGAGAAGCCACAGAGCAGCTGCTCTCATAGAGCTACGATTCTCTGAGGGCTGATGGATAGTGCACAAACTTCCCTCTCTATTCCTACTTCTGTCTCTCTCTCTACTGCTATTGGGTGGTTGTGAGAAGAGGAGTACAGCCAGATCAAGGGAGAGATTGATAAGGTGGGGGGTGGGGGTGCTAGTTTCTTATGAAACACATTCTTGTGGGTAGAAGCAGAAAATACAGAATAAACATGTAAGTAAAATAAGATGATGAGAGGAGGGGCCACTTTAGATGGGGTGTTCAATGAAGGCCAAAGGAGGGGACCTTTGAGGTGAGACATACATGATAATAATTAGCCAGACTTGGGAGGTAGGAGAGAGGGCTTACCAGACAGAGGGACAAGTAAGTCAAAGAATCAAAGGCTCGTATGTTAGCCACGTGTCTGAGGCACAGAAGGAAGGCCACTGTAGTTAGAGCATTTGGGGCAATGGAGAGAGGTAGGTGAGGCCAGGTCCTGTGGGGCTTTGTGGACCATGATGAAAAGTTTGGATGTTATTTAATAGTGAGGAGAAGCCTATGGGAGACTTTAAGCAAGAGAGTGAAAGGGGATTCACTAATTCCTCCAAAGAAGATTTTCGTTTCTATTTCACTATGAAAGTAGGAGCAGGCAGAATAAACTTTGCAATGACTCCTGTCAGCCTGTCTACCCACCCACTTGTCTGTGCCCATTTCCACAGTCTTCCAGATTGTAATAAGATGAACAACTGTCTTCCACTCTGACAATCTCCCCACCTGTGCACTGGATCCTACCCCTTCCTGCCTACTCTTCTCTCTCTTGCATCGTCATTTCCCCTGCTCATTTAAACCAATCTCCTCAGCAAACACATGCCTTAGTTTCTCCCATCTTGGACATCTGATAGATACTGCAAACTTAAAATACTGATACCAAATTCATGATCTTCCCTCAAAATCTGCTCAAACCAGTTTTCCACATCTCAGTTGATGGCAAATCCACCCTTCCAGTTACCCAGGCCACAAACGGTGGAGTCCTGATGCTTGACTTCTTTCTCCCAAAGTTGACATTCAATGTGCCTGAGAACTATGTTGGGGCTACCTTGAGAATATTCCAGAATATGATCAGTTATCACAACTTCTGCTATCCATCAGATCCAAAACAGCATCATCTCTCACGGAACTCATCTCCATGTTTCTACCTTTGCCCACCCCCACTGCCAGTCTATTCTCAACACAGCAATTTCAGTGATCCTTTTACAATGTAAGTCAGGTCATGTTAATCCTTTCTGAAGACCCCCAGGGCCACTGATCCTGATTTTTCTCAGGATAAACCTACAGTCTAACTGTCTCCCGAGCCGTACACGACTCTGCCCCTTCTTACCCTCTGGCCTTACCCCCTGCACTCCCTTTTTCCCTCTCCATTCAAGCCACACTGGTCTCTTCACAGTTTCTTGAATACTAGACAGGCTCTCTCTCTCTCTCTCTCTCTCTTTTTTATTTTTTTGCTAAGGAAGACTCACCATGAACTAAAATCTGTTGTTAATCTTCCTCTTTTTTTTATGTGAGCTGCCACCGCAGCATGGCCACTGACAGATGAGTGGTGTGGTTCCATGCCTGGGAACTGAACCCAGACTGCTGAAGTGGAGCACGCTGAGCTTTAACCACTAGGCCATCGGGGCTGGCTCGACAGGCTCCCTCTTGATTAAAGCCTTTGCACTGGCTGTTCTTTGCCTGTTAGGCCCTTACCCAAGCTATCTAAGTTTCTCTTCTTCCATTTAATTCTGCGATCTACTCAGATGTCACCTTCTCAGAACTCTGTCTGTATAAAACAGCAACTTTCTTGTCTGCTCCCTCTGTTTCTTTACTCCTCTTCTTCTTTTAAAATATTATAAATTTCAGATATAATATCTGTGTGTTAATTTGTGTATATATTATTTGTCTTCTCTCACTAAAGTGTCATCTCTATGAGGCTAGAGGCCTAGTTTTTATTTACTCATTATTCCTTGCACCTAGAAAGATTCTTGGAGTATGGTAAACATTCAGTTAAAAAAATTTCTTATTCTATCACTCAATATATACATATTGGTGTAATATCTGGAAAGATACATGGAATATCCTTAGTCTCCTTTGGAGGGGAGGACTAAGCTACAAGATAGACCTAACCATGGTGGTGGCACCTGTGACCCCAGCCCACTCAGAAGTGGTGATGATGCCCACAAACATGGTACCACCAGCAGTGTTGGTGACAGCAACCCCAGAAAAGCCAGGAACAGCAGCAGAGGCAGTATGAGCGACTCCAGTCCCCCTAGTCACAGCAGCACCTGAGGCTGCAAAGAGCGAGTTAGCAAGGGCAGTAGAGCCTGTGACCCCAGTCCCCCCAGCTAGAACAGTGCCTGCAACCCTGGCCCACCACCTGTGGCAGTAGCACCTCTGGACCAAACATCCTCGCATGTGGCAGGGTGCCCATGTCCTTGGATCCTGCCCCACCCTCTCCCTCCTCCCACTGTAGTGGGGGAACCCATGACCCAGGTGACCCTGGAATCAGCGGAGGGACTAGACAGCCTGGGGAGCTCAGTGGTGATGCCTGAGATTGCAGTGACACCAGCAGCAGCAAAGCACCAGCAACCTTGGAGGCACAAGCGGCACAACAAGGGCACCAGGAACACCACTGAAAGAGGCAGTGGAGGGTGGAAAGCACAGCCATTCAAATACAACCAGAAGCATCTCAGAATCAAAGTACACAAAGCCCTACCTAAATAAGAACGGTACTCACTACTAGAAATGCACCAGCAGAAGAACAACTCATCAAGCACCATGGAAAAATATGGTAACACGTTATCACAAAAAGAAAACAACAATTCTCCAGAAACCAAACTTGAAGTTATGGAAGATTGCAGTCTAGCCAATACAGAATTCTAAATAGCTGTCATCAAGAAACTCAATGAGCTACAAGAAAACTCAGCAAGACAGCTCCTTGAGCTCACGAATAAAATCAATAAACAGAAGGAGTACTTTATCAAAGAGATTGAAATTCCAAAAAAAGAACCAAACAGAAATTCTGTAGCAGAACTCAAAAAATGAGATGAACAAGACAGTAGAAAACATTGGAAATAAAGCACACCATATGGAAGTGAAAATTAGCGAACTCAAAGATAGAAACTTAGAAATGATAGAGGTAGAAGACAAGAGAGAAATAAGATTTAAATAAAAATGAAAAATTAACAAATTCTGTGAGAAATATCCAACTCCATTAGCACAATACCCTCAAGCTTTATCCATGTTGCAAAGGGCAAGATTTCATCTTTTTTATGGCTGAGTAGTATTCCATTGTGTACATATACCACATCCTCTTTATCCATTTGTCCCTTGATGGGCACTAGGGTTATTTCCAGGTCTTGGCTATTGTGAATAATACCACAATGAACATAGGTGTGTATATATCTGTACCTATTCGTGTTTTCATGATCCTTGGATAAATACCCAACAGTGGGATAGCTGGATGATATTGTTGTTCTATTCTCAGTTTTTTGAGGAATCTCTATACTGTTTTCCGTAGTGGCTACGTCGGTTTGCATTCCCACCAGAGTGTTTGACACTTTCCTTCTCTCCACATCCTGTCTGACGCTTGGTGTTTCCTCTTTTGTTAATTACAGCCATTCTGGTGGGAGTAAGGTGATAGCTCATTGTAGTGTTGATTTGCATTTCCCTGATAGGTAATAATGTTAAACATCTTTTCATGTGCCTGTTAGCCATGTGTATCTCTTCTTTGGATAAATGTCTGTACAGATCTTTTGTCCATTTTTTAATTGGGCTGTTAGCTTTTTTGTCATATCATTCTTTGAGAATATTATATGGCAACCCTCATACTTGACCACCATTATTTCTGAACACCTTCATAACTGATCACCCCTTTATCAGACCAGCCTCATGTCTGACAACCCTCATAACTGATCACCCTCATATCTCACCAACTTCATATCTGTTCACACTCATATCAGAGCACCCTCATGTCTTACCACCCTCATATCTGGTCTCCATTATATCTGGCCACTATCACATCAGGTCACCCTCATATCTGATCACCCTCAGTATATGATCCCCCTTATATAAGACCAACCTCATAAGTGGACCCCCTCATATATGTTCACCCTTATATCTGACAACTCTTGTATCAGACTACCCTCATATCTTCTCACATTAATATCTGATTGCCCTCATAACTGTTCCTTCTAACACATGACGATGCTAATATCTGACCATCTTCAGACCTGATCACCCATATATCTGAATCCCCTCATATTTCATCACCCCCATATGTACCCAACATCCTATCAGATCACCCTCATATACGATAGTCCTTAATACCTGATCAGCCTTGTATCCGATTACCATCATATCTGACTACCTCATATCTGGCCACCTCGATTGCTGACCAACAATATTTGTGACAAACCTCACATCTGACCACCCAGATATTAGATCACCCTCATATCTGTCCGCCATCATGTCTGTCCACTGTCAAAACTGATCATCCTCCTATTCGACCACACTCCTAAATTATCACTCTCACATATGACCACCCACATATATGACTATTCTCATATATAACCACTCTCATACCTGGCATCCTTAATATACAACGACTCTCGTATCTGACCACCTTCATATCTGCCCACCCACATATCTGGCCACCCTGATATCTGACCATCCTCATATATGGCCATCATCATATCTGATCACCTTTATCTGACCAACAACATATCTGACCATCCTCGGATCTGGCCACTCTCAATTCTGACAATCCCTTTATCTGCCAACCCTCATATTTTACCACTCTCATGTCTGATCACACTCATCTGATCACCCTCTTATCTGACTACACTCATATCATATCATCCTCATTTCTGATCAACCTCGTATCTGTCCACCCTCATGTCTGGCCAACCTCATATTTGGAAAGTCAGATATCTGACAAGCCTCACATCTGATCAACCTGATATCTGACCACTCTTAAATGTGATCACCCTCATATCTGAAAACGCTGATATATGAACACCTGCATATCTGTTTGCTCTCATATAAGATCGTCCTCAATATTGGACCACCCTCATATCTGGTCCCATTCATATGTGACAAACTTCATATCTTATCACCCTTATATCTGACCAACCTCACATTTGACAACCCTCATATCTCATCACCCTCAATTCTTTTCTTTTTTTTTTTTAATTTTTGGTTTATTGTAGCAGCATTGGTTTATAACATTGTATAAATTTCATGTGTGCATCATTATACTTCTATTTCTGAGTAGATTACATAATGTTCACCACCCAAGTACTAATTACAACCCATCACCACACACATGTGTCTAATTATCCCTTTCGCCCTCCTCGCTCCCCCGTTAACCTCTGTTAAACAACAATCCAATCTCTATCACTATGTGTTTGTTGCTGTTATTATCTACTACTTCATGAGTGAGATCATATGATATTTGACCTTCTCCCTCTGACTTATTTCACTTTGCTTAATACCCTCAATGTCCATCCATGTTGTCACAAATGCTGGATTTCATCGTTTGTTATGGCTGAGTAGTAGTCCGTCGTGTGTATATACCACATCTTCTTTATCCATTCGTCCCTTGATGGGCACTTAGGTTGCTTTCAAGTCTTGGTTATTGCGAATAAAGCTGCAATGAACACAGGGTTGCATGTATCTTTACACGTTGTTGTTTTCAAGTTCTTTGGATAAATACCCAGCGGTGGAATAGCTGGATCATATGGTAGTTCTATCCTTAATTTTTTGAGGACTCTCCATACTGTTTTCCATAGTGGCTGCATCAGTTTTCACTCCCACCAGCAATGTATGAGAGTTCCCTTCTCTCTACATCCTCTCCAACATATCTGACCACCCTCATATCTGATCACCCTCTTCTCTGACCACCCTCTTATCTGATCACTCTTGTAGATGACCACCCTCATATAAGATCACTCTCATATATGATGTCCCTCAATATCTGATCACACTCCTCTTGGACCACTCTCATATCTGTTCACTCTTATATCTGACCCTACTCATATCAGACCACCCTCATATCTTCCCATGGTAATATCTGACCACCCTCATATCTGTTCTCACTAATATCTCATGATGCTCATATCTGGCCATCTTCAGATCTGATCACCTATATATCTGAAAACCCTCATATCTGACCACACCCATATCAGTCCTCCATCAAAGCAGATCACATCGTATACAATTGTCCTGAATATCTGATCACCCTCATGTCTAATCCCAGTCAGATATGGCCACCCTCCTATCTGATCACTATTACTGACCACTCTCCTATCAAACCACCCACATACTTTGCCAACCTCATATTTCATAACGCTTTTCTCTGAACAAATTTATATCTGAGCACATTCACATCTGACCACCATCATAACTGATCACCCTCACATATGATCACCTTCAAATCAGAACACAATCACTTCTGATCACCCTCATATATGACCACACTTATATCTGGCAACTCACTTACCTGATCACCCTGATTTCTGATAGGTCATATCTTATTACAGTCATATCTCATCACACTCATATCTGTCCACTCTGATATCCTTCTAACCTCATATCAGGAAACACTGATTCCTGAATACCGTCTTATCTGATTGCCCTCATAGCTAAACATCAATATTTATGCACCCTTATATGTAATCTCCCTCATATGTGGAAACACTAATATCTGTTCACACATACATATGACCAACCTCCTATCTGACCAACCTCATATCTTCTCACAATCATATCAGATCACTCGTATATCTGATCACCCTCATATCTGGCAACCGTCATATCTGGCCACCTTTGTCTCTGATCACCATTATATCTGACAGCCCTCATATCTGACTACCCAGTTATCGGGTCACCATCGTATCAGACCAACATCACTTCTGACCACCATCTTATCTGATGACCATCATATTTGAGCACCTTCCTATAGGACCACCCTCATATATGACCACCCACATATATGATCACACTCATATCTGGCCACCCTCATACCTGACCACCCTAATATACAATCCCTCTCATATCTGATCACCCTCATATCTGACCACCCTCATATGAGTCAACACTCTTATCTGACAACCCTCAAATCAGATCACAATCATATTTAATCACCCTCATATCTGATCATGCTCACATGTGACCACCCTTGTGTGGGACCACTCTCATATCTGCCCACACTCATATCTGGCCGCCCTGATATCTGACTATCCTCGTATATGGCCACCATCATATCTGATCGCCTTTATGTGATCATCTTACCTCACCACCCTCATATCTGGCCACCCTCATTGCTGATGACCCCTTTTCTGACAACACTCATATCTTATCACCCTGATATCTGATTACACCCATCTGATCACCCTCTTATCTGATTAAATTCATATATGATCAACATCTTGTCTGGTCGCCCTCATATCTGTTCACCCTCATGTCTGGCCGTCCTCATATCTGGACAGTAAGATATCTGATATACCTCACATCTGATCCCCCTCATATCTGACCACCCTCAAATGTGATCACCCTCATATCTGAAAACCCTGATATCTGACCATCCTCAAATCTCTTTGCTCTCATATCTGATCGCCCAATATCTGATCATCCTCACATCTGACCCCCTTCATGTTTGGACACCCTCATATCTGATCATCCTCATATTTGCCCTACCTCTGATATGGCCAACCTTATATGTGGCCCCCCTCATATCTGAAAACCTTCATATCTGATTACCCTCATGTCTGACCAACCTCATATCTGATCACACTCATATCTGACCACCCACTCATATCTGACCAAATATGAGCCTGCTCATATTTGACCACCATCAGTTCTGACCATCCTCCAATCTGACCAGCCTTATATTTTACCACATTCATATCTGATCACCATCTTTTCTGATCTCCCTCACATGTGACTAGCCTCATATCTGACCAACCTCATGTCTGATCACAGTCCTTTCAGACATCCCTCATATCTAACCTCTCTCTTGTCCTATCAGACTCATATCTGATCAACTTCACACCTGATAACATTCTTCTCTGACCACTCTCATACCTTGCCACTTTTATATCTAATCACGATTATTTTTGACAACCATGATATCAGATCATCCTCATGTCTGACCATCCTCATATCTGACCAACATCATATCTGATCTCCGTATAATCTGATTACCCTCATATCTGGTCACCCTTGTCACTGAGAAACCTCATATCTCCTCACACTCATATCTGACCACTCTCCTATCTGTTAACCCTCATATTTGATCACACTCATATGTGATCACCCTCCTATTTGATCACTCTCATGTCTCTCCACACTCATATCTGGTCACCAACATATCTGATACTATTCGATATGTGATCACCCTCATGTCTAATCACACTCATATCTCACCACCCCAATATCTGATAACTCTCTTATGTGACCACCCTCATATCTGTTCACCATCTTATCTAACCACACTCATATCTGATCTCCTTCATATCTGTTTGCTCTCAATATCTGACAACACTCTTATCTGACCACACTCATATCTGGTCACTGTCATATATGTCCACCCTCAATTTGCTATCAACTTCATATCTCATCACCCTAATATCTGAGGACCCTCATATTGGATCTTCCTCATATCTGAATCACCTTCATATATGACCACCCTCATAAATGACCACTTCATATATGGCCACTCTCATTTCTTACCACCTTCATATCTGACCACCCATATATCTGACCACCCCCCTCATATCTGACAACCTTCGTATCTGACAACCTCATGTCTGGCCAGCCTCATGTTTGATCACCCGTATAGGTGATCAGGCTCATATCCTATCATCCTGAATATCAGACGACTGTCATAGCTGATCTCCCTCCTGTCTGACCTCCCTAATATCTAATCACCATCTGAATTGACCACCTCATATCGGACCACCTTCATGACTGACCACCCTCATATTTGATCATCCTCATATCTGATCACATTCATATATCACCACCCTCATATAAGATCACCCTCATATGTGAAATCCCTCATATCTGACCACTCTCATATCTGATCACGATTTTATCTGACCTCCTCATATCTGATCATCCACATATCTGTTCTCCCTCAATGACTGATCACCCACATATCAGACCACCGTCATATATGACCACCCTCATATAGTCTCAAACTCTTATTGGAAAACCCTCCTATCTGAACTCACACTTGTCTGTCCACCCTCATATTTTTCCAACTTCATATCTGATCACAATTTTATCTGGCATCCCTTATATCTGATCACCCTCATATCTGACCACAGTCATATCTGATCACCATCCTGATTAGTGTTATATCTGACCACTCTCATTTCTAATCACCCACATATAAGTTATCAATAAATATCTGATCACCCACATATCTGATCACCATTTTATGTGATCACCCTCATATCTGACCACACTCATATCTGGCTACCCTAATATCTGATCACCCTTATCTGATCATCCACATATATGAACACCCTCATATTTTGTCTCCCCCATATCTGATCAACCTTCATCTGATTGACTTCAATCTGATCACCCTAATATTTTATCACACTCATTTATGTTCACCTTAATAGCTGACCACCCTCATATCTGGCCATTCTTATATCTGGCCAACCTCATATCCGACCACCCTCATGTCTGTCTGCTCTCTTAGCTGTATCATAATTATTTCATCACCCTAATATCCGACCATCCTCATATCTGGCCACCCACACATCTTATGACCCTTATAACCGACAACCTTCACAACTCATCACCCTCATGTATGATCACCCACATATCTTGCCCCATTCATATCTGATCACCCTTATATCTGACAACCATCATATCTGATCATCGTCCTTTCTGACCACCCACATTTCTGATCACACTCATATCTGCCCAGCCCTCATATCTGGCCCCCTTTCATAAATAACACCCTGATATCTGATCACCAAAATACCAGACCACCCTCATATATTACCAGCATCAGGTCTAACCACCCTCCTGTCTGATGATCCTTATATCTGACTATCCTCATGTCTGATCGCCCTCATATCTGATTACCCACATGTTGGACCACCTCATATCTGATCACCATTATATTAGACCGTCCTCATATGTGTCTAACATCATATCAGACCAAACTCATATCTTATCACCCTTTTAAGTGATCAGCCTTATTTCTGAGGCTGACAACCTATAACTGACAACCCTCATATCTCATCACCCTAATATATGACCACATCATATCTGATAACACTCATATCTCATCCTCGTCTTATATGATCACTCTAAAATAATATCAGTCCCATACCTGTCCCCCCTCATACCTGATCGCCCTGATATCTGATAAATCTCGAATCTAACCACCCTCATAGCTGATCACCCTTATATCAGACCATCCTCATACATGATCAACATCATATCAGGCCACAGTCGTATCTGGTCATCATTGTAAGTGATCACCCTCATTTCTGACCACCCTCATATCTCATGACCCCTATAACGGATAGCCATCATAAATCATCAATCATATATGACCTTAGTCATATCTGATAACCCTCATTTATGATCACACTCATATATGATGAACATAAATTCTTGCCACTCTCATATCTGTCCACCCTCATATGTGATCACTCTCATGTCTGATCGCCATTAGTATGAGATGACCCTCATATCAGATTCTCCTCATATTTGACCACCCTCATAACTGATCACCATCTTATATGACCACTCTCATATCTGATCACCCTTAGATCTTATTGCTCTCCATATGTGATCACCCTCATATTTGCCCAGCCTTATATCTTCACACATTCATAACTGATCACCTTCATATGATCATCCTCATATCTGGCCACCTTCATATCTGATTACCCTTCTATCTGAACAACACTCATTTCTAATCACCCTCATATCTGACGACACTCATAGGCGGTCAACCTCATATCTGGACACCATCGTATCTGGCCACCCTCATATCTGATCAGCGTCATATCTTACCACCCTCATACCCGATCACCCCCGGTTAAGATCACCTTCAATATCAAATAGCCCTCAATATGTGGTCATCCTCATTTCTGATCACCCTCATATTTGACCACCATCATATCTGATCCCTATCATATCAGATAGCCCTCAGTATGTGATGAATCTCCAATCTGATCACCCTCATTTCTGACCACACTCATATCTACTCACCCACTTTTGCTACAACAATCCTATCCGAGGACCCTCATATCTGACAACCCACATATCTGTTCAGCCTCTTATGTGATCATCCTCCATATGTGGTCACCCTCATGTCTGACTACCCTCATATATGTTCACCCTCAATATCTATTCACCCTCACACCTGACCACTCTCATATATGGCAACCCTAATATCTAATCATGATTATATGATCACCCTCATATCCGATCACCCTCATAAGTTACCTGCATTGTATCTGAACACCCTCATATCTGATCACCCTCATAGCTGACGACCCTCATATCTGATAACCCACATTTCTATCCTCATATCTAACCTCTCTCATATATGACCACTCTCATATGTGACCTCCATCTATATTGTCAAGTTCATATGTCATCACCTTTATATCTGACCATCCTCATATGTCATCACCCTTATATCTGACCACCTTCAAAGCTGACCACTCTCATATCAGGCCACCCTTGTGCCTGCCCACCTTCATAAATGATCAGCTTATAACTGATCACCCTCATACCAGATGCCCCTCATATCTGTCCACTCACATACGTGATTACCATTATACCTCGCAACTGTCCTATCTGATCACCCTTGTATATAATCACTCTCAATTCCTACCAGCCTAATATATGATTGTACTCAATATCTGATCACTCTGATATCGGATCACCCTCATATCTGACCACCTTCTTATCTGACCACCCTCATAACTTATCACCATTATAACTGACCACATTCCTATCTGATCAGTCTATCTGATCACCATCCAGATCTGATCACAATCATATCTGATCACCATCGTAATGCTCCCCATTCCTATTTGACAGCCATCAAATCTGACTACCCTCATATCTGGCCAACCTCATAGCTGATCACCTTCCTATCCAACTACCCTCATATGTGAACATACTCATATATGAGCAAAATTAAATTTTGCCACTCTCGTATCTTGTCAACATTATTTATGACCACACCCATATCTGATCACCATCGTATCTGAATACCCTCAATATCTGATCACCCTCATTTCTGACAACCCTCATATCTGGCCACCCTCAGATCTGATCACTCTGATATCTTACAATCCTCATATCTGACCAACCTCAAATCAGATAACACACATATCTGATCAACCTTTTATCTGACGACCCTCAAATCTGGCCACGCTCTGATATGATCACCCTGATATCTGACAACTTTCATATCTGATCACATTCATATGTGATCACACTCCTATCTGGTCAGCCTCATATCTGATCAGACTCATAACCCACCAGCCTCATATCTGGCAACACTCATATCTGGTTACCCTGATATCTGACATCGCTTATATGTAATCACCCTCATATCTGATCATCCTCATATCTGGCCAGACCAATATTTGACCCCCCTCATATCTGGCCGACCAGATATCTGATCATTCTGATATCTGAAACAATCATATCTGATCACTGTCATATATGACTACACTCTTATCAGGCAACCTTCATAACTGAACACCATTTTATATGATCACCATTGTATCTTACCACACTCATATCTGACCACCCTCATATCTGAACACCATCATATCTGTTCACCATAATATCAACTCACCCTCTATATCTGATCACGTTCAAATCTGGCCTCATTCATATCAGATGACCCTCATATCTGACCACACTTTTATTTGACAAACCTCATATATGGTCACCCTCATATGTGAACACCCTCATATCAGACCACCCTCATACCCAAACACCCTAATATCACTTCACACTCACATCTGATCACCCTCACATATGATCACCCAAATATCTGGCTGCCCTCATATCTGACTGCCCTCATATCTCTCCAATGTGATCACCTTTATCTGATCAATCTCATATCTCATCACCCTCATATTGATCAGCTTCATATCTGATCACCCTAATGTCTGATCATGCTCATATCTGACCACCCTTATAACTGATTACCCTCATATATGATCAGCCTCATATCTGACTACCATCATATCTACCATACGTATAATACCAGCCTCATATCTGATCACCATTATGTCTGACATTCCTCATTTCTGAATGACTCTTTCATGAACTACACTCTTATATGATCACCCCCATAGCTGATGACCCTTCTATCTGCACATCATCATATCCTATCACCTTTATATCGGGCCACAATCATATCTGTCACCCTTATAACTGACATCCCTCATATCTGATCATCCTCATGTCTCATTACTATAATACTTCTCCACCCTCATATCTAGGCAACCTTTATCTGATCACCCTCTTATCTGGCCACACACATATCTGATCACCCACATATCTGATCGCCATCAATATATGATCAACCTCATAACTGAAAAACCTCAGATCTGGCCACCCTCATATACATCACACTCATAATTGATAGTGCTTCATAAATGACCACACTCCTATCTGATCACACTCAATCTGATTGCCGTCAGTGTCTGATCAACCTCATATGTGACAACTCTCATATCTGACCACCCTCAAGTCAGAACACCCTCATATCTGATCCCTCCTTGATATCTGATCAAACTCAAATCTGATCTCCCTCATACCACACCACCATCATATATAGTCGCCTTTATATTTGCTCACCCACATATTGGATCACCCTCATATCTGACCGCCCTCAAATCT
Source organism: Diceros bicornis minor (assembly GCF_020826845.1). Taxonomy (NCBI): domain Eukaryota; kingdom Metazoa; phylum Chordata; class Mammalia; order Perissodactyla; family Rhinocerotidae; genus Diceros; species Diceros bicornis. The sequence continues at coordinate 434,287 of NW_026690901.1, read as the reverse complement.
GAACACCCTCATATATGATCGCACTCATATCTGAACAATATCATATCTGAGTACCCTCATATCTGGCCATGCTCAAATCTGATCACCCTGTTATCTGACAACAATATCTCATCACACTTATGTCTTGCTGACAATACTCATATCTGATCATCCTCGTAGGTTATCACAGTCATTCTGTTCACCCTCATATCTGATCACTCTCATATCTTTTCACCCTCATATGTGCTAACCCTCATATCTGATCACCTTTGTATCTGATTGACCTCAATATCTGAACACCTTCATATCTGGCGTGGGAGACCAAAATTGGCCACCATGAAATATATCTCTTTACCTTGATTATTTTTGCTTACAGGACATTTGACCTCCCCCAAACTCCTTAAACAATTAAACATAGAAGACTTGTTCAAGTAAGGAGTTACTATCATATGGTTAAGTTTATAGCTACAGTTAGTGTTAGGTCTAGATTTAGTGCTACAGTTAGGATTAGGGCTAGGGCTGGTCTTCGGTTTAGGGTTAGGATTAGTTTTGGGTTAAGGTTAGGACTAGAGCTAGAGCTAGGGCTATAATTGGGGTTACGACTAAGTTAGGGATAGTGTTAGGGCTAGGGTTATGCTTAGGATAAAGGCTAGGGTTAGGATTAATGTTATGGTTATGGTTAGGGATTGTTTCGGTTTTCAGTTAAGGGTAGAGGTAGGGGTAGGTGTAGCGTAAGGGTTAGATTAGGATTAGAGATAGTATACTGGTAGGAGTTGGGTTAGGGTTAGAGTTAGAGGAGTGATAGGTTTAGGGGTAGGGTGAGGGTTAGGTTCGGGTTAACGTTACGATGAGTGTTAGGGCTGGTGGTAGCATGAGAGTTAGCGCTAGGGCTAGAGTTAGGGTTAGGGCTAGAATTATGGTGAGGGCTAGGGTTGGGCCTAGCATTAGGAGTAGGGTTAAGAGTAGGGCTAGGATTAGGGTTATGGTTAGCATTATGGGTAGGGGAAATTTTAGGGCTACAGCTAGGGTTAGTGGTAGGTTAGGGTTATATTTAGACTTAGGGTTTGGGTTATGTATAGACTTAGGGTTAGTGTCAGGTTTAGGGCTAGTATCATCTTTAGGAGTAGGATCAGGATTAGGGTTAGGGTTAGGGTTTGGACTTGGGCTAGTGTTGGCATTAGGGTTAGGGCTAGGATTAGGACAGAGTTAACATTAGGGTTAGGGTTAGTGTTGGGTTATGATTAGTGTTGAGTAATGGTTAGTGTTAGCATTAGGGTCACCACTAGGCTAATGTTGGTGTTAAGCCTAGAGTTAGATTTAGAATAGGATAAGTTTATGTTTAGGGTTAGTCCTAGAGCTAGGGTTAGGTTTACTTTCAGTGGTAGAGTTATTGTTAGAGGTAAGTTTAGTTTAGGGGCAGGGCTAGGGCAATTGCTGTGGCTCGGTTTTTGTTAGGGACAGAGTTACGGGTAGTGTTAGCGATCAAACTAAGGTTAGGGCTGTCGCTTAGACTAGAGTAAGTGTTAGGGTCAAGGTTAGCCTAGGGCTGAGTTAGAGTTAGGGTTAATATTAGGTTTACGGGAATGGATAAGGTTGGGGTTAGAGATGGTTTAGGATTAGGTTTAGGGGTAGTTTTAGGGTTAGGGTTAGTGATAGGGCTAGTGTTAGGGTTACAGTTAGAGTCAGGGCTATGGACAGGGTTAGGGTTAGCGTTAGTGCTAGGACTAGGTCTAGATTTCTGATTAGGGTTAGGGTTAGAGGAAGGGTTAGTGTTAGGGTTCGAGTTATGGCTAGGGCTAGGGCTAAGTTTAAGGTCACATCTAGGGCTAGGATTTGTGTTGGGTTAAGGCTAGCATCGAGGGTTAGGGTTAGGGATATGGTTAGGGTTAGAGTCAGGTGTAAGGGTAGAGTTTGGCATAAGGTAGTATCAGGGTTTGTGTTAGGGTTAGGACTAGTGTTAGGCTTAAAGGTAGGTCTAGGGCTAGGGCTAGAGTTAGGGTTAATGTTAGGGTTAGGGTTAGGTCTAGCGCTAGCTGAGGATAGGGCTAGGGCTAGAATTAAGGTAAGATTAGGAGTTATAGTAGGCTAAGGATTTGGTTTAGGGTTAGGTGTAATGCAGGGTCACGGTTAGGGCTAGGTTTAGGGTTAAGGGTAGGGTTAGTGTTAGGGGTATGGGGATGTGTTTATAGTGGGGAATGGGGATGGCTTTTTACTGTTTGTTTAGGTTCAGGGTTAGTATTAGTGTTTGTGCTAGGGTTATGGATAGTGTTAATGTTAGGGTTAAGGTCAGGGCCATGGCTAGTGTTAAGGACAGGTCTAGATTTAGGGCTAGGGCTAGACCTGGGTTTATGGTTAGGACTAGGACTATGGTTAATTTCCTGTGTAGGGCTGGGTTAGTTTTAGGTCTAGGTCAATGGTTAACATTAACCTTACAGATGGGGTTAATGCTAGGTTTAGGGTTACGGCTAGGATTAGGGTTACTGTGAGCGATAGTGCTAGGGTTAGTGTTAGGTTTAGGGTAGAGGTTGGATTGGGGTTGGGTTAGGGTGAGAGTTAGGAGTCAGGGTGGCGATGGAGTGTTAGTGCAATGGTTAGGGTAGGATTATGGTTAGTGCTAGTTTTAGTGTTAGGTTTAGGGCTAGGGTTAGTGCTAGGTCAGGTTTAGGGCTAGGGCTGTTGTTGTTTTTATGTTTAGGGCTATGGCTAGGATTAAGGTTGGGGTATGAATGGGTTAGGGTTAACGTTAGGGGTAGCGTTAGGGGTAGAGCTTGGTTAGAGTTCACGTTAGCTTTAGGGGTAGGGGTAGGGGTAGGGGTGGAGTTAGGGGTCGGTTTGTGTTATGGTTAGCATTAGAGTTAACAGTAGGTGTATGTGCAGGACTTGGATTAGTGTTAGGGTAAGGTTTATGGTTAAGGTTAGGTTTGGTACAGAGTTAATATTAGTTTTATGGTTAACGTTAGGGTTATGTTTGGGGTTAAGCTTGCGTTAGGGTTAGGTTTAAGCTTAGGGTTGGGGTAGGGTTTGGATTAGGATTTGGGGAGGTGTAGGTGTAGGGATAGAGTTAGGCTTAGGGTTAGGGTTTGTGTTAGTGCTAGGACTGGGGTTAAGGTTAGTGTTAGGCTTGGCTTAAGGTTAGGTTTAGCAGAGCAGTACGTGTAGGGATAGTGTTAGGGTTAATGTTAGCGTTAGGGTTAGGGGTAAGTTTAGGGCTAGGGCTAGGTTTAGGCTTAGGGCTGGGGCGAAGGTTAGGATTATGGCTATTGTTAGGAATACTGTTATTATTAGGGATGGAGTTGGGGTTAAGTTTGGGTTAGGGCTAGGGTTAGTTTTATGGTTATTGGTAGGGTTGTGGTTAGGGTTGCATTCGAGTTTGGCCTATGGTTGTGGAGGGGCTAGGGTTTCGATTAGGGTTATTGGTGAGGGGAGGAGTAGGTGTAGGCATAGGTTTAGGGTTAGTGTTCGGGTTAAGGTCAGTGGTAGTTGTAGGGATTGGGTTAGGGTTAGTTATAAGGTTAGGGTTAGATTTAGGTTTATGGCTAGTGTTAAAGTTGGCATTAGGGTCTAGAGCCATGGTTAGGGTTAAGGGTAGGTTTATGGTTAGGGGTAGGTCTGGGATACAATTAGGGTTAGGGTTTGGTTTTGTCTTAGGTTTAGGGTTAGGGTTAAGGCTGGGTCTAGGGCTGGTTTTAGAGTTAGGGCTAGGGTTAGGGTTAGGGTTAGTGCTAGGTTTAGGGCAAGGGTTTGGGTTAGGGTTAATGCTAGGATTAGTGTTGGGGTTACTTTTGTGGTTGGGTTAAAGAGTTAATGTTAAACTTCAGGATAGTATTAGGGGTAGGCGTAGGGTTAGTGTTAGGGTTAGTGTTAGAGTTAGGGTTAGGGTTAGACTTAGGGGTAGGAGTTATCTAAGATTTAGGGTTATGGTTACAGTTAGGCATAGGGTTAGGGTTAGGTGTAGGGCTAAGTTTAGGGTTATGATTATGCTTAAGATTAGTGTTAGTGTTATCACTAGGGATTGGGTTATTGTTAAGCTTAATGTTAGGGTTAGGGTTATGGTTAGGTTTGGGTTTAGGGTTGGGTTAGTGTTAGGGTTCGTGTTACCTTAAGTCTTAGGGTCTGGGTAAAGAGTGTTTTAGGGATAGGGGTAGGGTTACAGTTAAGGTTAGGGGTAGTGATACGGTTAGCTGTGGGAATTGCATTAAGATTAACATTAGGGCCAGGGCTAGAGCTAAGTCTAGGTTTAAGTTTATGGCTAGGGCTTGGTCTAGGGCTTAGACTAGGGTTAGGTTCAGTTTTACTGTTAGGTTTAGTGTCAGATTTAGGACTAGTCATAGGGCTGCATTAGTGTTAGTGATCGGGGTTGGGCTAAGTTTTAGGCGCAGTCTTAGGGTTAGGGTTACAGTTAATGTTAGGTCTAGGGCTGGGGCTCGTTTTAGGATTATGGATAACATTAGGGTTAGTGTTAAGGCAAGGGATAGTGTCAGGGGTCAGGTGAGGACAAGGATTAGTATTAGGGTTGGGGCTGGTTTTAGGGCTAGGGTTAGTTCAAGACTTGGGTCAAGGTTAGAGTTAGCGTTATGGTTAGAAGTAGATTTAGGTTTAGGGTAAGGGTTATGGTTAGGGTTAGGGTTAGTTTTACGGCTATGGCGAGGGTTAGGGCTAGGTTTAGTGTTAGTTTTAGGTTTATGGCTATGGTTAGGTTTAGAGCTAGGCATTTCTTTAGGGTTAGTCACAGCAGTACCGTTAGGTTTAGTGTTACGTAAAAGTTACAGTTACAGTTAGCATAAGTTTTAAGATTAGAGGTAGGCGTAAGGATAGGGGTGGGGTTGGATTAGGGTTATGGTTATGGTTTGGTTTTTGTTAGGGTTATTGTTCGTGTAATGGTTAAGGTTAGGGCTAGGGACAGGGCTAGATTTAGAGTTATGACTAGTGTTATGGTTAGTGTTAGAACTAAAGCTAGGGTTAGGATTAGAACTTGGGCTAAGATTAGTGTTAGAGTTAGCATTAGGGTTGGGTTATGCTTGGTGTTACGGATATTGTTAGGGGTAGGGGTAGGTGTTTGGTTAGGTTTAAGTTTAGGGGAGGGGTTGGTGTAGGGGTAGTGTTAGGGTTAGTGTTGCATTAGGGTTAAGGTTAAAGATAAAGTTAAGCCTAGAGTTAGGGTGAGAATTACGGTTCAGGTTAGGGTTAGGGTTAAAGTTAGAGTTAGGTTTGGTTAAGGTTAGGGGTAGGGTTATGGTTAGTATTGGGTTAAGTTTTGGGGTGGGGTAGTAGTAGGGGTAGGTGTTGGGTTAGTGTTAGGGTCAGGGTTATGGTTAGGGTTATGGTGAGAGTTAGGGCTAGGTTTAGTGTTAGAGTTAGCATTAGGGCTAGAGTTCAGGTTAGGGTTAGAGTTCAGGTTAGGGTTAGGGCTGATAATAGGCCTAGATTTATGGATAGGTTTAGGACTAGGGTTAGGGTGGGTTAGTATAAGGGTTTGTGTTAAGGTAGTTTTAGATCTACGGTTAAGGTTAGTGCTGCGTTAGAGTTATATTTAGCTTAGTGTTTGGTTTAGGGTTAGGGTTAGGGTTAAGGCTAGTCTTATGTCTAGGCTTAGTGTTATGGTTAGGACTAGGGCTAGTGTTGGGTTTAGGGCTATGGTTAAGGTTAGCCTTAATGTTAGTACTAAGTTTAGGGATAGTGCTAATGTTAGAGTTAGCGTTAGGGCCAGGGATATGGAAAGGGCTAGGGTTATCATTAGGGCTAAACCTAGGTCTATAGTTATGGTTAGGTTTAGAATTTGGCCTAGAGCTAGGGTTAGGGTTAGGGATATGGTCATTTCTGGGGCTAAGTTTAGGGTCAGGTCTGGGGCTTGGGTTTGTGTTAGGGTTAGGGCTTGTGTGCAGTGCTATGGTTAGGTGTAGGGTTAAGTCTAGTGCTAGGGTTAGGGTTATGGTTAGTCCTAGCTTTAGGGTTAGTGTCATGTGTAGTGCTAGCGTTTTGTTTAAGCCTAGTGTTAGACTTAGCAATTGGGTTAGGCTTAGGGCTGATATTAGGGTTAGGGTTAGGTTTAAGAGTAGGTTTAGTGTTCAGGTTACCATTATGTTTAGTGTTTAGGTTTGGCTTAGAGTTAGGAATAGGCTTAGGGTTAGGGCAAGTGTTTGTGTTAGGAGTCTGTACAGGATTAGGGTTAGACTTATGGTTGGGTTAGACTAAGTGTTAGTGTTAGGATTAGGATTAGGGCTATGACTAGTATCTGGGGTAGTGGTAAGTGTTGGCTTAGGGCTAGGGTTAGGGTTTGGGCTAGGGTAAGGCTAGGGTTTGTGTTAGGTTTAGAGTTAAGGTTAGGGATAGGGCTTGGGCTAGAGCCAGGTTTAGGGTTAGGGCTAGCATTAGGTCTAGGTTAAGTGTTATTTTAAGGCTATGGGTAACATTAGAGTAGGATTAGAATTAGGGTTATGGGTAGGGGTAGGCTAAGTGTTTGGGTTAAGAGTAGGGGTAAGGATATGGTCACAGTTAGGGTTAGGTTTAGGGTTAAAGTTGGTGTAATGTTAGGGTTGGGTGATGTCTAGTCTTAGTGTTATGGTTAATATTAGTGTTTGTGCTAACATTAGGGTTCTGCATATGATTACTGTTAGGGGTAAGGTTAGGCTTAGGCTTCAGATTGGATTAGGGTTAGGGTTAGGGTTTGGGTAGGGTTACATTTAGTTTATGGAGAGAAGGAGGAGTAGGGTTGGGGTTAAGGTTGCATTTGGTTTAGGGTTAGGATTAGGGTTCGGGTTCCAGTTAGGGTAATGGTTAAGGTTAGGCTTAGGGTTCGGATTAGAGTTTGTGTACTGGTTTGGTTTAGGATTCCAAACAGCAATCTGTGCCAAATGTTTTTTAGGTATTATGTGATCCTTACTAGCTGGAAGGAAGGGAGATGGGGTATGGATTTATTTCCAGGAATGGGTGCTAGACATGATTTGGCTTAGCTCTACTCTGGATTCCCTGTCCTATACAAACCTGTTCCCAGGTTTAAGGATAGGGTTAGGGTTAGGTTTTGGTTACGGTTAGAGTTAGTTTTATAGAGAGAAGGAGGGGTAGGGTTGGGGTTAGGGTTGCGTTAGGCTTGGATTTAAGATTAGGGATAAGGATAAGGTTTGGGTTAGAGTTACGGTGAGAGTTAGGGTTAGGGTTAGGGCTAGGGTTGTATTAGTGTTAGGGTTACTGTTAGGATTAAATTTAAGTTTAGTGTTAGCCTTAGAGTTTAGAGTTAGTGTACTAAAGTTAGCATAGTGTTAGGGTTATGGTTAAGGTTTGGGCAAGTGCTAGGTTTAGACATAAAGTTAGGGTTATGGCTAGTGTAAGGTCTGGGTCTTAGGGCCAGGGCTAGGGTTAGGATTAGTTTCAGCTGTAGGTTGTGTTAGGGCTAGATCTAGGGCAAGTGTTAGGGTTAGGGTTACAGTTAGGGTTAGGGTTAGGGCTAGGGCTAGTGCCAGGGTTAGGGTTAAGTCTAGGACTAGGCTTAGTGTTAGGGATAGGGCTAGGCTTAAGCTTAGTGCTAATTCTTGAATTATTGTTATTGTTAATGTTAGTGTTGGGGTTGGAGTTGTGTTGCGGTAAGTTACAGGTATAGGGTTAGTGGTAACTGTAGGTTTAGTGTAAATGTAATTTTAGGTTTAGATTTAGGGTTAAGATTAAGGATAAGGTTATGTCTAGGGCTATGGTTAGGGTTAGGGTTAGGGCTATGGTGAGAATTAGGCTTCACGTTCGGATTAATGTTAACATTAGTTTTAGGGCTAGGGTTGGGGTTTGTATCATGAATCCTAACCCAACTTTAGCTCTAAGCCTAAACCTACCCCAAGCCCTAAAACTCTCCCTAGCCTTAAACCTAATCATATGCAAACTCACTGTAACTGTAACCCCAAGCCAACTCTAACCATAACTTAAAACCTAGTCTTAGCCCTAGCCCTAACAGTAACTCTAACCCTAGCATAACCCTAACTCTAACCCTAGTCTTAACCCAAACACAAACCCTACACCTGTTCCAACACTTTCCATTGTCCCCACCCTAAGGCACACACGACACAAACGTGAGATCTAACCCTAATCATACCCCTAACCATAACCTCAAAACCTGCCCCGTCCCAAACCATAAAAATGAATCTAGTTATAAACCTAAAGAGAATCTTAACCCTAAATGTAATAACTAATCTTAGCCCTAAGCCCAGCCCTAACGATAACTCTTGCCATAACACTATCACTACACCTACTCCTAACTCTCACCATAACCCTACATGTAATCCAACCCTAACCCTATCCCTAGCCCTTGCTGTAGCCTTAAATCAGTCCTAACACAAACACTAGCCCTATTCCTAATCATATCTCTATTGCTAAACCTAACCTTAACTGAAACACAAACCACCTCACCTAGCCCTAGCCCTAAACATAATCCAGGCCTAGCCCTAAGCCTAACACTAACCCTACCCCAACCCTAACCCTAACCCTAACCCTAATATGAACACTAACTCTAAGACTAAACGTAAACCTAACCCTAACATGAACACTAACAGTAAACCTAACCCAACCCAACCCTAACCTTAAAGCTAGCCCTAAGCATAAGCAGAAGCCTAAAGCGGGCCCCAAATTTAACCCTAACCCGAAACCTAATCCGACACTAAACATAAACCTAATCTTATCCTGACCCGAACCCTAAACCTTACTCTAATCCGAAGGCAAACCTCAAAATAAAGCTAAGCCTAAACCTCACAATAACCCTAATCCTAATCCTAACATGAACACGAATCGGAACCCTAACCCTAAACAGAAACCTAGACCTAAACAGAACCAGAACCCAACCCTACCCCTAAAACTAACACTAAGGTGAACACTAACCCTAACCCGAACCCGAATCCAAACCCTAAACCTAACTCAAACGCTAACACGAACCCTAACCTGATACCGACACCAAACACCAACCATAACCCTAAACCAAACACTAACCCTAACACAAAAACTAACGCTAACCCCAACCCTAACCTGAACCAAAACATAACCCTAACTTGAACTCTAAGCCAAAACCTAATCCTAACCCTAACAATAACCCTAACCGAAATCCTAACCCTAACCATAATGTTAAGTCTAACACGAAAAATAACCCTAACCATAACCCAAGTCTGAATCCTAAACCTAACCCTAACTCGAACCCAAACCCAACCTGAACCCAGTCCTATCCCTTATCCAAAACTAACCCCAACCCCAGCCCTAACCCTAAGCCTAAAGCTAACCAGAACTCTAACAATAACCTGAACCCCAAACTTAACGCAGACTCTAACCCGAACCTTAACCCTAACTCTAAAATTATCACAAACACAAAGCCTAATCTGACTCTAACACTAACACCATAGAGAACCCAAACCTTAACTCTAATCCTAATCCAAACACTAACCTCACCCTAAACCTTAACATAACCTTAACAGTAACCCTAATTCTAACCGTCCCAACAAAGCAAAACATAACCCTAACTCTAACCAGAAAATGAACTCGAACCCTAACAATACCCTAACCCAAAAACAACCCTGACCTTAAAAATAACCCTAAACTTAACATGAAAATTAACCGTAACCATATAGGTAATCCTAGCCTGAAATGTAACCCTAACCCTAAACCTAATCTTAGCCCGACTCTAACCCTAACCCTAACCAGAACACGAACCTGAACCCTAAGCCTAACCCTGACTCAAACACTAGCCCTAACACTAAAACTAAACATTACCCTAACTTGAACCCTATTGCTAAGCCTAACCATAATCTGAACTCTAAACATATTTCTAACCCTAATGCTAACCCTAACCCTAATCCAAACCCAACACTAACCCTAACCCTAACCCTAACCCTAGACCTAAATCCAACCCTAACCCTAATCGGAAACCAAAACGTAAACCTAACCCTAACCATAAACCAAACCCAACCCTAACCCTAACCCTAACAAGAAACCTAAAGCTAAAGCTGAGCATTTTTCGAACTCGAAACCTAATAATAACCCTAATCTGAATACTAACCCTAACTTCAGCCTAACCCAAATCCTAACACTAACCCGAATGCTAACCTGAATCCTAACCCTAGCAAGAACCCGAACCCGAACCCGAACCCTAACACTAACCCGAAGCCTAACCCAACCAGAACCCTAAGCCTAAACTGATATCAAAACCAAGCCCTGACCCTGACATTAACCCAAATACTAACACTAACACTACACCTAACCATAACCCTAAATCTAACTCAAACCCTAACACTAACCCCAACGCTAAACTGAACCTGACCACTGACCCTAACCCTAACCCTAAACTCTAAAACTAACCCTACACGTAAAACAAATCTGTACCAAACCCAAACCCTAACACTAACCAGAACCATAACCTTAATGTTAACCATAACCCTAACCCCAATAGTAACAGAAACCCTAACACTTACACTAACCAGATGATAACCCTATGCTAACTGAACCCTAACCCTAACCTGGCAATCAACCATAACACTAACGTCAACCCTAACCCTAACACTAACCTAAACTCAAACATACCATTAACGCGAATCATAACCCTATCCCTAACTAGAACCATAAACTTAACCCTAACCAGAAACATATACCTAAATATAAACCTAACACGAACCCGAAAAGTAAACCAAACCCTAAAACTGACAGTAACCGGAAACCAAACTTAACACTAACGTAACACTAAGAGTACCCCAGGAAATGGCTCTGGGGAGAAAAGCATGACGAAGGGCACGTGTGACGCCTTCTGTTTGAGTGCAGAGGTGCCAGGCAGAGGGCGACAGGATGGCTGGATCGGCTCACCTGCTTTCTCCAAATGAGGCTGGACAACCAGCCAAACATCCTACCTGGGCCAGGCCACTTCCAGTGGGGACAAGGTCAAGAGGACATAGCCCTGCGGATGGCTGCCAAGTCTCCTGTGGCGTGTGCTGGGCCCCGTCAGAGAAGGAAGCAACCTAGCAACGGGTGTGCCAGACGTGAGATCAGGAGGCCTCCCACACCCGGGTCCCTGTCCTGCCCAGGCCTCACGAGGGAGGGCGATGGTCGTGGCAGTAGCGAGTGGGGTGGGGCTGCCGGCTAGCCTGCCCTGGGATGTCCTGGGAGAGGGCGCCTGGGGATGGGCTGCCACTGGAGTGGTCTGAGGGACCGACCCAGCTCGAGGCAGTCGGGGGCAGAGAGAGAATCCCACTCCGCCCTTTCCCTTAAGTTTCTTATGGCTTGCCAAATCGTTAACAAGACAGGTTCGCAAGAGAAAATCATACCCAACTGAGAAATATGAGTACATGGCAGAAACCCGGGAAAATGAGTCTCTCCACACAAAGGCAGAGATTTTCATCTTGCATCCTCTCCTGATCTTATGAGAAAGGAGGATGTTGGGGGAGGGCATGTGGAAGTCAAGACTGGAAGAAGACAATTGTCATGCAGAGGGACATGTAATGTCTTGTCGGAACCATTTCCCCTGCACCGGGGTCAGGTCCAGAAGGGACAGCACGATGGTGACCAGCAACCCTCCTCTCTGTGGTGGCGCTGGCCCGGGGCGGGCGTGGGGGTGGTAGGTGGAAGCGGGATGGCGTGTGAGTTGGTACCAGCGGTGGAGGCAGCGATTCAGAGGTCAGGGATCTCTCTTTCTCTCTCTCTCACTCTCTCTGTGTCTCTCTCTCACTACTCTCCCTCTGAGACCTGAGGAGAGAAAGGTGGGGCACCCTACCCACCTCGCCTACCTATTCCATGGTCCCTTCTTTCTCTGGCAGCTCTCGGAACCATGTGTGCTTGGGTTCAACCCCCTCAGGCCAAGGGTGCATGCTCAGCCACCCGGGACTAGGGCTGGCCTCGGGGGTCCTCAGTGAGGGCCCCATCCTCCCACCATGATCTGACTGGCTGGGGCATCCCTCGTTGACTACCAGCTGCAGGTGAAGGAACCCCACCCTTCTTGACTTGGCTTCAGGTGCTGTCTCCCTCACCTCCCACAATACCTCACAGATCGCAGGCCTCATCAATTCCTTGGAAGGGTGGGTCTGTCCAGGGTGGCCACAGTCAGACTGGGGTTCGAGCTCAAGGTTCTTCCTAGGCCAGTTGCTTTGTCCTGGGGCTCATTTCTTTCCAGAAAGACAAAGCCATGGCCTCACCCCATGCCTAGACTTGGCGACTGCAGCCAGGTGGAGGAAAGGCTCTGTGGAGAAAAAGGGCCGAGACAGGCATATGGCAAAGCAGGAAGTGCAGAACCAGCAGCCCATAGGCATTTGGGAGACTATGCCAAACTGGGCAAGCCCTTCCAGGGTCAGTTCCCAGTCTCCTCTCTGGCGTCGGGAAAGCTTGGCCTTCCTAGGGCCCAGGCCATGGTTCTGGGGAGAAATCCGCGATGGAGGGCACTCGTGAGGCCCTCTGCCTGAGGTCGCAGGTGTCACGCCCAGGGCAACTGCAAGCCTGGCTCTGCTTGCCAGCTTTATCAAAAGAAGTCTGGACAAATATCCAAACCTGGCACCTGGGCCAGGCCCCTTCTGAGGGGACAAGTTACAGAGGACATAGCCCTGGGGACGTCTGCCAAGTCTCCTGGGGCGTGTGCTGGGCCTCGTCAGAGGAGGAAGCAGTCCGGCAAGTGGTGTGAGAGACCAGAGATCAGGCAGCCTCCCACACCCAGGTCCCTGTCTTCCCCAGGAATCCCAAGGGAGGATGATGGTCTTGGCAGTGGCGAGAGCGCTGGGGCGGGAGCTGAGGCAGCCCTTGGATGCTCTGAGAGAGGCACCGAGGGATGGACTGCCCCTGGCCAGGTCTGAGGGACCGATCCAGCTTGGGGCAGCCGGGGGTGAACCACAGCATGTCCACAGCCCTCTCTGCAGATCCAAGCACCAGGCAAGCACCTGCCATGGCTGATCCCATTAGTCCCTACAAGATCACCATGAAATTTATCCTCTCCACACCAACTTTTAAGAAGAGCAAACTGAGTCTCAGAGAGATGTGGGCATTTGCCCAAGGTACACAGCTGGCAGTGGGCAGAGTCACCACTGTGCTGAGGGCTGAGTGGCTACTCACCTAGTAAACAGCTGGTCCAGGACCCGGTGGCATGAGTTTGAGGCCAAGTAGTTCACCATGAAGGTGGTGAAGCTGGAGATGTTCTTAATCAGGAAAGCTGGTGCAATGGACACTGTCAGCTTCTCCATCATGCCTACCTGGAGGCCACGCATCCTGCAGGCCTCATTTAAATTCACAGTGGACTCATCCTCACACTAGGGGAGAGGAGGAGGAACATACAGTCAGTGACATCATAGTGAACCACCAGGAGGAATGACGTGTCTCTCTACCCTCCTGTGTAGCTTCTGGGGAGGAGTGGAGGTCCAGATTCCTTTGGGAGAGGGACTGTCGGACACTGTAGCGAGAAAATTCTGGGGCAGCCGTTCCCAGGGGAATCTCATATTTGAGTCAGGATTCTACTACTGCCTTGATCTTCTCAGGGTCCTGGGTGTGAAGACACCTCTGCAACCACACTCACCTCAGAGCAGCCCTGGTCATTGATGGACTGGTGCACCTGTGTCCACTCCAGGGAGATGGCAAACTGGAAAGCATGCACCAGCTCCTCGACCATCTCCTGGGTGCAGATCTGCAGTGACAGTGCCCGGCAGTCAGGCCAGGAGGGATCAGGGGCCTGCCTGGACTTTGCCACAGTGAGAAACTACACCACAGATCAGGCACAGAGGAGAATCTGCATAGATTCCACCAAGGAAGGAATGTGAGGACACCTTGAGGGCCCAACATTCACATGTGGATAGAGGAGCTTGGTCCCCAGCGCTCACCTTCCTCTCCTGCAGCCAAGATCTTGAGTATGAACATGACACACTGCCCGACTCCCACCATCTAGCTTCCTGCTCCTGCCCAGGCTGGGTCCTCCTCATCTCCAGCTTCCCTAACTCCACCTCCCCCCCACACACACACAATGAGGGTTAAGGGGTGTGGGGCTGTCCTTTTGGGATCACAGTTCTGGCCTGACCTAGAGTGGTCTGCCCTGGCCTACACTGTTACCTCATGGTTCCTCCTGCCAGAAGACCACAAACATTCGCAGTGAGGGCTGAGCCAATGTCTAAAGCGACTTAACACGCTCTCTTCCTTGGCTTTCTGGGGGCCAGAGCCTGGGAAAGTCACGGGACAACACGAGAACATCCTGCTGTGTCGAGTGTCTCCACTCAAATGAACTGGACAGGAGGCTGTGTTTACAATGTTGGTGCCTGGTAACCAGAGTTCTAAGTTCTGTTGGGTGCTGTCACCAAGGAAGTGAGGTCACTTCTTCAAGGTTCTATTACTTTGCCCCATCCTTCAATCAGACCCACTCAAAGCCGCCGCTAGGCTTTTGGCTGCTCTCCCTCTTTGCCCATGTCATCTCCATCACTGTACACAAATGCCCATCACCACCCTCCCCACAGCTCCTTGGGAGTTGATCCAGGCCCCAGCTTTGAGGAGACAGAGCTGAGGTCAGACCTCTTTTTTCCTACCAGTTATGTGTCCTGGAAAAGCTGCTGTGCCTCTCAAGATCTCCCCACTCTCCCAAGCTGCACAATGAGGATTGGGCTAAAAACAGCTTCCTAGGGACCTCATCAGGTGTATATGTAATAATACGTACAACATCTGTGGGCTGGTGTCACATGTGTCTAATGCACACACTTAGAGATGGAGGAAGTACAAGGAGTAGGACATCACATAGAATACCAGTCAGAACTTCTCTAAGTCCCAGATGTGTGAAATTTGGTAAGTCACTGCCACTCTGAGCCTCATTTTCAGGTCTGCATCCTGAAGGGGTTGAAATTAGAGGAAATTCAGACATTGTGATCCACTGGCATTAACCCTTCCAGGGTCCCCTGTTTTACTCAGAATCAGTCCCAAGAGGCTCATGTTGGCCTATGTGATGGGAGCCTCCACAATGTTCCCAATGCTCCCTGCCTCCTAGAGTGCACATCATTGTGTCACCACTAAGTGGTAAGTATCTGGCTTCTGAACAACAGAACACAGCCAAGGTGACGGGATGTCACTTCCAAGTTTTAATTACAAAACGTCTGTCACTTCCTGCTTACTGGCTTACTTGGGTTCCCTACTTACCTCCCTCCTTCTGTTTCTCTCTCTCTCTCTCTCTCTCTCTATCAAATCACCAGAATTGAGAGAGCAAGTGCTGATGTTTTCAGTTGCACTATGTAGAGGCTCCATAGGAGAGAACTGAGGGAGTGTCCAGCCAAAAGACAGACATGAGCTCAGACTCTCAGTCCAAATGGATCCTCGCAAAACCCATGTGCGTGATCTTGTGTGGGAATGTTCCCCCATTTGAGCCCTGTTGAGACCACAACCCTGCTTCACAGAGACTTTGAGGCAGAGGCACCCAGCTAAGCCATGCCAGATGCTTGGCTCACAGAAATTATGAGATGGTATATATTTGTACTGTATAGGTGCTAGGTTTTGGATTAATGTTGTCACAGAGGAACAGAAAGTAACAGTCTACCGTGTCCCAGGATCCAGCGTGATCACCCTCCTCTCTCCCCTCACTCTCTCTTCTCAGGCTCCCTCCAGCCACACTGGCCACATTTCTGACCTTCCCTAGTCAAACTCGCTTCTTCCTGTGAGTCTCTGCACCAGGGAGCCTTCTCCTTGACACACTAACTGTTCCCAGACATACACAGGGGTGCTTACACTTGTCATTCTGGTCACAGCAAAGGGCTGAAATGCCTCAGAGAGGCCTTTCAGAACCTCCTAGCACAGTCTCTACCATCACAGATCTCACATCCAGAAGAGCATTACATGATTTCCTCCTCCTTCCTCCCATTGAGTTAAAATGAGTGTATGATGAAGGGCTGTGTGTTTTGGCTGAAGCAGAGGCAACTCCTTCTGGTTATAGCAAGCACACGACTGTCTCTTCCAGGCCGAATTTTTCTCACCATGAGTCCATTGTTTAAGGAAATCATCATTCCCTCTCTTTCATGGGTCTGGTTTCCCCAAGAACACAGTGAACCATCCCCTTTCCCTGTGCTGCATCACCATAAACCCAGAGCCAGAAGATAAGCACCAGGTTAAAACACCACCAGATCCTGAATTCAGTCACTGCTGAGATCCTCCCATCAATGTTGTCATTCAATCGGGACTCCTGAGGACACCTTTCCCCTGAGACCCACTCCCAGCCTGTCCTCAGCTTCTTACAGTAACACTGAAATTTACTCAAAGTCCTCCCAACCTGGGAAAGAAACATTCTGAAATGTTCTCTTTATTAATTTTCAGGGACTGGGGACATAGGTAGATGTAATATCAGTGTGTATGTGCAGTAGTTTCTATGCACGTATTCTATTTTTCAGACACAGATAAAATAGTGTGGCTACTCAGTGCACCAAGAAAATGAATAACTGATCAAATTTTTTCATGATGTGAAGTCTTTAGAGAGTAAATGTCATGGTTAAGAGCACAGACTATGGAGCTAACTCCTCACGTCCAAATTCCAGCTCAATCCCTTATTAGATATTAGTGTTGACCGAGTTATTTACCTGATTGGTGCCTCAGTTTCTTCATCTCTCAGTTGGCAATAATGATCAGCATACCTATTTTCTAGGTTTCTGGAGAGTATTAAAGGAGTTAATGTTTGAAAAATGCTTGGAACACCTAGCGTATTACCAGTGCTGTACCTATATATTAGAAATAAAATTTAGAAATTCTTCTGACACTGCCTGTGAGCCCCAGAGGGTGATACTGTTGCCTGGATGTATGTAGAAAGCACTCCATGACATACGATGAATAAATGAGTGAACAACATTGGCGAATGCATTACCAATGTCACCTATGTCACCCTACAGGCATTCCCAAGCCGAACCACACACAGACATTCCTGCTCTCTCCTGCATCTCAGTCCCTGGAGGAATGACTGGGGTTTCTTGGACTCTGGTAACCGTGCCCACTAAAGGTTCTTTTCTGTCAGCAAACCCCAGTCTTTGTCCAAGTGCTGCAGCTCACAGGGTCTGCACTCTGATCCTTGTCTTCACTAGAGGGAGAAGTTCCATCCCCAGATCTGGGCACACGAAGAGCCTGATCCTTGGAGAAAATTATTCCTTGGCCCTGGGGCAGGTAGAAGAGCTCAGGGACAGAGTGGGATTTGGGGAAAATCCTCCAGGTGTTGTCAGAAGGGATGGAGGCAGGGGATGTGTCAGCAAGGACTGGTCTGGTTGGTGGGCCGTGGTGGTTAAATAGTAGAGGGGCTGGGAAGTTTCATAGCTTCTAGCATAATACAATCAATATGACGGTCATGAAATCAGAATCAGCATAATTAAGGCCAAATCAACACAATGTCAGCTGTTCCCTGACTCTCTAATCCAGTAGTGAATTATAATAAGGGTATTCATGATCTATCATCTCTTTTTCATTGATTGGCTAGAGTAATTATTCTTTACATAGCCTGTCTATTTTTACATAGTAAAGAAAAAGTGAGTTTTAAAACAACCCTCCCTGGAAAAGTCTCCCTAACATATTGAATTAATAACAGAAGCCACGACAGGAAATTCACCACTTATCTTGAGCTTTAGTCTCTGGTTTTAGATCTTCCTAACTGGTAATTTACCTAGACTTCTGCCTTCTTTCTTGAGATTAGTCTACTTAGGAGTAAGTAAGAGTACAACCTCATACCATGTGAGAATTGGTGGGACTCTAGGAAAAGGTTTGTTTCATTCTGTCAGTGTGTGTGTGCGCGTGTGTGTATGAGACTTTTTGCTGCATCTGGCAGTGTGGGCCAGTGTAGACTCCTTTTCTAGGGAAAAAATTTCCCTAATCACTTTCTCTGGACTTTCTTTTCACTGATGGCTTCACCAGCACTGTCCAATAGTAACATTAAGCACTCTATATTATGGAATTTAAATATTTTTTAGTAGTAACATTTTAAAACATGAAAACAAACAGGTGAAACTAATTTTAATAGTATATTTTAACCCACTATAACCAAGATATTATCAATGTGGGTGCAGTCTATACAAAACTTAATAATGAGAGTTTACATTTTTTTCCTGAGTTTCATAAATCCAGTGTGTACTTCCCACTTACAGTACAATCTTCATTTGTAAGTTGAGTTTTTTCAGACATACATTGTCTGCACTGAGATTTAATGTTCACAGTTGTCAAATAAGAGTCACTAGGAGTGGGGTGGATGATAATTTCACCACTGATTTAAGCTCTAATGGAGCTATGAACACCAACTGGTCAATGGGTTAATCAAATGAATACTCATATAGTATAGAAGAATGGTATGATTTGGGATTTAGAAAAAGACTGGGGACCATGTATCCTGACAGGGAGCTCCAAGGATTTTGTTGTTGAGAGTAACAAGGACAAAAAGAGAATGAAGTCATACACATAAGTGTCTAACAACATGGGGGGGAAGAAATGACCTGCCGTTGTCCTGAGTTTTGACCTCGTGGTTTCTTTTCTTGACCCAAATCTCTTTGATGATGTCCCAGGACATAGGTCAGATTAATCCCTAAAGGGAGAGAGGGAGGGTAGACGTACAAGGCATCTGTCATAATTGTCCTACGAAGGCAGGCTTCATTTACAACTCTGATCCACTTTCACAATTTATTTTTTTAGGGTAAGAGGAAAAGAAGTATGATGGTCCAATCATCACAGAGGAAGTGAAATGATTGTGGAAAGCAATCTAAACCAAAGCCTGGTTTGAACATCTCCATCCCTTTGAGAATGTCCAGTTACATATTCAAGAGGCCAGTTACTAGAATCACATCATATCCTGGCAATGAGGTCAGATGTCAGCAAAGGGAGGAAACCTTGGAGCAGCCCCAACAACTCTGCTGGCAGAAGAGACTGCAAGGTCTCCAGGCCTGCAGAGTACAGGGGAACTGTTAAGTGCTTTGGACCTTGCCAAATCCCTGCCCAACCTTACACCTACTAGCACAGGTGTATCCCTGCCAGGTGACCTCGCAGGTGTTCTGAATTCCAGTTCCATGCCCACCCCTGCCTGAACTTCAGATTCAGCAGAGATGATCCCAGGAGCTGGTCTGTACATCCCACAGCTCCTTTGCAAACGTCTTCTGGTGACTGAGGAAGATATCAGGAAACAGGAAGGGAAAGTGAAGACGTCAAGTGACAGACTGGCGGTAGCACTGATGCAGACACACTCACTAGCGAGGCAGGGTGAGTGAGGGGCCCTGAAGGACATCCCGACAAACACGATGAAGAAAACAGAAGACGGCGCAGATGACATGGAGCTCACACTACATTAATGCCTCCGCAAGGGTCCTGATGTCTTCTTGCTTTGACCTCTTGAAACTTTAATATATACCAATAATTTTCTTTTCTTTGATTCCTTTGCATGACAGAGAAGATACAGACAGTGATCTTTCTGAGGTGAGAGATTAGGTTTAAGATGAGGAGAGAAAGGAGATCTTTCTTTCTCATTTTGTTCTCTCATTTTCCTTTACTGAGTGTTATCTATTTGTATTTTAAGACCAAGATTTATCACAATCAGGAGATTCCTTAGAGTTTTGCCCTCACAGTCACAGAGAAAACATACCTAGTCCAAATGGATTGTCCTTTTTGTGTAATATTGCAAGAGATTCTAACATAATATTTCACGAAAGAGCTGTTATTTCTGTCTTCTCAAAAAAGACACCTACTTCTGGGTCTCTATTTTTCTGGTATTTGTTGCACGTGGAAGCACAGTTGCATACAATGAAATACTGGATTGTCCCTTTTTTTAGATTTATATGTATTGGAAATTTGATTCATGAAAATTGATATGCCATTGTGTTATCATGCTGTCAGGAGAACGACTGTTTTCAGCATCACAAGTCTCACAACAAGCCAGGGTGTTGGGATTTGCCTATTTGCCTGATCGAGTATGTTGCACTCTTCAAATCCTCTTTATCATTACTAACTTTTGTCTCACAGTTTTATCAGTTTCTGAGAGCAATGTGTTAAACAATAATAGAGTATCTTAGTATTTATATCTTCCCTAAAAAATGAGTTATCTTTTAGCTAAATTTTCTCTCCTCTATTCTTCCATGTGGTAATCATATGGAATTTTCGTTCGAATGTTTTTAATGTCTTGTTTTAAAACTAATACTAAATTAGACAGACGGTTTTTTCCTTTCCTCATGACTCCTGTTATGTTTTCCTGGGTTCACATTTCCTCTTCCTGATGTACATTCTTTACCGGTTCTTTCACTGCAGGCCTGTGGGAGGTAAACTTTGAGTCTCTTTGTAAGTCAGAAAACGTCTTTCTTTCTTTGACACATAGTTTGAATAGGTGTTTACTTTAGGTTTGTAGTAATTTTTTTCCTTCTTTGTCAAGTTATTTAATATTTCTGAGCCTCCACATCTTAAGCTTAAAATGGGAATAAATCCCTAAAATTGTGACTGTAACTGAGATAATACATGCAGAGCTTTCCAGTCATGTTTCTTAGAAGAAATTAGTCAATAATGATAACTATTATCAATCATTATAATGATATTATAATAATCAATATATAATATTAATGTATAATAATAATTATACATTAATTTATAATTATAATGTACAGTATATAAGGTATAATGTATGCAATGTATAATAATAACATATTAATATTATTAATCATTAGAATCTTCATAGTATGCATTCTTGGAGAATCACTGCTTCAGATTGAGAATGTGAGGCTCATACACAAAAATTGTGAGAGAGTGTCATCACTGTTACTTTAATTCTCAGCCCTTGGGTATCTTCAGCTGTGGTCGTCTGCACAGTGTGTACAGATAATATAATCTGTTCCCACAGACCCACTGCAGAACAGCGCAGCCTGCCTCATGCCTGGGATGCTCTGCTCTGCTTGTTGGGAAGCCTCTGCTGTGAGGCTAGTTGGACTCTGTACAGAGAAAGATGAAAAAAGACTCTTTCTTTTCCTTCAATTTCTCCCACCGAGTATTATTCACTTTTACATCCACAGCAGATACTCTCTTCCCAGAGCCTTGGTTTTTCTCTGGGATTCAGGCTTCCCAGACACCTAGTCATTTCAGCTCCCAAGGCGCAAGTTGAACGCAGAGTCATTTCTCACCCACTCTTCCCATCTTGGCCTGTTTCTCGTCACAGAGGAGCCATGAGTGGGGAGAGGAGCCATCGAGGGAGACTGATCTGGAACTCCCGGTGAATCTGAGCTTCAGAGAATGAAGCAGAAAAGGGGGAACCTGAGACTGCCAGGTCTTCAGTGGGGGAGGAATATGGAGGAACCGAGAGGGGTGTGATGGCTGCACAGAGTCAAGGGGAAGGATGTTTCAAAGTTTCCTAAGAAGAGAAACCTTGCACTGAAGTCTGGATTCGATTTTAAATGATGGCAACGTCTGTGCTGGTTTCACCGATTCTGGTGTCCCTGAGGGATGAACTGGTGTGACACCACAGGACAGAAGTTGCAGTCACTTTCAGGACTTAAGGAAGGTGAAACCTTTCAACTTAGTCCCCTGTAAGCCAGTCAGGGGTCAAGTCTAGAAAGGCTCGGAGCCTGTGTCCGTCCAATGTGGTTTCTTTTTTTCCAGTCAAGCTCCTCTGGAACCCAGCTGGGAAAAAGGGTTCTCAGTTCTAGTCATATCTACTCATCACAGCTTCCGTAGGTCGCCATGAGGCAGGTAATAACCCAGGCATCGTCACTGGACCTCATTGTCACCCTCCTTCTTCCGCTGGCAGACAGTGACTTGTGAGGTGAGGAGAGTGCATCAGAATGGTCCAGTCAGCTGCCCAGTATGGGAGACTCCAGGGCAAGGAGATGCCAAAGCCACAGAGACCCGATGCCTCCTGTGTCTCCCTCTTTTTTTTTTCCACTTAATTTTCACACTCAGTCCTTCTTTTCCTTCCCTTTTCCCTCGTTCGGCTCTCTCTCCCTTTCTTTCCCCTACATGCTCTAGCTTAATTGAGGTTTTAACGACATACAGAAAACTGCAAACATTTAAAGTGTTCAATTTGATACATTTTGATTATAACTTATTGAACCATCACCACAATCAAGAATAGGAACGCTATCTTAGCCAAATTTACGTATGCTCATTTTAATTCCTCCTTCCCTGCCGTTTGCAAACACATACTAAAATGTTTATAAATGGGATCATATACTATGTACTCATTTTTTACTGGCTTCTTTCACTCAGCATAAATATTTTGACATTTATGCTTGTCATTGCCTGTACTATGAATTCATTCCTATCCCCAACCCTTCCCTGGCAGCACTGTGCACACACCCGAGCACATCCCATGTTGGTGTGAGAGCCAATAGTAATGCTGCATCCCCAAATTAGGAATGCACCTTGGTGCAACTCTGGGAGGGGTTGGCCTGAGCCCTGGAACCGCACATGAATGCTTTCCTGAATGGTTGGAAAACGCACCATGCCACTGCAGTCCCAATGATTGGCCAATGCTCAGAACCCATGAAGAAGCCCCACCCACCAAACACAGAGGTTGCATGAGCATAAGAAAAGGCAGCAGCAGATATATGAGCACATGCAAATGCTTTCCCAGGTGGCGCAAATACCCATAGTAGTGCTGAGGTCTCACAACTGTGCACGTGCCTCCATGTGGCAGCAGCTCTGAGCCTAGTGGGAATGTTTTCCCAGCAAGTGGAAACACTCACTGTACCCACACAACTTCCAGCATATGGGGTGGGATCAGAAAAACAGCTCACGTTTCCCCACAGCGGTAGCAGGTGGAATCTGCAACCTGATACTACCACAAATACACAGGCAAAAGATTAGTTCATCAAACACCATAAGAAACTACAGTAACAATTCAGGGCAGAAGGAAACGACAAATCTCCAGAAACGAAACTTGAAGTCACAGAAATTTACAATCTAAATGACAGAGTTCAAAATAACTGTCATAAATAAACTCACCAAGTTGCAAGAATGTTCAGAGAGTTCGATGAACTCAGGAATAAATTTAATGAGGAAAAGGAATACTTCATCAAAGAGACTGAAGCTATTAAAAAAAAACAAGCAGAAAATCTGGATATGAAGAACATAATTAAAAAGATAAAAAAAATCTAGAATCCTTAAAAAATAGAGCTGATATTATGAATGCAAGAATTAGTGATTTAGAGGATAGAAATATAGAATTGTTTCCAGTGGACGAGGAGAGAGAACTCTGATTTTTAGAAAAGGAAGGAATTCTTGTAGAAATATACAACTCAATTATAAAAGCAACATAAGAATTATACGTATCCCAGAGGGAGCAGAGAGGCAGAAAGGAGCAGAGAGCTTGTTCAAAGAAATAATAGCTGAGAACTTCCCAAACCTGAGGAAGAACCGGACTTACAAATACATGAAGCCAACAGAACGACTAATAACATCAACGCCAAAAGACCTTCTCCAAGGCATATAATAGTAAAATTGGTAAAAGCCAATGACAAAAAGAACTATTAAGGGAAGCAAAACAGAAGAATATAACCTACAAAGGAACGCTTATCAGGCTTTCAGCGTATTTCTTGGCAGAAACTTTACAGGCAAGGAAAGAATGGAATGATATATTAGAAATACTGAAAGACAAAGACTTTCAGCCAAGAATACTCTATCCAGTGAAATGATCCTTATGATACAATGGAGAAATAAAAGTTTTCCCAGATAAACAAAGGCTGAGGGAGTTCAACGCCACTAGATCTCCCATACAAGCAATGATCAAGAACGTCCTCATACCCGAAATAAAAAGAAGGCAAATGTCTACAAATCTTTGAGCAAAAAGATAAATAGACAGACAAAATCAAAAAGCTACAGCTCTGTTTCACAACAGGGTACCAAATACTTAATTATAACTTAAAAGAAGAAGGGAAGGAAAGCATCAAAAGTAACTATAAACACTTCAACTTAGTCACGAACTCACAACACAAAAATGAATAACTTGTGACAACAATAACTCATAACGAGTAGAGGAAAGTGATGGAACCTGCTTAGGCTAATGGAGATAAGAGGCTATCAGAAGATGGACTACCTCATCTATGAGTTATTCATACAAACCCCACAGTAACCAGCAAACAAAAAATCAGAGCAGAGCCATAGATCATAAAAAAAGAGACAACCTCCATGAAAACCCCCAACGTGAAATGGTAGTCAGAAACACAATGGAAGAGAAACAATGAAAATATAGATTAGGTGGGATTAAGCCCTCAAGTATCAATAATCACTCTAAATGTAAATCGATTGAATTCTCCAATCAACAGACACACAGTGATGGGGTGGATTAGAAAACAAGACCCAACAATATGCTGCCTCCAGGAAACACATCTCAGCTCTAAAAACAAACAGGCTTAGAATGAAGGGATGGGAGACAACACTCCAAGCAAATGGCAAAAAAAAAGAAAGTAGGTGTTGCCATACTTATATCAGACAAAGCAGACTTCAAGATAAAAAAGACTATGAGAGACAAAGAAGGGCAGTATATAATGATAAAGGGGACTTTCCACCAAGAGGACATAACACTTATAAAAATATATGCACCTAACACAGCAGCACAAAAGAATATAAAGCAACCCTTAATAGACCCAAAGGGAGAAATTAACAGCAACACAATAATAGCAGGGGACCTGAACACCCCACTTACATCCATGGATAGATCATGCAGAGAAAGGCAACAAGTCAATAGTGGAATTAAATGAAACATATGATCAGATGAACTTAATCGATATACATAGAGCATACCCTCCCAAAACAGCAGAATACACATTATTCTTAAGTGTACATGGAACATTCTCAAAGATAGACCATATGTTGTGAAACAAGGCAAGCCTGAATAAATTTAAGATTGAAATCATATCAAGCTTTTTTTCTGACCACAATGCTATGACACTTGAAATCAACTAAAAGAAAAAAGATGGGGAAGTCACAAATATGTGGAGACTAAAGAACACATGACTGAAGAACCATTGGATAAATGAACAAATCAAAGGAGAAATCAAAAAATACCTGAAGACAAACGAAAAAGACAACAAAACAACTCTTATGGGATGCAGCAAAAGCAGTTCTAAGAAGGAAATTCATAGCAATACAAGCACATCTCAACAAACAAGAAAAATACCAAATAAGTAACCTTAAACTACACCTAATAGAACCAGAAAATGAAGAATAAATGAAGCCCAAAGTCAGCAGAATGAGGGAAATAATAAAAATTAGAGCAGAAATAAATGAAATAGAGACTAAAATAACTGTAGAAAGGATCAATGAAAGAAAGAGCTGGTTCTTTGAGAAGACTGAAACAAAATTGACAGACCTTTAACCAGACTCACTAAGAAAAAAAGAGAGAAGGCTCAAAGACATAAAATTAGAAATGAAAGAGGAGAAATTACAACAGATACCACAGAAATCCAAAGGACAATAAGAGAATACACTGAACAACTTATATGCCACCAAATTGGATAACCTAAAAGAAATAGATAAATTCTTAGATTCACACAACCTCCCAAAACTGAATCAAGAAGAAATAGAGAAAGTGAACAGGCCAGTCACATGTAAAGAGAATGAAATTGTTATCAAAAACCTCCCAAATAACAAAAGTCCAGGACCAGATGTCTTCTCTGGAGAATTCTACCAAATATTCAAACAAGATTTAATACCTATGCTTCTCAAACTATTCCAAACAGTTGAAGAAGATGGAACGCTTCTTAATACATTCTATGAGGCCAACATCACCATGACAGCAAAAGCAGGCAAGGATAGCACAAAGAAGGAATATTACAGACCAATATCACTGATGAACACAGATGCAAATATCCTCAACTATATATCAGCAAATGGAACACAGCAATATATTAAAAGGATCATATACCATGATCAAGTGGAATTTATACCAGGGATGCAGGGATGTTTCAACATTCGCAAATGAATAAGTGTGATACACCACATTAACAAAATGAGGAATAAAAATCACATGATCCTCTCCACAGATGCAGAGAAAGGATTTGACAAGATCCAACATCCATTTATGATAAAAACTCTCAATAAAATGGGTATAGAAGGAACGTACCTCAACACAATAAAGGCCATATATCAGAAACCCACAGCCAATATCATACTTAATGGTGAAAAACTTAAAGCCATTCCTCTGAGAACAGGAAGAAGACAAAGGTGCCCACTCTCGCCACTCTCATTCAACATAATACTGGAGGTTTTGGCCAGAGCAATTAGGCTGGAAAAGGAAATAAAAGGAATCCAAATTGGAAAGGAAGAAATGAAACTCTTGCTGTTTGGAGATGACATGATTGTAAATATAGAAAACCCTAAAGAATCCATCAGAAAACTATTAGAAATAATCAACAACTACAGCAAAGTTGCAGTGTACAAAATCAACTTACAAAAATCAGTTGCATTTCTATACTCTAATAATGAACTAACAGAAAGAGAACTCAAGAATACAATCCCATTTACAATTGCAACAAAAAGAAAAAAGTGTCTAGGGAAAAATTTAACCAAATAGGTTAAAGACCTATACAATGAAAACTATAAGACATTATTGAAAGAAATCAGTGATGACCTGAAGTAACGGGAAGATATTCCATGCACATGGATTGGAAGAATAAAGACAGTTAAAATGTCCATATTACCTAAAGTAATCTACAGATTCAATGCAATCCCAATCAGAATCACAATGACATTCTTCATAGAAATAGAACACAGAATCCTAAAATGTATATGGAATAACAAAAGACCTTGAACAGTCAAAGCAATCCTGAGAGGAAAGAACAAAGCAGGAGGCATCACAATCCTAACTTGAAAATATATTACACAGCTATACTAATCAAAATGGCATGGTGCTGGCACAAAAGCAGACTCATAGATCAATGGAACAGAACTGAAAGCCCAGAAAGAAAACCACCCATCTGTGGTCAGTTAATCTCTGACAAAGGAGCCAAGATCATACAATGGAGAAAGGAAAGTCTCTTCAATAAATGCTGTTGGGAAAACTGGACACCCACATGCAAAAGAATGAAAGTAGATCATTATCTTCCACCATACACAAAAATTAACTCGAAATGGATAAAAGACTTGACTCTAACATTTGAAACCATAAAACTTCTAGAAGAAAATATACGCAGTGCAGTCTTTGACATTGCTCTTAGCAGCATCTTTTCCAATACCATGTCTACTCAGGCAAGGGAAAGAAAAGAAAAAATATAAAAATGGGACTACATGAGACTAAAAGGCTTCTGCAAGGCAAAGGAAACGATGAACAAAATGAAAAGACAGGGCCAGCCCCGTGACTTAGTGGTTAAGTGCACGCGAACCTCTACTGGCGGCCCATGTTCGGATCCCGGACTCTCACAGACGCAACGCTTGTCCGCTCATGCTGAAGCCATGTCCCCCATACAGCAACTAGAAGGATGTACAACTATGACATACAACTATCAACCGGGACTTGGGGAAAAAACAAAAGGAGGAGGATTGGCAATAGATGTTAGCTCAGAGCCGGTCTTCCTCAGAAAATAACAGAAGGATTAGCACAGATGTTAGCTCAGGACTGATCTTCCTCACACACAAAAAAAAAAAAAAAACGAAAAGACAATCCACCAACTGGGAGAAAATATTTGCAAATCATATATCTGACAAGGTGTTAATCTCCAAAATATATAAACAACTCATACAACGCAAACACAAATAAACTGATAATCCAATCTAAAAATCGGCAGAGGCTATGAACAGACATTTTTCCAAAGAAGATATACAGAAGCCCAACAAGCACATGAAAAGATGTATAACATCACTAACTATTAGGGATATTCAAATCAAAACTACAATGAGAGATCACCTTACACCTGTCAGAATGGCTATAACTCCCAAGACAAAAAATAACAAATGTTGGAAAGGACAAGGAGAAAAGGTCACCCTCATACACTGCTGGTGGGAATGCAAACTAGTGCAGCCACCAGGGAAAACAGTATGCAGATTTCTCAAAAAATTTAAAATAGAAATACCATACCTTCCAGCTATCCCACTACTGGGTATTTATCCAAAGACACTGAAACCAACAATTCAAAGAGATTTATGCACCCCTGTGTTCACTGCGGCATTATTCACAATAACCAAGACATGGAAGCAATCCAAGTACCCTGCTACAGATGAACAGATAAAGAAGATGTGGTATGTATTATATACAATGGAATACTACTCAGCCAGAAAAAAAAAGACAAGATGGTCCTGTTTGCAGCAACCTGGATGGACCTTGAGGGTATGATGATAAACGAAATAAGCCAGACAAAGACAAATAGCATTATTTCACTCATATGTAGAAGATAAACATATCCAGGGATAAAGAGAAGAGATTAGTGGTTACCAGAGGGGAATGGGGCTGGGTGTTGAGTGAAAGAGTTAAAGGGGCACATATGCATGGTGATGGATAAAAGTTAGACTACCGATGGTAAGCACGATGCAGTCTATAAAGAAATTCACAAATAATAATGAACACCCGAAATTACACCATGTTAAAACCCTTTATAGTTTCAATAGAATAATTGAAAAAGAAAAAAATAATTCATTCCTCTTTATGGGTGAATATTATCCCACTGTGGGGATATATCACACTTTGTGTATCCGTTCACCAGTAGATGGACATTTGGGTTGTTTTCCATTTTTATCTACTATAAATAGGTTGTTATCAACATGTGTGTACAAGTCTGTGTATAGACATATGTGTTTATTTCCCTTAGATGGATTCCTAGGAGAGGAATGGCCGGGTAGACGTATGTAAATATTAAAGACGCATCCAAGCTATTTTTCACCAGCACTCAATGAGAGTTTCAGTGACTTGACATCTTCAATAACACTTGCTATAGTCAGTCATTTTAATTTTAGCCACTCTTAAGTGTGGTGGAATTTCATGATGACTGTCACTTACATTTCCCCAATGACTCATGTGGAGGAGGAGAAGTCAAGCCACGCACAGACTGGGAGAAAACATCTGCAAAACATATCCCTAGAAAAGGACATGTATTTATAATATATAAAGAGCTCTTACAACCCAATAGTAAGAAGACAAGGAACACGTCATGTCTTACCAAGACACAGCAGATCAGGCCTGTGATGAGCACCAGGAGTCCCGCCAAGCAGATGAGGATGAGGGCCCAGAAGGGGAGATCTGGGGAGACATGTGGTGGGGTGAGCCACATCCTGTCATTGCCCCAGGGCTCCTGGTGACCCCACTGTGCCTCAACCGTCCTTGACAAGGGTTGGCCAACTTTCCTCATCATCCAAGACCCTGTGTGCATGGTTCTCTTCGATGAGGCACAGCATCAAGATACTCGCCCCCTACCATGGGCTGGGGCTTCCTGCAGGTTTACCAGGCTTCTCAGTCAAGGCATCATCTCTGTTGGGAGAATACTCTGGAAGTGAATGAAATAGAGAATGCATGTGGGTATGTTTCACTCTTTTTAATAAAACTTTTTAGACACAGAAAAATAAAGGGAACAGTCTCATAAACATCCATCATCTAGATTTAACAATGTATATTCCAATTAATTAAAACAATGTTGCATCAATGTATAAATTATTAACACTTGCCACCCTTGATTCATCACATGTTTTCAATGAAATATTAAAGTCAAGTAGACATCATCATGTTTCACACCATTTTAGTTTCCATCTCTAAAATGTGAGCATACTTTGCTACAAAATACAAGACCATTATCACAGAACAAAAGTGTAATAAATTAAACCAAATTCATACTTCTGGGCACAGAGAACTGAATTTGGGCTGGACTTTCTTATTACAGCCGGGGGCAGAATGGGTCATCACAGTTGGCAAGCCTATGGGATCTCTCTAAATTTGTAAAATCCAACTCAAAAGTGTTCTTCCGTGCCTAGAAACACATCATCCCCTTCTCCTTTATCTATTTGCTTAATATTCATTTTCTAGAATTAACCTACAATGTAATTTCCTGCAGGAAGTATTCCCTGATTTCCGCCTGCAAGTATGAGTTTGTTCACATCAAATAATTGATAAGTTTCAATTCTCTATTCTTGTTATTCCCAGCTACAAGATAAACTCCAGGAGGGGAGGACACACAGCACCCAGTGGGCATGGGGAGAGGGGTGCAGGTCCCTCTACTTGTACCTCTACCCAGACAACCTCTTAGAGGTGTGCTGTCTGATATGGAGCAGCTAGAAGTATCTTTTGAATTAAAATTAATTTGAGGTAAATAAAATAGAAATTCTAGTACCTCAGTAACATTAAAAATCAGTAAAAATAAAGACCAGTCACAATACCATCCTTCGAGTACTCAACAGCCACATGTGGCTATGCACTGGAGAGCACAGATATAGAACATTCCACCACTGCAGAAAGTTCTAACGCATTGGTGATCATCTAGAGCGGGACTTGGCAAACTATAGCCTGTGGATCAGAAAATCCATCCACCCCCAAACCTGTGAGTCTGCTTCACACATGGCTGGAGGCCCTCAGTGACCATCTGGTCCAGTTGCGTCAGTGCAGAGATAAGGAAACAAAAGTCCAGAGAGGGGAGGTGACTAACTTTAGGTCACAGAGCTGTCTAGGAGAAGGTGAGGGCCTCCTATATTACACTGGTTTCCTTTTGTCTCTCTCAATGGTGAGTAAAGACTGGGGGACTACGCCACCTCCTGCCAACCTGAGAAAGTTCAATGCTCTCTAAGCCCCAGGCATCCAGAGTCCCCGGAAAGGCCTCACTTTCTTTCCCAATGACCAGGGAGCCGTATCATCCCCAAGAACACTCTTCCTGTCCACTGTCAAGTTCTGCAGCTGGGTCCATTATGGGTCAGCCACAGGAATTCCTCATAGTTGGCAACTCTGTCCAGTCTCTGTGCCAAGGTGGCAAGGTACACAGGGAGTCTGCTCCAGTGTGGTTACTGTGGGGGACAGACCTGGAAGGGCACAAGGGATGAACAATGGTGTCTGGAATTCTACCCTGATTCTAGATTCCCTGCTTCAGGGTCCTGTCCAAGAGAACTTTCTGCAATAATGTAAACCTTTTTCTGCGCTACCATATACACTCATTATTAGCCCCATGTTGTTATCAAGCACTTAAAATGTGGCTAGTGTGTGTGAGTGAGGAACTGAATTTCTCACATAATTTCATTTTAAGTAATTAATTTATAAATAAATAACCACAGGGAGAACATTTTTGAAACTTTGGAGTAAGGACTTCTGCAAATGCATAAAAACAATGAAAACACTGTAAAAATTGTCAAAATCAACTTTTCAGAAGTCTAGAAATTAATCAACGGCTTGTAAATATCTGAGGAGGGTTTAGTGAAGAAACATGGTGGAATCTTGATAAAGGGAGCCAGCTTTGTGGCACTATAACTTGCACTATCCCATCCTGCTCTCACAATATCCTCCAAAACTTTGAAAACCGTCATTCTCAGAACTATAGTGGCTGAGACATCCAGCAGCCCAGCAGCCATAATGGGTTTGGAGCTCTCAAAAGACCCATGCCTGCCGAACTCTCACTAGCTGACCTGCCTGGAAGCTCCCTGAAAAAGCCCCATGTTCAGGGCTTGTAGTTACTTGACTCAGAGCTTGCCCAGGGAGGAAAGTCCGTCCCCAGGGCACTTCCTAAAAACAATCAAGGCTAATTGTTTTCTATTGTAGTTGCCTGAGGGAGTGATATCAGCTGAGGCAGGCAAGATGTCAGCCAAATCTTAGAAGAAAAATTGGGAGAATGAGATGTCCACAGGGGCCTTTGAAAAGCTGCAGTGTATTTGCCGGCATCTAGAAGGCCACATGGGCTCAGGGCTGTGGCATGCCCGGGAAAGACTTGAGAACATCTTAATCTCTCACCTCTAGTTGAAGGGTTGGCTTAATATCTGAAAACTTGATTATGTAATACACTATATTAATAGAATAAGGGCCAATAACACGCAATCTCAACCACATATACAGAAAATAATTTGACAAAATACAACACCCTTCATGTCAAAAAAAGTAAACACTCAACAAATTAGGAATAGAAGAAAACTTTCTCAACCTATAAACAGCATCGATGAAAAACCCACGGCTAACACCATATTCAATGGTGAAAGACTGAAAATTTCCCCCTAAGACCAGGGACAAGAAAATGATGTCTTCCCTTATCTCATATGTTAATCACAGGTACTAGAGGTTATAAAGAGGGCAATTAGGCAAGAAAAAGGAATAAAAGAAACCCAGATTGGAAGGGAAGAGGTCAAACTATATGTTTTGCAGAGGAGAAGATATTTTATATAGAAAAACCTAAAAAATACACTCCTCCCCACACACAATATGTGAACCGTATCTCAATAGGTGTATAAAAAATTTAAATTGCCCCATGTGCTTAGTGGCTCTACTACTGGAGAACACAGTTAGACTGCTGATATTTGTTGAAAGTCTCCAGAAGAGGAGGAGGAGGAGGATGCTGGAGGTTGGTGGCCCCAAATGATAATGCTTTTCTCATTCCCCAAAAACTTATGGAAGGAGATGGTAGGATTAGCTGACAGGGATGTGGGGCAGAATGGGCACCATGTCAGTGACATCAAGATCAAGGATATGTCACTTGAGCTCAGAGTCATCAGCCACCAGCTCAGCCAATGTTTCCAATCTCCTCAACCTACATCAAGTCGGTGACCAGGCATGAGTGGAATATGTCTCACATCTGGCTGCCCTTGTAGAGCTCGGTGACCTAGAACAAACACGAGGGAGAGTGGGTGAGATGGAGGTCTCCTGGCGATGCAGGGTGCCACTGGAGCCAGTGAAATATCACAGACCTTGGGGCAAGGGAGACCTGTCTTCAAATCCTGGCTCTGCCCCTAACTCACTGTGTGACGCTAGGCACAATACTCCCCTTTCTGAGCTTCAGTTTACCCATGTGAGAAATGGGCAAGGCAGCTAGGACATCACCTCTGGACACTGAGAGAAGCCACACATGCAGGGAAAGTGAAGGGGTGAAACAATCACGTAACAGATGTAAGTCAGGCAGAGGAATGACGCTGCCCTCAGGGCAAGGGGAGAAGGGAGAGAGAGACCCCACCTGGTCCTGGGTGTCTCTCGGCAGGGCGGTGTACTCTGAGCATGTGGGCTCCAGGTTGCTGAGGTTCCCGACGATGATGCGGAAATGTAGCTGGTGCTCTCTCTGGATGGATAAACTCTGAGCTGCAGAGCCAGGAGCCACGGAGAGGAAGAGCTGAAATGTGGAGACTCTCCGCTCCCAGCACAGAGGGATGGTGGCCCACGGGATCAGGGTGGTGGGTGCAGATGGCGTCACACTGGTGGCTGCCCCATCCTTCTCAGGCCTGGGGAGAGAGGGATGTGGGGACTCTGGAGAGAGGTCCTGAAACCTCTGGGAGTGGGGGCCAGAACTGGAAGGAGGAAATGGGAGGACAGTGGGGAGACAAAGAGGGGTAGTCACAAAAGTGGTCATTAGGGGCAAATGCTCAGGGGAGGGTCTCACCTGAAGGAGACCAGTCTGCAACTCGAGTAGAAGGGACCCAGGCTGCTCCTCTTGAACAATGATCCAGCTGGGGAGGAAGGAGGAGGAGGATGAGCAGGAGGGACAGGAGTTAGAGGAGGGGCTCGGTGGGATTTAATCCACCAGGCTCTGCAGGACCCTCTCAATGGAGTTGAACATGGCTGAGCCATTGCTCCTGTCTGATGAATACCAGAGTGTGGAGATGGGGAAGGTGACTGTGAGGGTCTTCAGGTTGTGCCCCAAAGCTGCAAGACAAGAGGGAGAGCAATGGCCATCTCTGAGAGCTGGCCTGAGACCAGACCAGAGTCCTGCACTCATTATAATCTGTCGTCTTCTCTCATAGTGACACCACCATCCACCCATGTCGTCACGCAAGTCAGAACCAGCATATCTGCTCAGCTCCTCTTTCCTCCCAGTAATACCCATTCACCTTGCACACTGGTCGTCACATATACTCCATCCCTGTCTCAGCTCAGGTCTTGACTTCTTTCACCCAGACCAACACCCCAGCAGGCTCACTGGATGCTCTGTCTAAAGGATGTTCTACATGGACTACTAGAAGAATCTTTCTGAAATGAATACCTCACTAGGGCCACCACTGCTCTAGTACCACCCATGGCTCCCTATGGCCTTCAGTGTTTAGTTCAACCTTCTTGACCTGGCACTCAAGGCTCTACTCAATCTGGCTCCTGCTGATCGTTCAGTATCATTTTATCCATCTACTGCGGTTTAAACTTCATGCTTCACGCAAACCAAATTCGTTTCAATTCTCCCCTTACAGCATGTTGTTTCTGGCCGGAGCCTTTGCTCATGGAATCCACTGTGCCAGGAAAACCTTTCATCCTTTATTTGCCATGGTCCCTCCCATTCATTCTTAAAGACTTCATTCTGGTGAAACTTTCTCTGGCAAGCTCTTCCCCTCCAAATTATGCCAGGTGTCTCTCCCCGAAGCATCCCACATTGTATTATAATGGTGTGTTAATTTCATAAGACTAGGGGCTCTCTGAGGGCTAGCCTTAGACTGAATCGTTGGTAGAATCTTTGTGATCAGCATGATTGCCCTAAAACCAGAATTTCACACCCTGGCTTCCCAGCTCCTGGATCACAACTGGCTGGTGGGGGATTGGGGCCGGAGAACTTCTCTTGGGAAGCAAAAGGGGCCCCCGATACCTGTGGTGGCTTCTGGTAGCACAGGTGATGATCAAGTATGGAGGGACGTGGTGGCTGGCTCAGGAGCTGTGGCCAGGGCTCTCTTCAGGGAGGGGTAGAGTGGGAGGAGCCCCCAAGTTAACCCGGGCTCCAGCAGTGGCTGTCCCATTACCACCATTCACAGATGAAGCATAAATGAGAGTGAGGGGACGGGTGACTGTGTGAGTAGAGGGATGAGCAAGCCTGTGGATGAGAGGGGCCCAAGAGAGAGAGATAGGTGAACAAGAGAGACTGAACTCGGAGGAGAGACAGATGGACAGGCAGAAAACTGGACAGACGGATGGGATACCTGGAAAAGGAGGACCAAGGGCGGCACTTTAGCAGAATTAAAGTGTAAACCACGTGGGTCAGAATGTGTGGAGAACATGTCTCTGTATAAGGCTTTCTCACCCTGGGCTGGGACTCTCCACCAGAACCCGGGAGGGAGAGAAGGGATGAATTAGGGCCCTTCCAGGTCCTTCCCTCACCAAGGACAGCAGGTGTAGGAGAACATGTGCTCCCCATCCACAAAGGCGGACGGGACCCAGGAGATCAGGGCCAGGAATACTCACTGTTGGTTGTCGGGGCCACGGCTCCATAGGTGAAACCTGTGGAGAGAAGGCAAGACGAGCTGAGCAAGAGTTGGGGTGAACATAAAGGATTAAGGAGAAGGAGGATGTAGGGACCTTTGTGGGAAAAGCAGAGGGGAAAACAGAGGGGAAGAGGGGTGAGTTGTTCAGGGGGGCGGCAACGAGATGGAAGGTGGCTGGACCCAGTGATCACACAGTGATGAGAAGTCTGAACCCAGACCAGGTGGATAGAGAGATGGATCATAGCTCACTTTAGAGCAAAGGAGGTAACACAGAACTCCGACTGGGAGAGACAGCATGGCTGTAGTACAGCCCCTCACCACTGACATAGAGGCTGTCCCCATCCAGGGTGAAGGAGCCTAGGTGGGAGACGCCCTGGGTCTCATGGCTCAACTCCCAGTAGAGTCACTCTCTGTCCAGCCCTGGACCTGCGCGGGTCAGAGTGGAAGGTGCAAATGATGTCCACCCCAGTGGCTGCCCCACCCTTCTCAAGCCTGGGGGAATAAGAAGATGGGGATGTGGACTATTGAGCAGGGGTCCTTCTGGGTGTGGAAGGCGAGAGAGGGCAAGGGAGGAGGCTGAAGGAGATGCTAAAGGGGCTGCTCTGATGCTTGCAGGGGCTCTCCTAGGTGTCTCTCGTGTGAGACAATCCCCTCACAAGTAAGGCCTGACTTCATTTACGATGTGTGGGGGGCATGTGAGTGGCAAAGAGGGGTGAACACACAGACCTGTGCGAGGGGTAACCTGCAGGTCTGCACGGACAGCAGCGAGGAGCACAGTCAGTGCCCTGTGCCATCTGATACATGCAGGCAAGAAAGTACCGTTACGTTCTCTCGGTTCTACACTCCAAGGTCTTTTCTTTCTACTTATTTCTTGCTCCAGAGCCATCAGCGAGGCGTAAGGAACAATCATCTTATTCCTAATCTTATTCCCAGCACCTCCCATCTTGCCTATTAAGTCTTCATTCTTAACCATGAAGTCCATTTTAACCCCCGTGTTTAGACCAAACACTAATTACATAATCCTTCTACTCACATCTCTCCAGAGTCTGCCCACTGGTCTTAGAACAGAGCCCCAAGTCACTCCTGACCTTGTCCAGCCTGTCCCCCTCGCTGGTCTGGCTCACACCTCTCCCCCTGTGTTGACTTGGCTCAGCCATCCCTCTTCTCAGTTCATGGACACACCAGGCTCTCTGGTTCAGGGGTGTCCTCATGCGGGTCCCTCTGCCTGAAACACTTTCTTGAACACACTCCCACACCCTCACTCCAGTCTAACCCTCCAACTAGCTAAATCCAGTCCCAACTCTAGCTCTCAAGCTAAATATCAGTCCTTCTCAAGAGGGCTTCCCTGCCCCCTCAGGTTGAGTCCCCTTGTGCCAAACTCCCACATCACTCTCATCATTAACATTTCAAAATCCAAATTCCCAAATACAATATAAATTCCATGAAGGTGGTACAAGGTCTCTCTGGTTCACCAGGTCCCCATGCATGTGGCCCAGTGCCTGGCTCATGAGATGAGGAACCATCCCGTTTTGTCTAGGACTGCCCTGGTTTGAACACTAAACATCCTGTGTCCTGGAAAACCCCTCTGTCCTGAATAAACGAGGATGGTTGGTCACCATAAATTATACACTCAGAGACTATCTATTGCATGACAAGCACAAATTCCCCTCAAGAACGTCACAAGAAAGCTAGAATGAAAAAGGCACACACACAGAAAATTAGTAGAAGCCAACAACTAAATACAAAATTACTTAACAAGATTCTCTGCAACGTGAATCACCAGACCATTATTTTAGAAAAGTTTCAAGAATCAAAGTTAATTCCCTTTAGAAGGCAAGGTGGTGAGGACAGTCTTTTTGGAGACTAGTGCCCTTCCCTTCAATCTACAGTGTTGCTTAGTATTCCTCCAAATGATTTGAAATGTCATAAAGAAAAAAAAATGCTCAAAATGAATCTGGCTACTGGCAAATTAAATTTTAAATATTTTATTAATACAAAGAAGTTCAAATCATCTTTTTCCCTGAATGCTCCTCTATTTCAAATTTTTGTGGAGGATTTACAGGATTTTAGAAGTCAAATTGAATGGTTCTAAGGAATGTTGCTGAGTATCCCTGCTAGTATTTCATGGGGTGTCTTCTAATACTACATACACACGCAAAACATTTTTATATTTATAATATGTATAAATCCTGACTTTTGAGTATTATGCAATGCAAGTAAATCTATATTTTCTACTATAATCCACATTTGCAGTGATTTACGTTTGTTTCATATGTTCTTATTTGCATATAACTGTACTTACTGAAATATTTACCACACAGAACCACGCACAGTTTACCATCCTTCACTTGAATACAATCCATAAAACATCAATAATTTTTCTCAAGATACCCTCACTCTCAGTGAGTCCATGTGGTGACAACCTGAGACCAGGATACCCCACTGGCAGGTCTTCTGCACAGCAGAGGCTGCCGGAACATCTTGGTACCAGGTCCACAGGGTACTCACCTGGTCACACAGAAATCCATGGATCAGCGAGAACAGGTGGCCCCTGAGCCTGGTTTCACCTCAAACTTGAGCTCCACAGATGCTTTTCATGTCTGAGGGGGGAAAAATGCGCAAACAATCTTTTGAGGCAT
This sequence comes from Diceros bicornis minor, assembly GCF_020826845.1. Classification (NCBI taxonomy): domain Eukaryota; kingdom Metazoa; phylum Chordata; class Mammalia; order Perissodactyla; family Rhinocerotidae; genus Diceros; species Diceros bicornis. The sequence goes on along the minus strand of NW_026690901.1, from coordinate 396,467 downwards.
TTTATAGGGTGTTGGATGGAAAGGCCACCCCATTCACTCTTCTTTTTTTGTATTTACTGATTTAACTGTAACTGTTGGCTGTGACTGGATTTTCCCGATTCCTATCCAGCCACCTGCTCCCCGAGATGGGAGAAAGCAGCTTCGTACTGCGTGCACTTGAGTCACTAAACTCACTTGGCTGGACAGAGACATTTTGGTGACTCTGGACCCTTTAAACAAGCTTGTCATTTAGGGACCTTGTAAGTGACTCGCTGAATTGTCAGCAATTTCCACCCTTCATTCAGGGCTCGGGAGATTTTCAGGCCCTGAAGCAGGTTCCCCAACTTCTGCACCACTGACATCTGGGGCCTGGCAATTCTGTGTCGGGCTGTCCTGGGCCCTGGAGGACGCTGAGCAGCATTCCTGCCTCCCCCTCTAGACGCCAGGAGCGCCCCCATTTGTAACAACCCAAACACAGCCTGCAGACGCGGATAAGCCCCCTGGGGACAAAATCACATGGAGAACGGTGATGGGGACTCTGAGGAGGGGACGTTGGCGCCCGGAGCCAGGAGGAACAGCAGCCTCGGGTCCCTGAGCGAACAGCCCAGGGGAAACTGACCTGCGGGGAGACAGAGAGACGCTGGGCCCTGACGGGGCTGCCCGCGCCCCAGGCGCCTCCCTGGACCCCTACCCGAGCCGGGACCGCCCAGCGCTCACCGGGGCCCGCCCCTGAGGGCAAACGTCCACGAGAATCCCATCCGCGCCTAGAAGACGGAACACACCGCGAAGCCCCAGGCTCCATCCACGGCTCCGCCCGCGCTTCCGCTTCCTGTCTCGGGCGGGCGTTCGGGGAGGACGGACGTTTGGGGGCTCCGGGTCGAGGCGGCGTGCGGGGCGGGGCGGGGCCGCGCACCCCAACCTTAAGGGAGGTGTCTAGTTTCTAGAGTGAGTGCTAGGGCGGGCAGCGGGTTGGGTCAGCAACAGGGACAGGACCAGGTCTAGGGGCGGGGCTGTGGGTGGGGACAAGGGTGTGGGCGGGGACCGGGTTGTGGGCAGAGCCAGGCCCGAAGGTTGTGGGCGAAGACCAGTTCCAGGGGCGGGAAGAGGCGGGGGTGGGTCTGGAATAAGTCAGGTGGACGTCAAAGGGGGAGGAAATGAGCTCCAGGGGCAGGGCTGGAGGCGGGGCTTTCCTTGGACCCCTAGACTGTACAGGTAGCTGGATGTTGAACCGCTTTTCTTCATTCCTTTCCCCACTTTTACACAGACTCATAGAATGATGTGCCCATATTTAAAATTATAAATTTTTTGTGCCAGTTTGCTTTACTTAATTTCGTTAAAATATTGGATCATATATTCACATTTCTCTACACCTTGCTGTACCAAGCCAGGAGATAAGGATATAACACTATTTTAATTTTAAAAACGGGGGGCAGAGAGGCCACTACGTCCTAGATACACATATAGGAAAACTTCAAAGAGTGGTGCAAAGTCAGTAAAATATTCTCACTCTACCACTGTCTCTCAGTCCTTTTGCACAGAGATAAACATCCTTTTCTCCTCTATCGTTCCAGACATACTGTGCATATGTGAGCCTGTGTATATATTCAAGCCCAAGAGGGATGTCCCCAAGCAAAACCTGAAGCCCATGAATTGTCTCATGCGTCAGAAGTTACTGGAAAGAGATTTAAATTTTCGGTGGAAAGAGATGAACTGCTGATGAATCCAGAGGAAGACAACAAAGAAACAAGAGAATTTTCCCATATAAAAGGTCAAAGGAAAAGTGAGACAGAAAATGTATTCATAAAATCTGACGTAGCACATCTCTGGATAAGATTCATATGCTATAAAATGGTAAACATTTATGTCATGAAACAGTAGACATTGAATTTTGATTTATCCTAATTCATTAAATAGTTATATTGAGCAAGGGGAGTTATGTTTTTCACATATGAAAGAACTCTTCATGCTGATTGTTTCAGAGAAGAAAGAAAGTATAAATAGTCTAAAGCTGAAAAATGAAAATGCTGTATGAGTAGCTAATTTAGAAAGATAGATTTTCAACCAGAAAATTGAAGTTGTTTTTGGAACCAGAGTCAAGATTGGGGAAGGTAGCTTTTCATTATAAGGCTTGAAGTATTATTTGAGAGATGTGCGTATAGACACACACACACGGGAACCTGAATTTGTATTCCAAAGGGATCATCTAACTCTACAAAGAGTTTGTAAAAAGGATTCACTTTACAAGAGTAGAACATATTTTGAAAACTACAGACTTCAAGCGTAAAAAAAGCTGTCATCATCCCTGTGGAAAAATGAATGGGGCATCGCTTTCCCACCGACGTGTTGATAAGTATTTTACGTACATTACTCTTGAGTATTTTCACAGCAACCCATAAGGAAGATGGTATTATCTATCTCCATTTGCAAATGAGGAAATTGGTGACAGCATATTGCTAAAATTTTCATGTAAGTTCTCAATAGATATGGTTTTATGTTAAAATTGTTTATTGAATTCTCTTTTCATTAATAAAACGATATGTGCCATTCTTACAAATAAGCAAAGGGTGTGTAAAAACAATTTAGCAAAGAGACAGTTTTATATCCTTTTGATATAATTAAATATAACAATCACTTTATTATTTTTCTGCTCTCTGCCTCACATCTAGGAAGATACTTCCTATCTTAAAGGCTTACTAGAAAACTCAACTAAAAATCAAGAATCAGGGAATACGCATATTATGCCAGGTTCCTGAATACATGAAAAAAAAGCCATTATAACAAATTTTTGTACAAAAATCTTAGATCATTCATGAACTGATAACAACACAAATCATGATTAGGCAAGGCATTTCTGTAGAATGACAAATATTTAAACTTTAGACATTTAGAAAGGTAGTTCATTACAGTAACTAATGTGTATAAGAAAAATTTTTTCAAACTCACTAAGTGCCAGGAAATCGTTTGACAAAATGCACTGCAACATTATTCACAATAGCCAAGAGATGGAAACTACCTAATTGTGCATCTGTGGGTGAAAAGATGAAAAAAATCTGAGGCATCTATACAATGGAATATTATTCAGCCTTAAAAAGGAAGGAAATCCTGTATTCAGAATTGCTTGCCTGGATCATTTCAGTAGCCATGTGCTTTCTTGCTTAGTCCCCTCTGGTCCATTCGCCAACCAGGAACCAGGGTGATCCTTTTACAATGTAAGCTCCACGACCGCTAGTGGAAACCCTAAAAGAGATTTTGGAGGTAGACTGCCTGGGTACCAGCTGTGTGAACTTGGACAATTATATAACCTCTAATATTCCTCATCCATACCATAGGGGTTAATAGTATTGTCTCGATGGCATTGTTGTGAGCATTAAATGAGTGAATACATGTCAGATGCCTAGAATGTGCCTGGCACATTGTAAGGCAACATGAAAAATTTAACTGTAATTATAACTAAATTAAATATTTTGATGGCCTATTAATTAACTTGAACCATATGAAATTTCTAATACTCAACCAATTTGATCCATTATTATTGTTGAATAAATGATAAAACTCAGTCTAGGCAGGCTGTGTAGAGTCAAAAAGGATTGGATAAATGAAAATGTTATTGCAATAAATAAGATGAAATAGATTGCTTTGCAATTTACAAAGCAGTTTCTCATACTTTGTTTCATTTAATCTCTATAGAATGCTTTTCTGGGTATTATTACCACTGTCTCAGAAGGAGTAACTGACTTGCCCCAAACCACACCACATTATATAAAACAATTAGAGTGGAAACATCATTTCGTGTATAAATACCATATGATATTTTGTTTTCCCTTCATAATATCATCCGTCCTCTCAAGAAAGTAATGAAATAATGTTGATTCCTAGGAACTTAGTCTTAAGGAGACATACTCTCAGATGATCAACACTATGTCTTTGAAACAGGGGTGTTGTGAGAAGAAACTTGAGACCCATGATTTCTGGGTGTTCAAGTCCATGCTTAGAGTTCTGGGAAACAGTAAAAAAAGGGGAATAGTCCAGAATGAAAAAAGTCTGACGTATATGTAACTTTATTGATCACCTCAAAATTCTCTTTTTGTTTATGGTCTGTGACACCCTACTAGAATATAAATGCTCTTAGGGTAGATCACTGCTCTCTTGCAGCAAGTGGCAGGCGCTGAGTAAATATTTATTAAAGACATGAAAGTGGCCTTGAATACATCTGCTCTTTACTCACCAGAGAACAGCCCCATAGCAGGCAAATGGCATCATTAACAAAATTTTAAAAATCATATCCTTATTAGCTCGTAACCATGGATACAAGGCTCCAATTTATTTCATACTTTCTAAGTACTTAAGCATTCTGGTGTATTAGGGAGTGTTTCCACAGCCTTGCTGTAACATAAAGCAAGACTTTTTGGCCCATTGATTGCTGTTTCTAGCAGGGCCCATCTCTATACTTACCTCTAAACAATTAACTATAGATTTGTTATACCAATGAACAGTGATTTGGTATGGAACCTGTTTTATCAGTGTCATGCGAAAGTATACATTTGATATGTCTTTAAGGGGTGATATGAATAATAATGTTGCTGCAGAAGAAGACAAGTGAAAATTCTCTCTAGTCTTTGTCAAGTGCATCTGGGTGAAGGGTATCTTGGAGTCACTGGATTTTAGAACTTAAAAAGACTCATCCAACTCTTCATGTTACAGGTGAAGAAAATGAGGTCTAAAGAGGTTGAGAGATTTGACCAAGACTAATTCCTGGGACTAGAGAGAGATCCTCTGATTCTCAGCTGGCCACATTGCATAACATCTCCAGCTCCAAACAGCCAAGAGAAGCAAGTATGTTGATTTCCAGCTTGAAATGTTTCCCCTTCACGTTTTTACTTTCTCTCTCTTAGATGCCTGCTCTGCCCTGACAAGGAATTTATCTGATGTTTACGCTACACTTAAGAAGAGGACAATGCTCCTGGCAAACACTATTGAGATTCAGTGTGATATTGGAGAACCGAGTCATGAAAAAACGAGAATCAACAGAATAAGAGGTAAATAATATTAGAGAAGAAGAGAAAATCTATTATTTTAGTGGGACATAACTTATAAAGTTTAGAACTGGTAAATAAGTGCAGTAATGTGAAAGGAAGCTAGATTCCTATATGAAACATCAAAAATACTGTTATATGAGTAAGAATTAGTTTAAACATGTAAGTAATTATTCCATTCCTAAGAGCAATGAATTATTTAAGATGAGTAGTTAAAATAATTGGAACTACATATTAGTTATATGAGGAAGATTATAAAGAGATACAAAGCATGTAAAAGCTCAGATTAAATGGAGAGATATACTATACTTGTGACTGAAAACAGTGTTTCAAAGATAGTTTTCCAAACATTATTCAGATTCCATATACTTCAAATCAACCTTTAAAATGATGCAGTGTTTGTTTTATAGACTAAAAGATATCCATTTGTAAAATAAAACACTGGACCATAAACTAACATTATTCACAAGTAAATCATTCCAAATGGATGATAGAGCTAAAATTAAAAGTAAAATCCCCACATATAACAGTGGTGGATGAGAATATAGAAGAATATCCATAATCTTAAAATTAGTGAAGATATTCTTAATATATATGCTTAAAGATGTCTGGTTGAAAAGAGGAAGGAGGAAAAGTAAAATGGAACGTGATATGGTGTCTGATTTTCTTTCAGAGACTTAATCTAAAGAAGAATATTCTAGTCTATGATATTGGATAAAGAAATAGAAATCTGTGATAATTATACAAATAATGAGAGGACATATTTAAATCGTAGCATAATATATCAGTTAGCTTCTGCTGTGTAACAAATCACCCTAAAATTTGGTGACTTCAGATAAGAATAGTTTATTTTTTCTCAAGATTCTGTGGGTTAACTGGGAAGTTATTTTGATCTTGACCTATTGGTGGCTCAGCTGGGATTGGATGGTCTAGGACAGTTTTACTTACACATCTGATTGTTGACTTGAAGCTACTAGGGTGATGGAGATGTGGAGTCTGTCTAGACTCATTCACATATTGATGGCCTCAGGCTTCCCAAGGGCAGCCAGAGAAGGACAAGTAACAACAATGAACAAGTGTTTTTCAAGCCTTTGCTCATGTCATTTGGTAATATCCCATTGGCCAAAGCAAGTTACAATGCCAAGTCTACCCAGAGTCAACGTGGGATGCTATGACCAAACAGACAGAGAGAAAGGACTGATGTGTGGCCATTTTTACAATCTCTCACACATAATTTTAGAGGAAAATTAATATGAACGTTTGTGTATTTGTTCATTTGAATGTCCAAGGAAAATTGTACAAAGTCAAAAGAAACATAAAGCAAAAAATTAAGTACAGATGTAAGGTAAGTTTAGTTGGTACTGAAATTGGGTCTGGAAAAATATAGTAGTTTATTTTTCAAGTTTATGCAAGTTCTTGTGACCTATGAAAATAACTTACATTTCGATTATTTTCTCCCTGAGTGTGTTTTATTCCTTAACACTTTTGATGTGTTTCTCCCCGGCCCTAGGAAACTAACTTAGCACTTGGGAGCAAAGATGCAGCCTAATAGCCACACACTGGAGGCCAAGATGGAGAAGACCTCCACGGCCACAATGACCTTGCCCTTGGTGCTGTGTTAGATGGGCAGGAAGGTGACCCAGACACTGCAGAACACCAGCATGCTGAGCGTAAGGAACTTGGCTTCATTAAAGGTGTCAAGCAGGTTCCGGGCCAGGAAAGCCACAGTGAAGCTGCCCAGGGCCAAGGAGCCCAGGTATCCCAGGACACAGTAGAAGGTAGTGACTGACCCCTTGTTGCACATGATGATGATGTGGCGGTGTTCAGAGTTTGCATCTGTGTAAATGAAGGGAGGAGAGGTTCCAGCCAGATGCCACAGAGACTCAGCTGGATAAAGGAGCAGATGTGAATGATGAAGTTAGTTGCCCCTGACACCAACCACTGCCACATCCTTCTCCCTGGTGCAGTGACCTTGAAGGCCACAACCACAGTAATAGTTTTGGCCAAGACAGTGGAAACAGCCACAGTAAAAACAACTCTAAATGTGATTTGTTGAATAATGTAGGTGGCTGTGTTGGGTCAGCCGATGAAGAGTAAGGAGCAGAGGAAGCAGAGGGTGAGGGAGAAGAGTAGGATGTAGCTGAGAGTCCAATTCTTGCTTACAGGAGTGTCTCAGTGCTTCACAAAGACCCCAGGGACCACTGTTATGACAACAGAGCAACAAGGAGCGGTGCAAGCCAGAGTCTTCCCTAAAGAATCTTCAAATGCCAGAAATGTCACAAGTTTCAGCAGGCTGCGATTTCTCTCATTGTTTGCATACTGGCTTCCTGGACGTCCTATACATTGATCTCTATTTGAAAAGGAAAGGAAAGTCTTGGTGTTTCAGTCAGCCACTCTTCCATATTCCCAAGACAAAAAACAAAAGTCTCATTGGCATTATAGGGCCCACAGCCCACACCTTATTTGGTTGTGAGACACAATGTTGCAGAGACTTACGTTAATAATATTCACATTAAACAGTCCCGTCCTATGTCAGAATGCTTTTAGCTTCAAGTAAGTGATAATCCACCTCCAAAAGTTCCAAGTTTTGGTCCTGTGTTAGTTGGAAGTGTCCATAAACTTGAGGGTTTAGGGGCGAATATTTTAGGTGGTGGGGACTTTGCAACACACCAGTGAGGTACTGGGAAAGAAGGCAGGGAAAGGAAGGCAGGGCATCAGGGACATCAAGTGCTGTACCACTGTGCTCACCTAGATCTCAATCGCTCTGGGGAGCACTGTGAGGCAAGAAGAACACATGGAAACACGTCATCTCAGCTGAGGATGAGGCAGCAGCAACACATATTAGGCATGCCCATCAGCCATCATTCAAGGGCTTTGCCCAGAGCTATGAATTTGTATTTGGCAAACTTTTCCTGTAATGTGACAGAGAACAAATATTTTAGGCTTTGTGGGCCATAAGATCTCTGCCACAACTACTCAACTCTGACCTCGGAGCATGAAGCAGCCATTCTTGTTGTTGAAAGTGGGTATTCTTTTCTCGTTCCTATTTCTACAAATAATATTAGAACAATGCAATTACTGTAATTACAGCTTTTCTTTTTGAATCACTTTTCTATATAAATCTTGTTTCTCGATTTTTCTAACTCAATTTTTGTTTCATAAAAAATGTAGTAAAATTCTTAACCTTCAAAGTAAATTCCTTCGGTAAAGTGGTTTGAATTGCGTTAAAGCTAAAAATTATTTAGACAAGGATACAGACTTTTGTAATATTCAGACATTCCATTTGGGAAATTTAATGGCGCTAAATTTATTCATTTTCTTTTGCATTTCTCAAACACATTTTTAGCCAAAATTAAAACTATACTTCGCATAGCATACAGTAACTACCTACTCAGTACACTTCCTCCATTATGCCTAGGTATTAGAACACCAATTTTGAGTGAACTAAGCCAATTGTGACAGATCTAAGCTAATTTTTGCCAGAGTGTGTTCCACCTCAGTTGTGGGTTATGCGCCATGGACATAAATCAATGACAATCTGATTGTATGGTCTCTTTCTTGCACTAAATAAAATGTGCATCAAATAGGATGCTATAGCTGACTCTTCCTCTTTCTTTCCCATGTGGATGTTGTGCAGTGACAGACAATTGTAAAAATAAAATCCCACACACTAAGCATATTGAAGCAAAAGTTATATACAGCCCGAGTCTTTATTATCAAAATGTTGATAGAAAAAAAAAACCTTTGCATTTGTCTATTTCTGAAATTCTTGTAACATAAATAACACACGTCATGATTTAAAGCCACTATGAGTTTCTCTATCACTTTCAGTTGAACACATTCTAACTAATATACTTTGTGCATTACATTTTTGTGTTTTTGAGAGTGAGAAATGAGACTTTCATACTGCATTATCAAACACTTTACTATTGATATGTAGGAAAATCCTTATTATTGATACATTATTTTCATCTTTTATTTATTTGGTTAATTATTTATTCATTTATTTATTTATGTTTTGATTGAGGAGGATTAACCTTGAGCTAACATCTGTGCCAGTCTTCCCCATTTTGCATGCGAGTGGCCACCACAGCGTGGCTGATATGTGGTGTATGTCTATGCCTGGGATTTGAACCCATGGACCCGGGCCACCAAAGTGGAGCATGCTGAATTTTAACCACTACACCACTGGGCCAGCCTGCTACATTATTTTAGATCCCACTAATTGATTAGATATTTTTGCATTTTAATTTAAAATATTTTTTGCATTATGTAAGTAAACGTTGAAGCAGATTCCACTGGTGGCTTATTCATGACCCATCTATCCCCTTTCTACCAGCAGCTCAGTTGTGCTTTGACATTCAACTTCTTGCATGAGGCCCTGTGATTGAGGGGAGGCTGACAGCTCTAAATCAATTATAATTGGCCTCACTTGGAGGATGCGTTTTTGAGTTACTCTTACAAAGTCAGGGGGAGTAGATGCCCACTCTTTTTCATCTTTCTGTTCTCTTACTATGGTATAATACTTTAAACAGCTCAGCCTTTGAGACCACAAGGAGCCCAGCCTGAACAGAAAGCTGGGAACCCAAGATGATAGAACAAAATATGAGAATATCATCTGTGCTTGATTATAGTTTTGAGCTGCTGAATTCTCTAATCCTCGAGTCATTTTATTTCTGGCCTTTTTTTTTTAATTGTTTCACTTTTTTTTTTTGAAAAGTGATATTTATGACAACATTCATTATGTAAATAACAAATAGAATGACACATATTTCCCTCTCCATCTTTATAATGCAACACTGTGCTTTTATATTTTCTGGCACAAAGAATCATCATAGTAAATTACTCTGGTCTTTTTTATGGGATATAATAAATATTTTTTAAAAGACACATTTAGTTTGTTTTCTTTTTAATTTATAGCCAGATGCATTCTAACAACAAACATAATTTGTAAACATGCTCTCTCTACCAGACCACTATTTATTTCTGTAATATGTTATTTCATGCATTATTTTACTGGACAGAACATTTAGCAATGTAAAGAGATAACTTTGGTAATTAGTACATATGAATTGTTTGCTGTTTTGTTTGGTAAGACTGGAATATTGTACTTTAAATATGATGGGCTTTTTTGTTTTCATTATTTACCTAGTCCATTATCATATCATCCATGATCAGTCTTTTATCATCTCATTCCAGCCATACTGGTCTTATTCCATATGTCTGAATATACCACATAAAAACATTTTAAAAACACTTTATTGAGGTATGACTGACATACAAAAAGCTGTACATATTTAATGTATACAACTTAATGTGTTTGCAGATAATATACACCAGTGGAACCATCACTACAATCAAGTCCTTAAACCAATTCATCACCTCCAAATGCTTCCTCCTGTCCTCTTTATTTTTTTAATTTAACTTCCTTTTCTCAAATACTTTTTTTCTTTTGAGCTAGGAACACTTAACATAAATCTACCCTCCTACTAAATTTTCAAGTCTACAATACAATATTGTTAAATATAGGCCCATGTTGGACGGTAAGTTGCCAGAACTTATTCATTTTGCATACCTTTTGTTGTCCAAACTTCTATTGCCAAGAATCCCTCTTCTTCTTGAACTGACAAATCCCCACATGTTTTTAAAAACTCAACTCAAACATCAGCTTTCCATGAAGAATTATCTGATTCATCCAAGTAAGACTATCTTTTCTTATTGACTCTGCTAACTTCTAACTACCTTTATTATGGTACTTTTCAAATTGCCCTGTTATTCTTTTTTCACACATACCTCACTATGATTTCTTGGAAAGAAGGGCTTTTATCTTATCAAGTTTGCATACTCACTTCATGGTTTATATCTTCTACTAGAGTAATAATAATATAATATATCAATTCATTTATTGAATCTTTAGTTCCGGTTTTTGCACACCTACTATGTTTAAGGCATAGTGCTCGTCACCTTGGGTGTAAAGATATGAATAGGAGGCATGTCCTAAAGACACCCACACTTACTTCCATCATAATTCCATGTGTGTTATTCTGTGATCAAGATGAGTATATGGTGTTATGGAATCTCTAATTGTTTGCCTAACACAACATGTGGTTTAAGAGCTGTATTCGCTTGAGAAGAGCTGCTTCAGCAGAACCTAACAATGTGAGTATAAAGAAGCCAGATCAAGGTAACTCCCAACATGGAAATGATGTATTAATTACCTAAATGAATGTATTGAATGAGTGAATGAAATAATAGAAGATAAAGAAGAAATGAGATGCTATGGGTTAAACCCAGACCCTTTACATTTTATTTAGAGACAAAGAAGGGCTGAAAGAAAGTGATTGTAATTATGTAATTTTGGCAGTTCATACCTGTCTGATTACATATTTCTCTCTCTGGGCACAATACACAATCAAAGCAGCAGGTAGCTCTCTTCCTGAGGGATTTTCCTGAATCCTGGCTGACGGAACATCCTACACCCATAGGGGGGAGTTTGAAAGAAGAGAATTATTGATCATACTGAACAATACTATATAATTGGATAATATTTTATTATTTAATAATATTGAAATATTGATAATATTGTTTAAATTATCTAAAAAATTATCTTAAAGATCACCTCTAAGATTTGACATGATTGATGTACCCAGGCAAAGCAAAATAAAATCAAGGTCAATCGGCAGAAAAGAGTTCCCAACATGAAGACACATACTGATTTAAAAGATTTTCCAGGTGCCGGCCCCGTGGCTTAGCGGTTAAGTGTGTGCGCTCCGCTGCTGCTGGCCCAGGTACGGATCCCGGGCGCGCACCGAGGCACTGCTTCTCCGGCCATGCTGAGGCCGTGTCCCACATACAGCAACTGGAAGGATGTGCAGCTATGACATACAACTATCTACTGGGGCTTTGAGGGGGGGGAATATATAAATAAATAAAATTATTTTTAAAAAAGTATACTTTCAATATCTCTTGGACAGTAAGAAAAATTATATCAATAAATGAGAATTTTGTTATGAGTTAAATAATTTCACCATTATTTTCATACACGGTCTCTATCTTGTGATGTAGATGAAGAATTAATCAAAGATTGAGTTTTCTGCAGTCTTTTTGAATACCACGGCCCAGTCTATCAGCTCCTCATGTATGATGAAACCTTGACCACGTGGATCCTGGGGAACAAACTCCCTTACTTTCACCTGAAGTCCAAGACCTTTGGGAAATGATATAGTTCAGAATTTCATGCTGTGACACAGAGTTTCTTTTCTCAGCCAGTGACACATGAGCTCCAGTGCTGTTTTTAAATTGGGTGTTTTTAAGGAATGGGTGGAGCTGAAAGGGAGACATAATTGGGAAATGATATGAGGATGGAAATTGAGGACAGAAAACTCATATACGAACGGGTGGGGCTCCTGAGTTGCCCAGCAATTAGATTTTTTCCCCTCTATATCAGTAATCCTCTGAATAAGTTCAATTTGGGGAGTGTTTACTATTTTGCATACTTAAGTAAGAAGGCATTCCTGTCTGCCCTTAGAGAGCACATGGTGATTTGTTTAAACCATTCCTGAAGATTCCATGTTCAGGGAGCACTGTAGGGCTAAACCTGAGCTGCACCTTGAGCAATGAGGTTTGCTTTAGGGGTGCTAGGGAGTTTCCTTGAACTCAAGAAGAGACAAAGAAAGATAGCTTTCTTCTTACTAACTTTGAACAAAATATTTTATTAAATGAGAGAGAAAAAATGAAAGCTCCTAGTAAACAATATTCATACAATAATTGATATAATTTATATATAAATGTATAACTAATATTTATATAATACATAAATCTATATAAGCTTATATATATATATACATAAATAAATATATATTCACAATAAATGTGTGTATTTAGATCTGATATCACATTAACTTCCTTGTACCTGAGAGCAAGAGTTTCAAGACACATTATTCATAGGTTTTGGATTTATAAAAGTCTAGGACCATCTAAGTAGAATTGAAAAGGTCTTGGGGAAATTAAAATATATTTCAAAGTATTGGGGTTCTCATTTGTAAAAAGGGGATCAATCTCCTTGCTTCCAAAAGACATTTTAAATTTCAATGAAGAAATATTTATTTAACTAACAGTAGCCTTTCTAGAAAAATGCAGGAATGTTCAAATAAATTGTCCTTTCCCCAGTGGCATTTAAGATATCACAGGATAGGGCCAGAACTAGGTTTTGAAAATCCCTGAATTTTTAAATTCCCTTGGATGAATTGTAATTAAGTCTTATCTTAAAAACTTACCTCTCACAGTGAAAGTTTTTAATTGATTATTTTTAGTTAAAAGAGTTGACACTGTTGCTAAATAGCCCCTACAATCATTAGAGATTTACTTGCAACCTGTACGAAACAACAGCAATTCATTATGCTCAAGTCACCGCTGTTCTGTCGCAATGTCACTATTACAATTCTATACCCAAATGAAATAACTCTCCTATCCTAAAATACAATAATGGGAATCATGTTTAAGGGAGAAATTTTACCTGCTAAGTGAGAAACATGAGCTGACCTGCATCCATTATGGACACCACTTCTGCTTTTATCAAAAGCATTTCATGGAGGGTTCAGGCCGCCACATCCACAGCATGATAGGTGTAGTAGCTGGATCCAGACATGGTCGTGTCTAATTTGTTCTTTGGCAGAGAATGCAGGGAGGCATTGAGCGGACACTCCAAAATTTTCCACATTTAGTTCCTGCAAATGAGCAGTTAAAAATTTCAAGCCATAATTTGGTAAAGAGAAAGTCTTCTGGGTATTTAGAGGGGCGAACTGTCCATAGAGAGCGTTTAAATCCAGATATCTCAAAGTTCTGGTGTGCAAAGGAAAGACTCCCATGGTAAGAATGAAAAAGGGGTGAAGTGGAAAAAGAAGCGTCCCACTGTGGTGTAGTGATCCACACCATCTGAGTGGTTAAATAATACTTTCCTGCAATGCTCACACTTATTAATATACTTATGTCACCATACAAGGTTAACATATTGGTTGGTGAGCCTATGATTCTGGCCATGAAGGTCCAATCTTTTGAAGTGTACGTCCTCTTGGTCACAGGTATCTTAGTCACAGGCAGACACCGTTCATAGTCTCCTCTCTTCTGAGTTCCCAGAGGAACTGCTCACTTTTTATATCAACTGACACTAAATTTCCCACCCAGCTCCAGCCAAAATGTATCAGGAGCGAGACCCTTCTGAAGACTAAAGATATGTCCTTGGAAGCCACCTGATAGAGAGGAAAAGTAGTCCTTACCTTTCAGTACAGGATCAATATCTCCATAGGTGATCTGAATCAAAAGAGAAAAAAGATTCTGTATTGAGTTCTCTGGAAGCAAAATAAACAGAATTTCAGCAAAATTCATATGATCAGGCAGCTAAACTTATATTCTTGGCAATAACTCTGTGAATATGAAGCAATATTATCTGATGGTAGAAGTGATTGAGGGGAAGCTTGGCTTTGAAACCAGGCTGCCTGGGTTCAAATGCTGACTCTAATATGACTAGCTTAACGATATGGAGAAGGTTACATAACGTCTATCCATCTTAGTTTCTATATCTCTAAAAATTCCCATAATAATGGTACCTTTTCATTGCCTTTTATTAAGATTAAATTTGTGACTATTTGCAAAGTATTTGAAGAGTTTAATTTTTTTTTCATTTTTTTCATTTTTTTGTTTATTGCAGTAACATTGGTTTATAACATGGCATAAGTTTTAGGTGTACATCATTATACTTTTATTTCCGCATAGATTACATCACACTCGCCACCCAAATACTAATTACAACCCTTCACCACACACTTGTACCGAATTATCCCTTTCGCCATTCTCCCTTCCACCTTCCCCTCTGGTAACCACCAATCCAATGTCTGTCTCTATGTATTTGTTTGTTGTTGTTATTATCTACTACTTAATGACTGAAATCATACGATATTTGACCTTCTCCCTCTGTCATATTTCACTTTGCCTAATACCCTCAATGTCCATCCATGTTGTCACATATGCCTGGATTTCATTGTTTCTTATGGCTGAGTAGTATTCCATTGTGCATATATACCATATCGTCTTTATCCATTCATTCCTTGTTGGGCCCTTAGGTTGCTTCCAAGTCTTGGCTATTGTGAATAAAGCTGCAATGAACACAGGGGTGCATGTATCTTTACGTATTGTGTTTTCAAGTTCTTTGGATAAATACCCAGCAATGGAATAGCTGGATCATATGGTAGTTCTATCCTTAAATTTTTGAGGAATCTCTATACTGTTTTCCATAGTGGCTACACAAGTTTGCACTCCCACCAGCAGTGTATGACAATTCCCTTCTCTCCACAGCCTCTCCAACACATGTTGTTTCCTGTCTTGTTAATTATAGCCATTCTGACAGGCGTGAGGTGATATCTCATTGTAGTTTTGATTTGCATTTCCCTGATAGTTAATGATTTTGAACATCTTTTCATGTGTCTGCTGGCCATCTGTATATCTTCTTTGGAGAAATGTCTGTTCAGGTCTTTTGACCAAGTAAAATAGTTTTAAGTACATGTTTACATATAAAATTTTACTAACTAGAAGATAAATAACTAAGGTGTGGTTATTTCAGCATATCCAGCTTCCACTCCTTTCAGAGAATTTGGGTAACCACATTTCCAGAAGCTACGGTGGTCTGCTTTAGCCAATGATGCTAGCTTCTGGTTACTTCATCTCTTCTCAGCTTCACACACCAAAATAATGAATCCACCGTATCAAGAACGATCTGTGGTAGGTATTTTCCTATTAGGGAGATATGCAAACCCACTTTCTTCTTTTCCACTTGAGTGGCCACAGAATTTCACCAAGGAGGAAATCTTCAGTCTCTCCAGATCCATCCCTCCAGCATGCTCATAACTGTGGTATTTGTAGAGCTCCAGCGGTGTCCCAATCTGGACAGAGAATGCTGGTGTGGTTCCTGCAGTGACAGTCACAACCTTGATTTGTGCCTGGCAGGTGTCAAGAGGGATCTTCTGGCCCCCATCCAATGACCAGCTCATGGTACTCTCCAAGGTGCTGACATCACTGTGGAAGGAGTTGTAGACATGGAAACCCAGAGACACATTGGGGAGCAGCTGGGGGCTCCTGTTGATTTCCTGGAAGGCAAAAACAAAGACCAGGACATAACGATAATTTTTGTAGTTCAACCTGTACTAAATCCATAGTATTAGAAATAAGATAAAGTCATTCACTTCAGGTGTAACTCCCGTGGGAAAAAAAGGAGGAAATGCATGGCATTTTGACTCAAGCAACTTGTTCATTCCACAGCAATTATTGTCTCTTCATGACTTTGGAATCCAAAGCACATGCACATGGTGTTCCCAAAGCCTTGGAAGATCCAGCACTACCGCTCTGCACTCAAAAGAGATAGACCAATGTCCTAAAATGAGTTAGTTGGCAGGGTGCTTAAGGGGAAAGGACTAATTTCCATATTTGTTTACAAGTCAAGCACTACTTCATACAGTGACAGCAACATGAGGTTGGTCATGGCCAAGTGCCGGTATAATGAGATGAAGCAAAAGATCATGTTCCATACAAAGAAACTAGGTAAGACAGGGAAGTGCATAAGAAAAGCTTGGAGGAAGGGCAAGTCGAATATAGAATGGTGTCATCAAAACTTTTGCAATATACCTTTATAAAACGGCCTGCCTCGCAGAGCTAGGAAACACATCTCACCAGAAACAGGGAAATTGCACCATAATAAATAAGGAGAGAGTCTTAGGGAGAAAATAAAGAGAAAGGCAATTTATGACTCTATGGTTTTCTAAAAGAGTAAAAACAATTCAGAGTCCAAGGAGCAAGGTAAACTTGCAGCTTTTCATATGTTTATTTACAGATTATAAAACCATCATAGGCAGTGACCTTTACAGATTACCTTTGGTTTGATTCCTCTCTTGCACATCTAAGTTCAATCCAACTTTAATTTTCAAACAATTTAATTGATAAGGTACAACACGCAATTCCAGAAGATTGCACAATAGAACATAGGCTTTTGTCGCTCTACTATTAAAATATTATTTTCATTGGTGAATACAGCTTTAAAAACCAAAATGTTGGGAGACTGTAATTCTGAGTCACCCAGAGATACTCTGATTGGATTAAAAGAGGGCTTGTATTCATTTCCTATTGCTACTCTGAGAATCTACCACAGATTTAGAGGCTTAAAACAACACAAATCTATTATCTTGTACTTTGGGAGGTCAGAAATATAAAATGAGTCTCACTGGCTAAAATCAAGGTGTCAGCAGGACTGCATTCCTTCTGCAGGCTCTAGGGAAGTGTCCATTTCCTTGCACATTCTAGCTTCTAGAGGCTTCCCACTTTCTTAGGTAATAGCCTCGTATTACTTCAATCCCTGTTTTTGTTGTCATAACTCCTTCTCTGACTCTGACATTCTTGCCTTATCCTTTCACTTGTAAGGACGCTTGTGATTATTTTGCACCCATCCAGATAATTCAGGATTATCTCCTCTTCTCAAAATCCTTGATTCTTCACATTTGCCAAGTCTCCTTTCTATGTGAGGTAACATATGCACAGATTCGAAGGATTAGGACTTTGTCACCTTTGAGGGCACGTTCCACCTACCACAGGACATAACTACATTCTTTCCAATACTTGAAGCAAAACACAGAAAAGACTAAAGTAGATAGAAATGTTATTCCATTTAAATATGAACCAAAAGAAAACATGGGTATCCTTGTTAATTTCTGATAAAATCAGACTTCGTATCAAAAAGAATGTAAAATATCAAAGGTGGTGATCATATGTGTTGAAAGGAAGAGAAGATCAAGTACTTACAGTGAATATATGTATCCCCCCCCAAACTGAAAAAAAACTACTATGTATAGACCCTTATGCATAAGTACATACATGAACAACCAGATTTGGAGGTTTAGCACAACCTCTTAGAAATGGTCAAATTAGAGACAAAAAATTATGCAAATTTATGGAAAACAAGCTTAACAGATAGTTACATAAAACAATAAATAATGCTGGACTATTTTGAACACCAAAGAATATACATACATTTGACAATACAATGGGCCATCAAGTAAGCCTTTGAACATTGAAATTATACACAGTGCATTCTCTGACCACAGTATCATTAGGCTAGCAATTAATAAAAATACATCTAGAAAATTTCATTATATATATATGTGTGTGTGTATATATATATTTTTTAAACAAAGACAAAGGTGAAAAATCTGTTTGGGCAACATCTTCCACTGCAGGTGCCAGAGATTTCATCAGGGCTGGGGGTCAGCAGGGCTCTGGGAACTACCTAATCCTGAGATTGGATTTTTTCTTTCCCAGGCAAACATTCTGTTTCTTGCAATTGACTGAGAGGTGTTGCATCCATCAAAATACAGCATCAGACAGAGCTGGTATTGCAATCAGCAAAAACAGCCCAGCATCATTCCTGTGATACCCAAGGAGGAGGTCAGTGACCATTCCTTGGGTTACCCTCAAGGGCACTTACAGACTATATCGCCAACCTCACCCTTAGGTCTATTTGACGATTGTCTGAAGAACTGGTCTCATGCACAGTTCAGGAAATAGATATCCATTATCCAGTTCATATCAGTTTGGCACGGGATAAAGTCTAAATTCACATATACTTACACTTAACCTATTCCTTAGACCTATGTCCTGTGCCAGGACTACAGCACTTAATTACTACATGTTCCAGTATCTTCCATTTAAAGACTGTCTCTCCTAAACAGAAAGTCTCTCTCAATAGCTCTTTTGCCGTTTCTCTGCTAATCTTCATGTCAAACAGTTGCAAGCATTGTTAGTATTGAAATATTCCTCTTCCTCAGTTCTCATTCTTTTCAAATCACTTCATTCAGGTCTGTCCATGTATGTCACTCAATCTGCTCTTGTCAAGGACATCAGCAGCTTCTATGAGGCCCAATTCAGTGGTGATTTTTTTACCCTTATTTTACTTCACCACGCAGCTCATTTGACCCGACTGACTGCTCTATCCTTAGGACACTACTTTCTAAGTGTTTTCTTTTTTCTAAGTTCTCCATATACTTCCTACCTCATGTGTATCTCTCTCCTGATCTCCTGTACTGCAGCCTCTTTGTTTTATTCACCTTTAAATGCTTGATACTTTTCTTCATGGATCTTGTGTTTACTCCATTTAAGAGTTTTTTAATTCTGCCTCAAACAATGAATATATTTGCTATATTCTAAAGTTTTGTTGTTTTACCTTCTACTTTTAGATCCAAAATCCACTGTGAATTGACTTTTATGTACATTGTGAAGTAGGAGTTCAGCTTCAATTTTTTTTTTTTTGCTTAAACAACACAAATTTATCTTCTCACAGTTATGGAGGTTAGAAGTCCAAGATCAAGGTTTTGACAATTTTTGATCCCTTTGAGGGCCATGAGAGGGAGTGACTCTGCCTTATCCATCTTTCTTAGTTTCGGATGGTTTGCTTCATTTTTTTGTTACAAACATCCAATTAGTTGAGCACTACTGATAAAAGGACTGTTCTTTGTCTACTTCTCTGCATTGCTGTCTTTGACATAAATCAGAGTTCCGTATGTCAGCATGCCTATTTATAGACTCTATGTTCAGTTCCATCTTTTGTATCACAATGCCATGCAGTGTTAATTACTGTAGCTTTGGTAAGTCTTGATACGTGGCAGTGTATACCCTCCAGATTACTTCTTCCTTAAGAACACCTTGGAAAATCTTGATCCTCTTCATTTCTTTATAAATTTTATCATCAGATTATCAGTTTCTACCCATCATCTTGCCAAGATTTTGATTGAGATTATTTGGAATCTATAGATCAATGGGTGAGAATTGATGTTGTTAAATAAGTGATCCTACCGATGCATGAAGTTGGTATTTCTCTCCATTTATTTATATTTTCTTTAATTTATCAATAGTAATTTGTACTTTGATTTGGACAGGCCTTGCACATCTCTCATTAGATTTAATTCTATTGCACAGTAGTAAACGTTGTTGATCCAGCCCTTGTCATTGTATGACACATGTCTCTAATGATCTTTATTCTGTAATTTCTATTTGCAATATATATTGGCTCAGCGCTCCCCTCCAAGGTGCTAGGAATCAGAGTAACATTTTATAAATACCCCACGTTTCTTTGAAAGCAATGTGTATTCTCTTACGGTTGGTTATAGAGTACACTCCCAGTAACTCAAGCTCATTTTGTTTTGGGATATAGTATCACATTCAGATTTATTTTCTGAAACTTATTTAGGGATAGAGGTGTATTGAAGTCTTATACTACGGTTATAGATCAACAAATTCTTTTTTGGTATTCTGTGATTTTTTCTTTATATATTTGGGTGTAAGGTAAATAAATAGATACAGGATTAGGTCTTTTTTTGTGAATTGTTCCTTTTTATGAATGGGTCTTATTTTTTCATAGCAAAGTATTCCAATACACTAATAAATGATCAAACATTTCTTCTGATAGACCAGGCACTCTTCTAAATGCCTTATGAATATTAACTTACGGAGTACTAAATATAAACTTAACAAGTGTGTAATAGTTTCATCCCCACTTTAGATATGAGAAAACTGGCATGTCACTTGCCTGAGCTCTCTGGCTAGAAAATGGTAGAGCCCGGATTTGAGCCCAGACAGTCGACACCCTTAACCATCAGCCTATTTGTTGAGCACATTGTATATGCCAAGCACTTTTGGAGACACTGGTGTCTGTAGCAATGAATGAAACTCCACTTTTGTTATTGGAGCACTTAAGTTCTAATAGGGGAAAGACAGACTATAGAAAAATCAAGAAAACATGTTACTATAAGTGTTATGTAGAAAATGAAAACATTTTAAGACAGTTAAGAGGGAATGGGTTCTTGCTATTGTAAAGAGACTAGGAAGGGAAAAAGTCTTAGTTAAGGGGCACTTGAACAGAGACCTTAACGAGTTGGGACTCTGAGTCATAGGAATTTGTGTGGCTAAAGCAGTCTTGTCATACAACGCTCCACAACACGGAGGCCAGTGTGATTAGAGTAGATCATGTTGGGAACAGTGTGGGAGTGGTAGAAGATGATATAGTCAGAGACTTCGTGAGTCCTGATCTTGTTGGGTTTTATGGTTCACTATTAGGTCTTTTCCTTCTGCTATCAATAAGTTGACATATCAGTCAGAATCTCAGCAGGAAACAGAGGACACACTGAGACTAGGAAGATTCAAGTAGAGTTTTCATAAAGGGGCTTCTCGGAGTTGTGGACAGGATGTAAGAAAACCAGAAAAGGTCGTTGGTACCCAGTAAGATGGTAAGTACAGGGCTCTATTAACACCCCTAAGCCTGAAGGGGAAAGGACAATGAAAAATTATCGAATTCTAGAAACAAGAGAGGAGGAAATTGCATTCCAGGAGCTGAGAGGAGGTCAGGGGTACCATCCAGCCCCAGGTTCTCCTGTAAGAAATAGCCAGGACCAGATGTCACTCTCTTTCATCCTTCTGATTTCATGTCTAGGCTCCCCATTGACCAAACCCAGCCAAAAGCCATAAGGTAAGAAAGCCAGCTGACGTAGTTCATCTTCACTAACTTTCCTGGGTGCAGTAAGATAGAGAAGTGGATCTATTGGGGCAAATGGAAGATATTCTGAACTGTGCAGCCCTTTTTTGCCTGAGAATCTACTCTTGTCAATCACCTGTGTGGAAAGTTCATACCTCTGCCCAGGACACCCAACATCTACTGTACTGTCTTAGGTGCAATCTAAGCATTGATACTCCCATGTGTAGTCTAAAATAGTTGCCATTGCAAGTGTTTTTCATGTAAGATAGGTTATGGGGTTCTTGGGAAGAATTGCAAACAATAATTAACCAACAGGTCCTGGTTCCCAGAGGTGGACACTTCTACCAGGAGACAAAGTCAGAGTCCCATTGAACTTTACTGCTGCTTATGAGGCCAACAGAATGAAAGACGTCACTATGGCCTCTGGCACAAGTAATTCATCTAGAGGATATGGGGCTTCTGTTATACAGTGAGGGCAAAGAAGACATTTGGCATTCAGGTAGTCCGGTGGGATGCCTTTTGATATTCTTTCCCCAATTGTTTTAATAATTAAATGTAACAGCTGTATCCTGTGAAGGACGTGGTGACCAGGTGTTCAGATGAGTCAGGGATTAGTACCTGGATCCTCCTCCCGGTAAGCCACCCAAACAACCAGAGGTGCTTTCAAGTGTGAGGGGAATCTAAATGGGACATTAGGACAATTGAGATGGTAAGTATCAATTGCAGCACCAAGAAAAGGTGCAGTCAAGAGCTGTCTGTAATTTGTCCCACTGATCTTCTTCTTGTAAGTTTCCCCAGTTAACATGACCAACCAGAATCCTAATGCACTGACTTTAAGAAGCAAGTGCATCTGAGTGGCATAAGTGGTGGACCATAACGGAGACAGTGGTATATTTTCTAGATTCTTCTTTCATGACTAATTCACTTCCTCTTGTAGCTGCAGAAAGTCTTCTAAGGACTCATCCTGCCAACCTATCTGGGAATTTCCATGGGCCAAAGGAAAGTGCCACACCTAAGGTTATGACCAATCCCAATGGCAGCCCACTTCTAATGACTGGTTCACGGTGTGGGGAGGAATTACAAAGGCCCAATTCCTTTGCCTCAGTTTGAGACATCACTGCAGGCCCACCACTACTCCAGAGCTCCCCTTGGGATCAACTGTTTTCTCCGTTTATAACTTATCACAGTTCAATCTCTTCTTATATCCAATCTCAGTTCTCTCCTTTAGAGATGTTTACCTCAAGCAAGTAGCAAACATTTTATGCCAAAGTTTCTTCATCTGTATAATGAGAACAATGAGATTGACTACTTCACAGACTTGTATTAAGGATCAATCAGCTAATAAATGTAAAGCATTTATGAGTCTCCCAGTATATAGGAAACATTATATGTTTCATCTTTTATTGTGAATTAATTAAAATCCATTGTAGGAGTATACTGAGTAAAATAAGCCGCACACACAAAAAAGTAAATATTGTATGATTCTATTTGTACGAATTCTGAGAATAGTCAAAAAATAACCTGTGATAGGAAAAATAATCAGAACAGTGGTTGCATCTAAGCTCAGAATGTGGAGAAGGGGTGAGGAAGGAGCAAGGTTTGACCAAAAAGGCACATGGAGAAACTTTATGGGATGAAGAGAACGTTCTATATCTTGAAAGGCGTTACATAGGTTACATAAGTGTATGCAATTGTCAAGATGCATTGAGTTCTACACCTAAGATCTATGTGCTGTGCTATGTGTAACATATGCCTCAATTTAAATCAGATTCATTTTCCTAAGTGAAAGAAGCCAGAAACAAAAAGCCATTTATTATAGATTCCATTGTATGCCATTTGGGGAAAGGCAAAACTGTAGGGAAGGACAACAAATCACTGGTTTCCAGGAGCTAGAGTAAGAGAGAGGATGACTACAAAGGGGCAGCACAAAGGAATTTTGGAGTGATGGAATTGTCCTATCAAGATTGTTCGTGTGTGTATCATGTTCGATCACAACTATGTTGATGGATACACAACTAGGCACTTGCCAAGACCCACAGAAGTGTACAACCCAGAGTGGATATTACTGTAGGTTAAAAACATTAATCCACCAGGTAGTGAAGGGAACATAAAATGGAAAACAATTTATAGCAAATGAATCTAAATGTTTTGCAAATGAATAACATAGCCACAATGAAGGCTATGAAAAGGAAACCAAATTTACTTTGGAAAAGTATGTTTTACCAGATCTTGTAAGCCTGGATCAAAAGAAGTGACCAGAAATCCTGTACTCAAGTTCATAAAAGATGTTTCTCAGAAGGGCATGGGTTAGCAATTCTGAAACTAGTTTATGCATATATTGGATCTGAACAACTAAGTAAATATATTGTTGATGATGAGAGCCAGTGTATCACAGTCAAAGAAAGATGTTAGCTCAGAAGGCCTAGAAGAACGACACTCCAGTAATAATGAGAATACCTATCAACCACCCAGAAATTGGTTTCTAAGATACTATTCTAAAGAAAAAGGAGGGAACCAGGGCTCTCTGGAGGAATAGAGGATTCCAGGGCTACACTAGAGGAAATACAACCTGATCCTGAAATATCTCTGAGGGATATTCTAGTGGAAAATAAAGATTCACAAAAAGAAGCCCCCAAAAACTGCCTAAAAATCCCCCCTCAGGAAATTGAATAACACCTCACTTTTGCATGTGGAGGGGACGAATCTAGGAGACTTAGAAGTGATAAGCCACTGAAAACTGAATATGGTGCAGAAATTTCAGAGATCAAACATGTCAGGAGTTGGAGGTTGGATTTTGGACTTATCTGGAGTGGAATGACATTGATTTAAAAAAAAAGCTCTGGCTTTTAATTATGAGCCTAGAAATGTCACAGCCTGACAGTCAGTGCCACACACAAAGAGTAAGGAATACATTTTAGGAGTCAGTGCAAAACTGATATAAATATCTCCTTTTAGGGTCTAAAACCTAGCCTTCAGAGGCTCACGGTGATCCATTCGTACTAGAAACCTAACTTTAGAGGAAGGTAACATGATTAAGAGCTTCTACGAGGTATTGTTCACAAGATCCAGCACACAATAAAACATTACTAGACATGCAGAGCAGCAGGAAAATACTCTTAATTATGAACATATAAATCAGTAGATGCATACCCAGAGACAATCCAGATACCGGAGTTAGCAGACAAGAACTTCAAAATAACTATGAATAAAAGGAAAGAAACATGGACAATTGTAGAAAAGGAAAAACAAACTAGAAATCTTTAAAGCCACCAAAGAAAAAGGACATGTTTCTATCAAAAGAGCAATAAGAAGTCTGGAAACTTTTCAAAAGAAACTTTGGAAGCAAGAAGACATGTATGACATCTGACAGCTGAAGGGTTGAATGGGAGGGGAAAAAAAAACCTGCCAATTTAAAATTCTTTGACTTAAGAAAAATACTCTTCAAAAATACAGACAAATTAAAGATATTTTCCAAAGGGGGTTTAAAAAAACCAAGCTAAAACAATTAAACAACAGCAGAACTGAACTTCAAGAAACTCGAAAGAGTTTTCAGGCTGAAGGAAAAGAATTACACCCAAAGACATAATGTTAAGCATGATCATCAGCAGGAGACAAAATGTACGTAAATATAATGAATATTGACTGAATAAAACAATCCTGTATACTTTTACAACTTTTATGTAATTCTAAATGTTTTCAAAATAAAATGCTTTTAAAAAAACATGAAACTGATACCCGAAAACTAGAGATGATGGATGCCTCTCCAAGGGAATCCCCACTCCACCCCGCAAGACTAGAGATTATGGAGCCCCAGCAAATGGTGCTCACAATCTGCATCGAGCAGCAGATGTGACAGAAGTCCTAGCAAGACACCACCAGTTTCTTCCAAAACTAGAGGCAACTGGACCTCAGATAACAACTGTCATCCACAAACACAAATGCTGGGGTTTGAGCAAGCAAGTCCTACATCCCCCCAAAACTAGAAATTATGGGACTCTAGCAAGCACCCCCTACTAACTTCCAATTCTAGAAATCACAGCCGTCCCATAAGTCACACCCTTAGCTGCTCCTCAACACTAGAGAATGGGAAGGCCCAGCCCAGTGACCCACCCAGTCTATGCCAACAATACAGACAAGGGCAGACCCAGAAAGTGTGACTTCTGATCTCCCCTAGCACTAGACAAAAGGAGGTATATAAAGACCCCGCGAGAGCCCCCTGCCTAAAGATAAGTGGAATCTCATGCAATTATTCCAATCCTCTCCCTGAATTAGAGACAATGGCCCTCCATCCAGTGATCCGTCCCTGTCACCCCAACATTTGAAAAGTGGGGGCCCTGTACAAGCAGCGGTCCTCCAGTCTCCAAGCACCAGAGACAACAGGAACCTCAGCCTCCTGCCTCCCAGTTATCCCCAACATCATGAGGGCTCCATCAAATGATAGAAGCTTCAGCAAGTGATCCCCCATATTCCTGCAAGATTAAAGATGTTGGAAACCCCAAAAAGCAACTTACATCCCCCTACACACCAAGAAGAAGGAGCCGCAAAAAACGCCACACCATTTTCACCAACACAAACCCCAGCTTGCCTCTTGACTCCTAAGACTAGATAGGAATATCTCCAGCAAAGAGTAACCCCAGTCTCCCCCCCCAGAAAAGAAATGACTAGAGTCTCACTAGGCAACACACCAGGTTCTCCTAAGTAAGTGTCAAACAGATCCTCAGAAAACTCCCTCTCTTCCCATTATCACAAAATAATATCTATAGAAGCATCAGCAAGCAGCACTCAACACAAATGAGAGGAGCCCGCAATGCAAGTCCCTCCCAACAGGAGACGCCGGCCCCTGTGGTGACTCCTCCCTAATCCCAAACACAAGGAACATTCTGAGCCCCAGCTGGCAGCTCTTCAGCTTCCTCTTGTTGTGTAGATGTCTCTGTCCCCAACTGTAGTGGATAGATAGAGCCCCACTCAACCTAATATCCCCTGCTCTGGGGAATGTGCAGGACCCAGTCTCAGAATAAGGGACACAGCAGTTGTCTTGACAAGCCACCAAAAACCCCCAAGCTCCCCTTCTACAGAAGGTGACAGGAACCCAGGAAGCAAACTTTCCTCCAACATTTCCTGCTCCAGGAAACCCCTCTTATCTGTTGCACATCCTGCTGACCTTCAGAATATCCTCTACCGCTAAAAGACTTACTAGGGGCCAAGGAAGGTTGGAGCTGGGGGAGAGGCAGAGAAAGATAGAGTGGGGAGAGGAGCAAGCGTAAAGGGAAAGATGAGAGCTTCCATGTTGTCCCAAACAGAGCCATAGACTCCAGAGGCCCCAAACAGCTCCAATCAAACCAGGTTCTCAGGAGTGAGCTGGAGCAGAAGAAAAGGAATTCTGGGCTGCTGAGGAGAGGTGGCCTGGAGGAGAGGCAGGTGTGTGGGCTAGCAGCCAAGATAGCGACCAATGCTACTTTCCACCTGTGTTTATGCCCTGTGCAGTTTCCTCCCACATTTGATTAGCCGTGAATTGTCATGAACCCAAGTGATCTATACAGTGCTGCAGAAATGACAGGGTCTCACATCTGAGGCTACATCATAAAACACACTGAAGCTTCCTCCTTGGTCTCTTAGATTGCTCCCTCTCTAGGGGAAGCCATCCACCACATCATGAGGATGCTCAAGTAGCCCTGTGGGGAGGTCCACGTGGAGAGGAATCAACTTGTCAGCACCAAGTGCTCACCATTCAGTGAGCCACCTGGGAAGATCTTCCAACCTCAGTCAAATTTTGAACTTTAATGACTATGTATGCTAACATGTTTAGGAGTGAAGTCTGCTGCTGTCTGCAAGCTACTTGAAAATGCATTAAACAGAGATGGATTCTTGGGTGATAAATGGATGGAGGTGGCAAAGTAAATATCGTAAAATGTAACAGATGGAATCTAGGTGGTGGGCTGTCTTCATTAGGGCTGCCATGCCTAATGTGCCCAATGTGCCCCACCACAGACGGCCTGGCTTAAACATCAGAAATTTACTTTCTCGTAATTCTGGAGGTTGGAAGCCCAAGATCAAGGTGCCGGAAAGATTGGATTCTCCTGAGTCCTCTCTCCTTGGCTTCCAGATGACCATCCTCTTGTTTCCTCCTCACATGGTCATCCCTCTGTGTATTCATGCCCCTAGCATCTCCTGGTCTGTGTGTCCTAATCTCATCTTATAAGGACGCTGATCAAATTGGATTAGAATTCACCCTAATGGCCCTATTCTATCTCAGTTACTTTCTTTTAAGTCACAACCTCCAAATAAATTTACAATAAGAGGTACTAGAGATTTGGGCTTCAACACATGACTGTTGAGGGGACAGAATTCTGTCCATAACATGAGTGTTCACTGTACAACTCTTTCAAATTATCTCCATGCCTGAACATTTTTCCTAATAAAGTGGGTGCGGGTGGTGTGCTAAGGCAGGAAAGAAAAAACGAATTGTTAACAAAAAAATCATGTTGGAAACCCTAGTTGTTCTGTGGAATAGAGATTATCATAGATTTAAATGTAAATATTAAAGCTGTGAAAGTCCTAGAAAAAACCAAGGAATAAGTATTTTACATATAATCTCAGAGAACAGATGGTCTTTTAAAAGTATAACATAAAACAAGAAACGAAACTAACACTTTTGATTTCCTTTCAAAACATCTGCATGGCAGCAACGACTAGATACAAAGACAAAACAAGGAAAAGAGGAGAATGTTGGCAACTCATCACAAAAAGCTAATTTAGTAATATTAAGGAACTCTTACCAACCAAAAAAAAAGACTAAGAATCCATTGGAGAAATGGACAAATGGCGAAGAACAGTTCACAGAAAATACAGAATGTTCTCAGTACAAGAGACGATTCTCAACTTCCCCCACCAAAAGAAAAATACGAAGTAAAACACCAAGATTCTTGATTTATTTATCAGATTAGGAACATTTACTGTTTGTTTAATATGTTGATGTATTAGGATGTAGAGAAAGTGGCACTCCCATACCACAGTGAAGGCGGGGTGAATTTGAACAACCTCCGCCTCCACACACGAGGACCTTGGCAGACAGAGAGACCCCAGCGGAGCCCGGGACTTGGCGGGAAAGAGCCAAACTGTGGCAGTGATATCCGAGAAAGCCGAAACCAGACAGAGAGAGACGAACCCCAACCGCTGAGCCCAGGAGCGGCTGGGAGAGGCGGAGGGAGCAGAGGCGGGCGGAAAGAGCCTAAGAGAAATGGAAATAGCCAAAGATGTGAAGACACGGCGGAGGCCAGGCTGAAGGGTCCGATGCCTGGTTGGAGGAGCCAAGCCCAGCCGAAAAGCGGCGAGAGGCGGTGGAGAGAGCCGAGCCCAAGGGCAGGTGGGAAGTGCTGAGAAGTCGTGGGCGGCGGAGAGAGGACAGGCTGGCGGCGCCGCGGAAGGAAGCGGAGGCGAGGATGGCGGAGAATGAAAGCGACCGTGCTGGATGGGGCCATGGACATGGAGCGTGGAGCCCGGAGCCTTCCACGCGCCCCAGCTGCCCCGAGCGCCCCCCGGAGGGTTGTGGACCCTGTCCCTGCCTCCCTCCTCCCCGCTCCTCCGGCCCCGCAGCTGCCCACGGCGCGGGGCGCTCTGGCTGGACAGCGGCGTGTCCTCTGCCCATGACGAGGACGCGCGTGTCCCCACGGCTGCATCCTCCGGACGTGATGGCTGCGTGGAGTCTGGCGCTGATGTCTGCTGCGGGGACTGACCCCTTGGGGTGCAGCCTCTGACCCCTGCTAAGCCCACGGACTCAGCTCCTGGGGAAGGCCGCTGGGGGCAGTGACCTCTCTAGCTGACCTGGGGTCTGGGAAGAGGCCCCCATCCGAGACCAAGGCTGCAATGCGACCTGTGGGCCCTTCCTGATCGTCTCCCCACTGCCAACACTAATGCCGGGCTCTTGATTGTGTGAAACAGGATTGTTAGAGTGATCGCTCACAGAGCCTCTGGGAGGACAAGGATGGGCTGGAGCTCCGCTGAGGCTGCTTCTATTAGCTGTTGTCCAAATCTATTGTCATCAGAGCGTAGGTCCCACCTCCTGGGTCAGAGTCTGTGTGCCTGCGTCAGCTACACAGAACAGTTGCCAAGGCTACGGTGGGGAGGCTGCAAATGGACGTATCTGGCATTTTCTGCTTTTAAATCAGGAAGCTGGAGTTATCTGCCCCCAGCATCATAAAGCGAGAGAATCCCTCAATCTTAGGATAGGGGTTCAGTGGCTGAGAAACCAAGAAGGATAACAGATGTCTACTAGGAGGCCCTGTGCTTTAAGTTTTTTGAGAGGAACCACCGGTGACCACATGTGTCAGCAGCCTTGGGAATTTCTGCTCTAATTGTTTATGTTCAAGTTGCTGCAGCTGGAAAGCATGTGTTGTGCTTGGCAGTCTTCAGCGAGGTGGCCACTACCCATCCCAACCTCTGCCGTTTAGGGCCCTTGGTAAGGGCTCGACCAGTGTTTACATTGAGAAGACCTGGTGCCTAAGCAGAGATGAGCTGACTGGATGGCAGTGAATAAGAAGGGTGATGAGAGACATTGATGTTGGGCCACTGAAGGTGAAAGAGGGACCGGCAAAAGATGGACCAGAGCAACCCAAATATCCATCATCTGATGAATGTATAAACACAATGTGATCCATATTTCTGTACATTGTATGTTCTTCAGCCATAAAGATATGAAGGGCACGTGCTACACCATGGATGCACCTTGAGGAACTTCTACTAAGTGAAAGCATATAGGCAAAGAAGACCACTTATTATATGATACCATTTACATGAAATGTCAAATATGAGCAAATCTGTACAGACAGGAAGTAAATTTGTGGTTGTTTAAGGTTGGAGGTGGGATCAGGAAGTGCAGGGGTAATACTCAATGATTTCTACTTGGTTCTTTTTACAATTTCTATCTCTTTATTGATATTCTCTGTGAATTGAGACACCATTCTCTTTATTTTCCTTGGTTCTTTGTCCTTACTTTCCATTAGCCCTTTGAGCATATATAAGAGAGTTGTTTTAAAGTCCTTGTCTCATAAGTCCAATGCTTGGGCTTCCTCAGGAAAAATTTCTTTCAATTTCCATTTTATCTCATATGAACCAGCTATACTTTCCTGTAGCTTCATATCATTTGTAATTTTGTAGTGGTAACTGGACATTTTGCGTATTACAATGTGGTCGTTGTGACAATCAGATTCTCCTCCCTCTCCAGGTTTTGCTGTTGTGGCTTTTTATGAGCTGCAATCATCCTTTTGTTTAGTGACTTTTTAAAGTATTTTTGCAAAGACTATGTTCTTTGATGTGTGTGGTCACTGAAATGTCTTTTCAGTTATCTTAACAATCAGCAAGTGATCTGACAGAGATTTCTTTAAATGCAACGATCCAAAAGAACACATTTTAAAAAAAGAAAAAGTTAAAATCTTTCCAACCTTTGCAGCAGGGGCCCCGGCAGCTCTTCCTTAGACTTCACCCCTTACCTGCATGGAGCCCACAAATCTGCCAGAGGTGCAGGCCCAGGTCCTCTCAGGTCTTTTCTGAGCACACGTCCAGTCCTGGGAGTGCACATTGCACTCCCGCTTCCCTGGTATAAACAGTGGACCTTCTCAGCTTTCATCCCCAAAAAACTTCCTCCTCAGATCCCTCCTTGCCAGATTTTTATGTCTCTCTACTGTCCCGGCCATCATCCCTTGCACAGGCATCTACCAGTAGCATAGACCTTTAAATCTTTCATCAGACAATGACACCACTTGGAGACCATCTAGCCTGAGGGGTATAAATACCTCTCAACTTCTGCACTGTTCCCTCAGGGACCCAAAAGACAGATCACTACCACCCAGTCACAGAATCACCCCATTTTAAGAAGCAGGTTAGTATTTGTCTCCTGGCATGAGGAAGCCATACAAGGAATCTTGGCTCCCATCTTCACATCCTCTGTTGTACCAGAGAATGGCAGCAGGTAGGCATTAAGCAAAAACACAACAATGCTTTCTTACCCAAATTCAGCCACATTTTCCTTCATTAATCACTCCTCTAGATGCTGTAAGGTTTTCCTTATATTTCAGAGTTCTGAAACACTCGATTCTGTCAGTTTTGTCCAACTGAACGGTTGCTTCAGTGGAGAGACTGGTTCTGTGATTACATTAGTTTGCCGTTTTTGTTAATAGAACTAGGGAAATGTTTTGATATGTCACCTTTGTACTTTTTCTCCTTCATGTTTATTTTGTTTGGTGGTTGGTTCTCAAAAAGTCTTTTATTTTATAAAATTTCTCTTTCATATGAATTTAAGAATCACCATCACGATTTCAAAAAAATATGATTTTTAAGTTTATTACATTGAATCAAGTACCTTTGAGGCAAACAACTCATCCAATATTGTTGGTGAAAACAACTCCTCTGTTATTGTTACCATTCATATCTGCCTGAGCCAGCTCCCAACCTCAACTTGAGGGTAGAGGATGTAGTCAGTTGAATAACGTCTCCTAAAGACTCAAGCTCACCCGGAACCTCAGAATGTGACCTTATTTGGAAACAGGGTCTTTGCAGATGTGATTAAAGATCCGCAGATGAACTCATCCTGGATTTAGGGTGGGCTCTCAATTCAATGACTAGTGTCCTTATAAGAAGAGGAGAGGACACAGAGACGTGGAGGGAAGAAGATCACGTGAAAGATGTAGGCAGAGATTGGAGATCTGCTGCCACAAGACAGGGAAGCAGGAACCACCAGGACTGGGAAGAGGTGAGAGAGGATTCTCTGCTGTTGATAAACTGTGATTCAATTGTAGGGATCCCTTTTGTTCTCACTCAAATCCTCAAAACCTAATAGTGCCTTGTCTTAAAAATTCTCATTATCAAGTGGCTTATCATATGGATGTCCTGAAGATCATGGACCACGCCCGATGCCATCATTTAAATTTCTCAGTTCTGCAATTATCACATGTGAACACCTTCATTTTTCAATGTAACTCATTGAAATCATGGTATACATATAAGAATTCGTCAAGAATAATTTAAAAGTATGGGAGAGAAAACCCAACCAAAGTTAACTTGAAATAATTTAACAGAATATACGAGGGAAGAAAAGATCCAATGAGGGAAGAAATCAGCTCATGGTAACGAGAATTGAGGAGTAGATTGTGACCAAGTGCAGAGAGGCAGCATACAAATGAGGCGGCAGATCTTGTCCTGACTGCCCCCGTGCCAACACCTATTGTGCTCTCCTCCCAAGTGGCCTCAGACCCTGTCAGTGGCTCCTACACTGTGGCCTCACTGAGCCCAGAACTCCAGGTCTGCCAGGTAAGAACCCTGTGTATACCCAGATCCACCTCCTGTTCCATAAAAGGGTCCTGTGCCTTGATCCTTTTGGATCAGAGAGGGCCATTTGACACCCCAATCCCATGACATTTGGGGGTTTGGAATATGCAGATTAGCTCACACTGAGGAATCAGAACACCCTAGTCCTAGGGAGGAGTCAACCCCACACCACAGCTGTGGACTCTGGCAGGGAGCCATCGCTGTGTTAAATCCAGAGGCCATTGTCAGGAGGCACAAGGCACAGCTGTCCACCTCCACTCACTCTCTGCTCTTCTATTTTGCAATCATTCATTTACCCTCTGAAATAGGCTTCCTTCCCCATGACTGCTAAGACTACTCTATCAAAGGTCTTCAAGAAAGTCCAGAAAATTCCAGATCCTTCCAAAATCACATCAGTCCTTTTCCCTCCTGACCCAGTAAAAGTGTCCTACCATCTCACTTCTGTAACTTGACCCTTTTTTCCACCAAATATTGTTCATGACATGTTTATTGAATAATTATGGTGCGCCCTATTCTGTGAGCAGGTGGACAAGTTTCCTTGACTGAGGACCTAGTGTCAAGGTGAAGACAGCAAGCCTGCTGCCAAGATTCTCTCAGTGCTAAATGCTCCCAAACAACATTTTCCTTGTTAAGAATCTAAGGTGAACTCTATTTTTAAAAATCACCGAGGTGATTTTAGGTAACAGATAAGGCTGTAACAGGTAGTCTAAGGGCTAATTAAATTATATGAAAATGTCTTGTATTTGAGTAAACATTTGGCAAAAAAAGGATACAACTTATGTTAGAGGGAGATATAAAAGCAAGCTTAGTAAAGTAAGACATTTATGGAATCAAATTCATTTAACGTTAAACAACGTTAAAGCTCTTTACAATAGGCATCATCTTTTCCTGATGGCAAGTATTCTAAAAATCTATAACTAAATATACTAAACGATCCCTTAGGCCAAATTACCTTTAATATAAAAGTGAATAAGAATCATGGTAAGCAGAAATTGTAGTATACCAGGACAAGTAAAGATCTTCGTTCCTATCACATGAAACCCGATCTCTCACCCACACAACTGTCTACTCTTCACATTTATGTCTGTCAAAAGAGTTTAATTAAGTACAATTATAAAATGACAAAGCATCACAGTCCAGAGCAAGAAGCAGGGTTGACATTAAATGAGGCGAGTGAAACTGGGGGCTGTTCATGGGGAACGCTTCTTCAGCATGACCTTCTCCTATTTTCCATCAGATCTCAGAACATCCGTCTTGGCTCCTTGCTCTCTGGGCCTCCCTGGCAAACCTCTCTGCCCTCAGGGCCTCAGCCCGTCTCTCCCTTGCTTATTTCACTCTCTGACTCTGTCTGTGAATGTCTCCATAAGTTACAAGTTGTGTTTAGAGTGGCTGTGGGAGACCGAGACCCACTCCTGGAATCATCTCTGCCCAGTCTGAAGACTGTGTGGCAGTGGGCTTGAGGCTGGGGTCTACAGACCCAGCACCAGCACAGCCCAGGCATTCACCTGGACCACCTGGTGCAATTATACTTAAGGTATTTGTGATATCAAAAGTGCTTAAAAGTTGTCCTTCACTGCTGCAGGCCTGGAGACCCTGCAGTCTCCTGAATGCACAGACTTACTGGTGCTCCTGCAAGGTCTCCTCTCGTTGACTGTAACTGACCTCAATGCCAGGGTGGGAAGTCATCCATGTAACTGGCCTCTTGAAAATGCAGCTGGTGAGTCTTCTAGGAAGTGCAGACCTTTCACGATGTCTCCGCTTGGTCTTGGCTAAATGGACCTGTTTTTTCTTCTCTGAAGTCTGGGGCATCATATTTCTTTTGAGCTTTCCCCTTTGAAAACAAAATGAAATGTTAAATTTGAATAAAATGGGGGATGCAGACTGCCAGCCATGGAGAATGTTCTCAATTCATTTGGATCTTCCACCCTCCTGTATCTTGAAGAAATATCTCTCAAACTGCCCTGTGCATCACAATCATCTGGAGGGTTGTTAAAACACAGATTGCTGGACCTCAACCCAAGTAGGCTTGGGGAGGGCTAAGAATTTGGATTTCTAAGTGTTCCCGGATGCTGCTGATGCTACTGGCACAGCCACCACACACTGAGAACGAGATCTTGGGACATCAAACTGATATGAGTCAAGGACAGAAAGGACTATGAAAACTGGATGATTCTGTGCCCAGAGCATAGGAATTTAGTGTCTCATCTCTAATGAAATCACGTTCTTCTCAGCAATTTGATGCTCACTTCATTTGCACACCCAAGTCCCACCTTCACTCAAATATCCTCCTGTTCATAAGTAAATAACTTACACACGTCATATTCCCATCACATAGTTCTATCCACTGTAAAAAAACATTTTTCCTCTCCTGACTCTTCCTTTCTCCTCCTACTCCTCCCTGTTAATCTGGGCTCCACCATCTGACTTAACACAATTGATGCTTCTTAGAAGTTAATCCTGCTCTCACATTTGTTCCACATCCACACCCTCTTCTAGGCCAGCCCATCCATTTCCCTGGCTTCACATACCATTAATGAACTAGAAATGCCCATAGAATCAGCACAGATTTGGCTTCAACCCTGAGACCCAAATACCCATCTGCCCACTCACAAGATCGGTGATAACTCAATGACCAGCTCGCAGTGAGCTGGTCCCAAGTTGAACCAACCAGTTCTGCAAATAATCACCCATATCTCAGGGTCCCCTAATCTCGCTTGTTTGTACTGATATTCTGTCTACACCTGAGTGTCATTCTGGACACCCTGCCACCCCACACTCATATATCAATGAACCATCCATCCACCCTCCTGAATCCACCTAAAGATTCTCCACTTTTGAATAATTCTTGAGCACCTTTCAGATTTCCTACAAAATACCATTTCAACAGAGTGACATTTCCTGATCCAGCCACCAAAATTAATATCACATTTTCTCTGTTAATTTTTAAAATTTTAATTGTATGTGTATTATCATCTGCTTCTCTCATAGTGTTTTTCTCACTAAATTGGATACTCCATGAAGTGAAGACTAATGTGGACTGTAATGTTTTACACTGCCGTATTCACTCATTGCTTTGCCCTTACAAGGTACTCAATATATTTATGGAAAGAAATTATTCAAACTCCAAAAAAAACTTTTTAAAATTTTCAAACAAATTCACTTAACTACAGTTATACAAGGATATAATCTGTTTTGTGGTATACTGCAATAAATTATCACTAAGATTGCAAAACCTTTCTGTCTGTAATCCATTATAAGACTCTAGGCACAATAATCTATTTAAAATGTAAACCTAATCAGTGCACCTTTCCTTTACAATCTCTCATTTCTGTCTTCAGATAGTTTTTGAAAGTGAAGTCATAAATCTCACTTCATCTCTGTTGTCCTGCCATAATTATTAATACCATCTCTGGGGTTAGCCCAGTGGCCCAAGTGGTTACGTGCACTTGCTCTGCTGCAGTTGCCCTGGATTTACCGGTCCGGATCCCAGGCACGCACTGACGCACTGCTTGGCAAGCCATGCTGTGCCGGTGTCCCGTATAATGTGGAGGAAGATGGGCACGGATGTTAGCCCAGGGCCAGTCTTCCTCAGCCAAAAAAAAAAAAAATAGAGGAGGCTTGGCAGATGTTAGCACAGGGCTTATCTCCTCACAAAACAAAAAAAAAACATACCATCATTTTCGTTCTCCTACATGTCCCAGTTTGGAGGGAAAACTATTTGTGCGTCCCATTTATAGAACACCCATTATATGTCAAGTTATGTACTAAAACCCGTGATCCAGAATTTAACTTAAAAAGTCACTTCACCTGTTTATTTTAATCTTGGTTTGAGAAATGAGTTAATAAAGAGACGGATGAATATCTAATATAGTGTTAGGTATAATTACATCCTGTAATAAACAGTAAGGGCTACACAGAGATAGAGAGACCGAGGGAGGGATGGAAAAAGAAGAGTAAGGAGGGATAAAAGGGAAAGAAATTACCTACAATTATTTCATTTATTTATTTACCTTGTGAGGAAGATTAGCCCTGAGCTAACATCCATGCCAGTCCTCCTTTTTTTTTTTTGCTGAGAAAGGCTGGTCCTGTACTATCATCTGTGCCCATCTTCCTCAACTTTATATGGGACGCTGCCCCAGCAGGGCCTGACAAGTGGTGCCTTGGTGCGCGCCTGGGATCCGAACCCCGGCCGCCAGGAGAAGAGCATGAGCACTTTACTGCTACGCCACAGGGGCCGGCCCACCTAAAATTAGATGATGCAGATATTAGGGAAAGACTAACTTATGAGGTGATATTTGAGCACAGAACTGAATATTTTTTATAAAAGACCAATCACATTGTTGGTAAAATGTTTTCCAGAGATGGGAACAGCGTAAACAGTGCAGGGCTGAATACTATGTCCACTTCCCAGTGATGTTGTTGATTAAAAACAAAACAAAACAAATGTTTGGCCTATTATCCCAAGAAAGCTCCCTATACAGAAAAGTACAATACCGTGAACATCACTTAACAAACCTTAACACCTAGGAAACAACTTTCAATAAGGTATCTTCTTGTTTTAAGAGCTACTGCCTGCTCAGTTATAGAGGTTTCACAGAAGGACAAAGTGTACAAACGGACACTCTTGCCGTCCATATGGATTCCACACTCACCAGAATAGGCTGGCTTGGAAAACAGGCCGATGCAGGTTCCTCCATGGCTTCAGAGTTGTCCTGCTCACACCATTCCTGATGTGCAGACAGCCTGTGGAATGCTGGAAAATGCAAGGACTTCTGCCTCTGATTCCCCTTTTATTGAGGAAGGGAGTGGATAATCCAATCAGTGGATAATCCAGGGGAGACATCCTATCTCTTATCAATGGGATTTAAGAGATTCCTAAAGATTTATACCTAAAAAAAATGTTGGGTTATTGACACTGTCAGCTACTGTTGGTATGAAAACATTTAATACAATTGTGTGGGGAGGTGGTATTTGCAGTTTCTATCAACATTTTAATGTTTCCTTTTTCTTCCACTAATGATACCTTTGTAAAAATGGGAATGAAAGTTCATATGTACAAAAATGTCCATACCACTTATGTTTTAATAGGAAAAAATAGAGACTGTACAAACGTTTACCAATAAAAGAATGTCCAAAATATTTATTAACAAGTCTCTAGAATACATCAAACAGCCATTAACAAGAAATTAGTATTTACTGCATTTACATCTCGTGTAATTACCGGTAAACTTGTAATTATTTCAACCGTCTTACTCTTTCCCTTCCCTTTGACCTGAATAATTAATGTTCCTTTACTCTCTTTACTTCATTGATGTTGATTTAACTCTTATTATTCCATTATTTCCTCTATAAACTTATTACTTGGAAGCATATAGAAATCTTTAATTGCACTAATGGTTAAATCCTGAATCCCTAATACAGTCTAATATGAATAATTACTTTTACCATCTCCCCCAAATGCTAACACCTTCAACACTTTCAATTCTATTTTTAACATTCCTGACATTTGTATTACTGTTTTCATACATTTTATTCTACGTATATTTTAATCTCCATGAGAGATTTCTAGAATTACTTCACAAAATAAAATTCATTTATATTTATTTATAAATTATCCTTTCCTTTCCTCTTCAGTCCTTCCTGTATTCCTGGTTTTCAAGCTGGGTTAATTTTCCTTTGGATGTGATAACTCACTGCAGTATTTTTTCTAATTCAAGGCCACTAACAGTGAAAAGTTTCACTTTAATCAGTCTTCATATATCAGGTTTAGTAGAATGTTGCTTAA
This sequence comes from Diceros bicornis minor, assembly GCF_020826845.1. NCBI lineage: Eukaryota > Metazoa > Chordata > Mammalia > Perissodactyla > Rhinocerotidae > Diceros > Diceros bicornis. Next base: position 357,790 of record NW_026690901.1, on the reverse strand, counting down.
CTCTTGAATTTGGATGTCCATTTCCTTCCACAGATTTGGGAAGTTTTCAGCCATTATTTCTTCATAGAAACGTTTTGTCCCTTTCTCTTTCCTTCTGGAAGTACCATGATGCATATATTGGTCCATTTGCTAATGTCTCGTAAATACCTTAGGCTCTCTTCACTGCTCTTTATTCTTTTTGGTTTTTGCCTCTCTGCCTGCATAATTTCAAATGATCTGTCTTCAACTTTGTTGATTCTTTCTTCTATTTGATAAAGTCTGCTACTGAACCCCTCTCGTGAATTTTTCAATTTAGTTATTGTATTCTTCAGCTCCAGAATTTGTTGGGTTCCTTTTTATAGTTCCCATCTGTTTAATATTCTCATTCCGTTCATAATCCTCTTCCTGATTTCCTTTAGTTATCGATCAGCATTCTCTTGTAGATCTTTGAGTTTCTTTGTAACTATTATTTTGAATTCTTTGTCAGGTAATTCATAGTTCACTGTTTCTTTAGAGTTGATTTCTGGAGATTTAATTTGTTTCTTTGGGCCATGTTTCTCTGTTTCTTTGCGTACTTTTTGACGTTTTGCTGAGTTTTATGCATTTGAAGAAGCAGCCAACCTCTTCCAGTCTTTGTGGGCTGATTCATACAGGGGAAGACCTTCGTCAATCAGCCCAGTGCTAGATTGTGAGGTCCTCTGAAATCTTTTTGGCGGGATGTGACTACTCTAGGCTTGTGTGCATAATTTGCCAATTGGAGAGGTTGGCCAGTTTCTCTTTCAGGCGCTCATAATCTCTTGCTCCCTCTGGTGTCTGTCTGCAGTACTGCAGGTTCTTTGGTGCTGCAACAGGAAGCCATTCCACTCTCCTTTGTTCTCATTGGCCCCCAGGCATCCAAATTATGTCAGCTCCCCAGCAGCACCCCAAATCAAGTGAGATAGAAACCAGTCCCGATGGCAGCCCTCCAAAAAGCTGACACATAAGACACATGGTCTACATTCCTCCCTGCCTCCTGAGGATGAAGCACCTTCTCCTGATGGTGGTGAGCCACACCGGCCTCTGTCTGGGGCAATGCAGGCCCTCTGGTGCCAGACCATGCTAGTTCCATCAGCACTCAGGTCAGGTGAGACACAAACCAGTCTTCGGGCAGCCCTCCAAAAGACAGAACTTTGCATGAATTCTCCTCTCGCCTCTTTCCCCTACTCCCCATGATGGAGAAACCATGAGCAGGGCTGTGCTGTGCTCGCTTCAAGGAAAGGTGGCCGTGGGTAAAATGAAAGGGTTCTTCTGACCCACTTCAGGGTGGGTGTTCTCAGCTTTGCTCTCAATTAGGGTACTGCAAATTGTTTAGTGACTTCTGAAGTCCTCACAAAGGTGTTTTGGTCCATATATTGCCGGTAAGTTTGTGTCTGTGGGGAAAAGAGAGCTGGGACTGTGTATTTCTCCATCTTGCTGACGTCTCCCTCAGAATGTTGCTTAACTCATGATCTGAGTTTCAGTATCATATGATGAATGATTTTGAAGGAACAATGATGAAAATCAGCAATGGAAACTTGCAAGAATGTTAAAAAGCAGTAATATGGTCAGACTACACTAAAAGGATCTGAAAAAACAGATAACTCATGCATTTAATATGAGCTGATCAGAATGTAAGGGCAAAAATGATACGGTCCCTAGCTCTGAACGAATCTAGTCCGGTGACTGTACAGAGGGGTGAGCCGATCTTTGCAATACCACGTGACTTCGGCTGTCATAGAGTAAGCATAATTGTCAAAGATCTGTGAACAAAAGGAGGCTGAAGACAGCTGCATCAAGAAAGAGGTACGTGAGTGGGTCTTGATTAAGAAACTGCCATATTCATAAAAAGTCTATTCCAAAATCCTCAAAAGTCAAAGAAAAGGTGTTGTTTGTAAAGCAAGGAGCACAGCTGGGTGTGATTACCGTCACTGGCCCCAGATTAGGAGATACAGTGGGCCAGTGAGTGACAGCTTTACCACAGACCTTATGTGGACACAAGCAGAAACTAGGTCAGGGCTTTAAAACACTTTCAGGGCAATTTTTGCCACCCACTGTAATTGAATTTTTAATGATCATTCACATTATTAAGCACAGATGTAACAGACACTGTGCTACTGGTTTCCACGCTGAGTCCTTGGTGCTGTGGTTCCCTTCATTTCACCCTTCATTTTTCTCAGGTGAAAAGTCCAGAGGGGTTGGTTTAGGGCTATTGTCTTAAGCCTGTCTTCAGGGAACGGGGTACCTTTTCTTCCCTCCTGTTCTTAATGTGTGCCTCTGACCTGACACCAAGTCACAAAATGGCTGCTATATCCCAAGGCATCATATCCTCATTCCAGGCACTGCCCCAAATAAATGGAAGGAGCAAAAGCCAAAGGCCTTTCTATCCAAAAGGGAAGCCCTCCTCAGAAAGCCCAACCCACGTTTCATTGGCCAACAGCAGCAAAGGAGGCTAGGAAGTTGAAAGTTTCATTCTCCACCCCTTGTGGAGACAAATAATCCGTCATCAGTCTATAAATCAAAATTAGGGTGAATTTATTATGAGCCATATCTGAGGACTATTGCCCAGGGTGTACAGAGTGCTTATACACCGTGTTGGAACAAAGAGCATACATCACATATGACAGGAATGTCCCTTTTACAACCTTCATGAGACTGCTTTGCTGGCACAGCAGGTCAGTGAACACAGCAGGTTGGTGGTCACAAGGTGAGTGGTCACAGGTGAGCACAGCAGGTCAGTAATTAATTCTTAGTTTAGGGAGAGATGCTTATCCTGAAGGGAATGCTTATTTGGGAGAGGTTGCATCTTTTCCTTTAGGGGAATCATTCTTGTCTTCGGGACATAGTAAATTCTTAAAGCAGATTACAATGCATGCTCTACAGGCCACCTCAGGCCCTTTTGAAAAAACAAGGTCAGGCCAAATTAGTTTCAAATAAATGGCTTCCTCATATACTCCAGTATAGCCTATTACTTGTCATTTCTTTATCATCCTTATAATGAAAAAGGCAGGGGAGCATGAGTGGGGTGGGTTTTGAGTGAACCCGTTTAAATAGCATATGAACAAACAACCTACACACTCCCTCTGCTCAGTTACCTGCCTGATCAAGTCCCAGGTACTATGCCTAGCATAGAGGGCTCCCATGACCTAGCCCTTTCTTTTCCATCTTCTATCTCTGTTCTCTTCAGCCAAACGTGGCTTTTTGCTCTTACCCAACATGTTCTTCCCTTTCAAGCCTCCACACTCCCACTGAAGCTTAACATGTTCCCCGGTGCCACCCCTCAGTGCAGTCAGGATGGTTGCATTCTGCCACTGAATATGTATTAGTGTTAGAATAGACTGGGTCACAAAAGAACCATAACTATACCTTAAACACAGAAAACTTGTACTTCCCTCCCTCAACAATCTTTGTCAAGGGCCAGGAGGGAAGCCTCCAGTCTCTTCAATGAGCTGTACTCCTTCTGATTTGAGGCTCTGCCATCTTCCACATGCACTCTATGACTCATTCAATCTTGACCACCCCAGAACAACACGCAGTAGACACAAACAAATGCCAGGGACTGAGAGGGGGCAAAGCCAAGAGAATGATTTCCTGTCTTACCTATGCTGTGAGGGGCTTTTCCATTATTTCACCTTTTACTCCATGTTAGTTCTACCTGAGTTCCACTAGAATGACAGCACGTACACACTTAAGTACACCAATATACAACTCTTTTGCTCAAAACTCAAGGAAACTGAACAGAGAAAATTTGGAAGGAACCAGAACTACAGATCCCAGCATGCATTATCAAGCGGCTGACTTGTCTGCACACAGGTCTCCGTTTGTTGCTCCCTCACTGACCTGGTGCACGTCATCCACCTGCTGCTTTAAAGTAACATTTCCTGATATTTTCAAAATGAAGCTTTAAATGGACTGGGAAAAAGAGAGGTTTAATTTTTAGATGTTGCTTTGTTCTGCATGTTACTTATTTCAGGATTGATTTTAGCATTTAGATCAGGATAAGGATACATTTTTAACAATTTTGAAACTCTGGTATATTAGTAAGTTTTTCAAAATCGCCAAAGAAGAGAGGATTTTTCTTTGTGACGGAGATCAACCCTGTGCTAACATCTGCCAATCCTCCTATTTTTTTTTCCTGAGGATGACTGGCCCTAGGCTAACATCTGTGCCCATCTTCCTCCACTTTGTATGGGATGCCGCCACAGCAAGGCTAGCCAAGATGTGCGTTGGTGCGTGCCCAGGATCCGAACCAGTGGACCTCGGGCCACCGCAGCCAAGCACATGAACTTAACCACTTGCGCCACTGGCAGGCCCCAGAAGAGAGGCTTTTACAGTGTCTTAAGTGAACATTTTTCTTCCTGGCTCATGAAGATAGAGTTCCTGAAAATGCTCTGTCTCTGCTATTCAAAAATTAACAATTTCATTCCAGTGTTGAGAGTAAGAAAGCCATCATATTTGCTTTTCACATTGCATTTGAGAGCTGCTTTGTTTTACCTTTTCAGGCCATTTGCACTCATTTTCCCAAAAACTCCATTTTACTGTGGTAGTGCAGCTGATCTAACCCTAAGGCTTTGCCTCCAGAAACCGACCCAGAAAGGCAGAGCGGCCACCAGGGAGTGGTTTATCGTGTGGGCTGCTCCACAGTCAGCATCACAGGTGTGGGGGCCTGGCAGTGCATCCACAGCACAGGCCAGGGACAGCGAGTCACCGCCGTACTCAAGACCGGTGCTAGGTGACTGGAGTCTCCACCTTTCCAGAGTGTATACTGAAGACAGCTCAGCTCTTCCCTGTTTAAAACTGATAATGAACAGCTCCTGTGAGAAGGGGGAAACCAGTGAATATTCACTGCTCAGAGCAGGTTGGCTTCCTGGTGGGGAGGGGCAGCCATGGGCAGAGACCTCAGGCAGTGGTCTCAGGAGGCTCTGCCATGGGTGTCAGGAGGGAAGCGGTGGGGCGGACAGGAGGGACGGGGCTGGATGGGGGTGGGGGGTGTGCGGGTCTAGGGACTCAACCAGGTGCCACAGGATGGCCCCGCCTCCTGTCCTCGCGTGGGCGCGGGCGCGGCCTGGAAGGCGGCCCCCGCTCAGCAGGGGCTTGAGGTCTGGAGGGCAGGCATCCCCTAGGGTGGGGGCGAGCGCCACCCATCGTCCACGGGGTCTCCAGGGCCGCGAGCAGGAGGAGGTGCGCGTTCCTGGCGGGGCTGTCCTGAGTGAGGGCGCCGGCCACAGCGCTGGTTCCGCCCCTCACGCTCCTTGCTGTGGGCCTTGCTCCAGCCCCTCCTCCCCCCCTCCTCCTCTGCACCATGGCAGCTGAGGCTCTGGCCCCGCCGGGTCCTCTTCCGGGCCCATCTGTGCCCGCGCACTCTGGGAGTCTCTGTGCCCAAGCTGCTGAGTGACCCTGCTCAGCAGGCAGAGCTGCACAGGGGCCTCAGAGGAGAGCGCTCACTGAGGAAGAGAAATCTGGCTGAAGAGGATAGAGGGAAGTTCAAAAGGCAGGGGCTGGATAGGAGGAGCTCTCTAGGCAAGACCAAGTGCCTGTTCTTTGTCAGGCAGGTCACTGAGCCGAGGGCGTGTGTGTGCTATTTCAGTGGGTACATTCAGACCCACCCACTCACTTTCCCCTGCCTTTCGCATTGTAAAGGGAGGAAAACAGAACTCTCAAATTCCTAGTGTCACTTGCTGCTAGGATTGACCAATGACAGGAGAGCTGGGATTTCTGAGGAGGGCTTCCTTCTTGGATAGAACACTTGGGCTTTTGCTCCTTCCCTTTTTTTTTTGTCCTGAAATGCAGATATGATGCTTTGGGACATTACAGCCATTTTGCGACTTGGTGTGAGGTCACAGGCACACCATAATGACAGCAGGGTAAGAGAAGGAAACTGATTCCTTGAAGACAACCTCATTTGATCATCATTTGACTCCTCACCACCGCCAACCTCATCACTAGCCATTCCTCTCACCCTGCCGTCTACAGTTAGCACTGGTCAAACATCTGATGCACATCATATTTACCATCTATCAGAATGTCTCAGTCCTCCCTTTCAAAAATTGTTATGTCTGTTAAAGTGTTACTACTGTATGCTTAGACTTTAGAAGAGGATCAGCAGAGTTAGGGACTGGAATGTTCACATAGCAAAAGAGTCCGGAGGCCTGGGTTTAGTTCTGGCTCAGCAGTTGACTGCCTCTCTGATCTTCAGCAGGCCCAATCAGAGTCCTCATCTGTAAAAGGGGGGTATTCTACTTGATAAGATTTCCCAGCTCTTTGGTTCAATGACTGTGAGGTTAATGGTGAAGTCTTTCCAGGGGACAAGGAAAAATGATAGATGAGAGCCAGCCCTAATGGCCTAGTGTTTAAAGTTCAGTGCGTTCCACTTCAGCGGCCTGGGTTTCAATTCCTGGGCACAGAACCACCACTCATCTGCCAGTAGCCATGCTGTGGCAGCGGCTCACATAGAAGAACTAGAATGACTTACAACCAGAATATACAACTACTTACTGGGGTTTGTGGGGTGGAAGGCGTGGTGGGAAGTAAGAAAAAAGGAGAAAGATTGGCAACAGATGTTAGCTTAGGGTGACTCTTTCCTTTAAAATAAATAAATAAATAAATATATAAATAAACCATTGATGGTTGATCGTGAAAACCTCAACAGAAGTTTACAGGAGAGAAAGCAGGGAGGACAAGTCAGTGCCACAGCAGTGGTGTAGGGGCAGTGGGGAGGAGGTGGTGTGGAGGGTAGGACTCTTCCCCAGCTGGATCAGCATCAGAGGCTGTCTTCTCCAGGTTCTGAAGAAACTAAGAGGTGGGTAAAGTCCAATGTCTGTCTGTTACCAGATATCATTTCGGTGGGTTCTGCCAAATTGTCTTGATGTACAAAGCTGGGTATCTAGAATGAGTATTCCTGGAGAAATCAGACGCTGCCATCTTCAAGTTCTTAAAGGTGTACATTGACCCGTCCATTCTAAATGTTCTAGATGTTACTCTGCAGGGCCATGTGCTACAGTGTAGCCATTAAACACACGTATCTGTAGTTCAAACTGTAGGTTCCATTACGTGTCGACTTGATAGGAAGGTCATCGTCCTGACAGCTGCTGCTCAGGGGATCGGCCGGGCAGCTGCCTTAGTAAGTTCTTATCTCTGGTTGTTTGCTCACTAACTTTTGAGGTATTGAATTATGCAGACAGATCCCATGGTTATTTAATTCTGCTCTAATTTTTTATTGGTTTTTGTGCTTCTGTTGTCTTAAGTTACAAATATAAAAGTGGCTGCTCCTGATCCCAGGCAGATGAAGGAGGGCACACCTCACATGTTCATTATGATCTCATAACTTTTGACTCTGCAAAACTTAGTTCTCTGCCTCAGTATCTCTGCACCATAATAAATATACTGCAGGGGTCCTACAGGAGTGCATAGCTTTCTGAAATCATTTCTATTCATATTTATCACTCCAGAGCTATAAGACTATCAGTTTATCTTTACCTTCTATTTTATAACAACTTGTTGCACATTATATTCCTCTCCTGAGCTGATATTGAACCTTAAATATAACAGTAGGATATGGTTTGACATTTATGAAAACACTAGTACACTTTTAGGAGGAAAAGTGTTGAAATAAGCCATTTTTCTTATTATGTGTAGTCTAGTCACCCGCTCAGAAATGGAATACAGGCTGTCAAATTACAGGATAGTAGTATTTTGAGAGGTGTTAATAACAGAATCCTAGTCTTTTAAAAACACCATTTTATTTGATATTACTTAAAGGGACAGAATCAAATGACAAGCACGATGTATGTCACCTTGTTCTAATTAACGATAAAAATAGTCACAAGAGGAAGGGTGAAGTGAGATTAGATAGTTTGAAACTCCACCCATTTTATAAGGAGAACAACAATGAAAGGAAGATAAAGGGAGAAAAGGCTACATGACTTTGCATTCGGGAGAGCAGCTTAACCAAGTCAACAAAGGGTTTATTGGTGCATTGTGTCTACCAGGCTTTTGCAAGAGAAGGTGCCAAATTCATAGCCACAGAAGTCAATGAGTCCACACTTCAGGAACTGGAAAAGCACTAGGTAAGCAACTCAGCAGCTTGAACTTGGGATCCAGAGTCCATGAGGTATTATAAAAACAGTACTTGCATGCTGAAAGGAAATTCCTTTGTTGCTAAGTTCTATCAGCCCTCTTTTTAGAGCCGGATTCTTTGATATCAAATCTATATTCTGTGAAGCTACAGACAAAACTCTGTATACTGAAATATACAAACAGGATTTTAAGATGTATACTTATTTATTTTTATCCAACATGTTGAAGGATTCAGTACCTAATTACAAAATTGTATGTGGAAATTGAACAGTTGTTATGTTAACTACTGATGACAACTCTCCCTGGGGTGCCCCTCCTCTCAGGGCAGTGCTGTCCAGTAGATCCTGACGTGAGCCACATGTGTGACTTAAACTTTCTAGGGGCTACATTTAAAAAGTAAAAAGAAACAGGTGAAAATTAATTTTAGTAATATGTTTTATTATTTTCTCAATTTATCTAGAATAGTATCATTTTAACCTACTTAATATAAAAATTATTAATGGAATATTTTACACTCTTTTTTCCATAATAAACCTTTGAAATTCACGTGTATTTTACATTTATGGCACATTTCAGTTCCAAGTAGCTGCATTTCAGGTGCTCAACAGCCACATGTGGCTGGTGGCTACCATACTGGGGACAGCTCAGCGCTAAAGTCACATATGATCCGGAACCCTTAGAGATTATCTAGATTATTGAGCTGTGTATCACCCCTCACTGCACCACACTGAACCCAACTCCATCAAAGGACTTCCACTAGCATTCTTCTGAAGGAAATCAGAACAGAGAGCTCATATGAAGGTTAACTGTTCCCACAAAATAGAACAGGTTACCTGATCAAACACAAATTAGCTTATTGAATTCGTGAACGGAATTAGACTGTGCCGAATTGTAAGCCCAAGTCAGAGGGAAGCTGTTGTACTGGAAAAGCACTCAGAGAAGGAAGTCTTTCTGAAACCTTCTCCCCTTTCTCTCCCTTTTCTTTGTTTATAATCTTTTCTTTCTATATCTATGAGAATCATAAAATAAATCATATGTATGTATTTAAAAAACATAAAAATGATGACAGTTTCTTTCATTAGAGAATGCTTGGGATTATTTAGTAACTGGTACACTGTGTCTCTCAGTCCCCAGGGAGGATCTCTCATGTCTAGCCTTCAAGTGTTTTATCCCTTTTCCTGGCCCCTCATTTCTTCTCCTTGCAATTTAGTCCAGAAATAAGTGATGATCCCCTTGCCCAACAATTCCAGTAAATAATGGAATTGACACGAAGGTAAAGCACACAAATGGAACCAGTCTCCTGTCCCATTGCCATGTCCTTACCCACACCTCTCTCAGACAGGAGCCAGGGTTCCTGTGGCAGGGCCTCCACCTCTGGGGAGGAGTGGGCTACAGTGAGCCTGCTCCCAGTTATTCCTGCTGTCTCACGGGGATGCTCCTGACATAGATAATTCATGCTTCACTGTGAAGTCTTTTCTCAGAAAAGACCTTTATTATTCAATTTAGAGAATGGAGAGAAAGGGAAAGAGAGAGAGAGTTGTGTTATTGGGAGGTCAAGATGAGGAGGACTTGAAGATTTTCATTAATGAGATTCTTAAGATTCTTAAGACCCTACCAATGTAAACAATCCTATGAAGCCTAAATGGACAGACACTACAATCTTCATTCTTCAAAGCAGCTACCTCTTCAAGTTGGACAGTTTTTATGGGTGTGAGTAAATTGTGTCCCTTGTTTTATTTTCTAGGTATTCAACTCAAGTCCTTGATGTCACAAAGAATTAAAAAAACGACCCGTTTGCCAATGACATAGAGACACGTGACATTCTCTTTAATGTTGCTGAGTAATGTAACGTTTTCATTCTTTCATAACTTGTTGATTTCTAAAAGAATTTTGATAGTATGGCCATATTATTCATTGTGAACCCCAATATATCCTTTAGGAAATGCTGCTGGATTTTGGACAGAATTTTTATTACAAGAAAGATTCAGCAAGTAAGACAGCCATGGAATTGACATGGGCTTTTGGTCTAAAGGCAATTAAGGATCCTCAAGACAACTGGTACCAGTCCAAAGCTATTGATCTTCATAAGACTGGGAACAGGCTCACACCAGTGGACTTGTCACTGATGTTCCACTAGGACTTATAAAATAAAATGCAAAGCTGTTTTCCAGGAGTGTCTTTAAAGCAAAGAATATCTACCAGAAGCCAAGAACTCAGTTTATTGAAATGCGAATGTTCCCAGTTTTTTGTCAGACTATGTGGCAAGTCCTTTACACCTCCCAAGCACAGCGGACAATTACTCCCAGCCAAAGAAATTTCATTCTGTCCCTTTGTATACAGCTCAAAGAGAATGGCTTAATCGAACTGGATAGTGTGATACACAGTTTGCTGATTTATGCAAGGAAGTTGAGAGGCTGGAGCTGGTGCGGCTGCTCCTGGAGCAGCGAGTGCTAGTGCTCACTCCCTTCCCAGGCATGACAGTGGAGACCAGGGTAGGTGAGGCTCTAACAGGACTAAGCAGATAAAGTCTGATGTTACACTTTTCTTATGTGGTGTTACATTTATACTGCAGCATTGATAGAAAACTCCTAGAGCTTTCTAATATACTTTTATGATTCTTCTTAACTATTTTTCAGAATGAAAAACATCTCAGTCTATCCATAGTTTATCATTGTTACAATATATGGAAATTAAAGCAAAGTAACAATTTGTAATGATCTATTTTATAAATAACCTGCTCATCTCTCATATGAGAATATACCTAGAGCCATGAAAAAATCAACTAGCAAAGTTAGTTTTTGAGCATCTATTACATTTTCATCAAAGTAAGGGATATAGAAATATAGCAAGAAATGTGGTTGCTTCTTGCTGTCATTCGATCGAACTGAAGGTACAGTGCTACATGGGAATCACAACCAACAATATTTTATAAGTAATTACATACTTTTGGTACGGTGGGCAGTGAGATCTTTAGGACTCGATTGTTTAGAAGACTTCCTTGAGGAAACATGACTTGGAAAAGAATGAAGGCTATTTTAAGGTTTTGTTTTGCTCTGCTTTGTTCAATTAATATGCCAGAACTGTACAGTAGCAACATTACTTTTCTGCCCTGAGAAGATGAGATACTTGTTTTCCCTGCAACTTTGATTTCCCTCATCAATGCTAAATCTGTGCCAGCTGAGGGCACTGTAATTCTTGAAATAGGAGTCACATAGGGCAGGCATCCTCATTTGTTTTTATTGGTGTTGACGTTTCCTGTGCTTTTCGTATAAAGCTTCTTATGTTTGGTGGCTCCAAACTCTTGCCTTTTTGTTGTGTTTTGTTTGGTTTGGTAAGGAAGATTGGCCCTGAGCTAACATCTGTTGCCAATCTTCCTCGGTTTTGTATGTAGGATGCTGCCACACAATAGCTTGATGAGCAGTGCATCAGTCCATGCCCAGGATTTGAACCCATGAACCCCAGGCCACCAAAGCAGAGCGTGCAAACTTAACCACTATGACACCCAGCCAGCCTCTTGCCTTCTTCTTTTAAAGGAAAGATCCTGTTTTCAAATACATTTTTTTAGCTTAAATTCTTGAGACACTTACTTACCTAATGTCCCAAATGATACTATGTTTGAATTGTTAAAAGTCTTGTTAGGGAAGGAACAGTGGTCTAAGTCAATAAATGACAAAAAAATTGATAAGTAAATGGAATAGAAATATCTTTGAATGACAATTTCCCCCGTTGTTTACTCACTCTTCCAGTTTTGTCCATCATGGAACCATCCTGGACTGTGAGGAGAAAGACTGGGACTTCTCAATGAATCTCAGCGTCCACAGCATGTACCTGATGATCAAATCATTTCTCCCTAAGTAAAATGACCACCACTGCTAGGATGAGCACCACATTAGTCTCCAAGTCTCGATCATTGGCATCCAAAATATTCCCCACAAGTGATGAGGAGTAATAATAGTTAACATGCCTAACATGTAATGAACGTGAATACCAAGGCATTTGATATAAATTAACTCATCGAACCTTCCAGTTCACCCGTTCAAAGAATATTTATTAAGCACTTTCTACATGCCAGGCTCCATTCTAAGTGCAAAAGGCAAATCAGAGAACTAAACAAAGTCTCTTCTGTAAGGGAGGTTCCATTTTGGAGAGGTGAGGCAGGATAATATATAATCAAATAAACATGTAACATGTGGGGTGGTTATAAATGATAAGAAGAAAAAAGAAGCTCGGTTGTCAGTAAGGCCAGGAACTCACTGCTAAGATGAGATTTCCACTGAGGCCAAATGAAGTGAGGGAGCTACCCATTCAGCTGTCTGGAGAGAGGCCTCCAGGGAGAGGGATAGCACGGAGGCCTGCGGACCCACAACAAACCAATGAGGTAGGTACTACTTTATCCCATCCACTGTACTGAGGGGGAAACTAGGAGGTTGGGAAACTTGCTCAAGTCACATAACTAGCAAGTGGTTAGAGTCAAAACTAGGCACACGCTCTCAAGATGGATACACCCCACTGCTTTTCTGTACCCTGAGCATCCTCCTTGCACTCCTGTCTTGCACTGAGCCACAGATGTTCCAGAGAGCTGAGAGATTGTGTGCGCTGAAGAGTGTTCCTCCTGAGTCAGCCACCTTTGAATTCTCCAGCCTTCACACAGCTTATCAGTGTTTTTCATTTTATTTTACAAATAAGTATTAAGCGCCTTTCGATAGAAAACACTACACTAGGTGTTCTGGGGGAGAGAGCTATAAATGTAAAAAACATTGACATCAAATGAGCTTATAAGCCAGCAGTAATAGATAGCATGGGCTCAGACAATGAAAGGGGTTGACTAGGTACAGAACCAGCTCAGTTCAAGGCTAAGTTAAATCCTATTGAAATGCAGAGGAGCCACTCTTCACATCAATGCCAGCTGGAGGAGATGACTGAAGTCCTGAATGCCACCCAACCCAGGGCAGGAGACGAACTTTCTAATGGCACAACAGGGCTGATACTTTGCTCTGAACATTCAACCTAATGTCAAGAAGGACACAGATGAATGCTGAAAGGAAAGATATGGAAATTGACTCAGTAACAAAGGAATATGCTTTTAACCTACTTGTTTAGTGCATAGAATGGATGTTTGGGTGGGCCCTCAGAATGTTGAACTAGCAAATTTGTTTAAAATATAAATCACCATTTTTTGCCTGTTTGGAGTTTATGAACCTCTATGTTATTCAGAACTTGGATGCATTTTTGAAAATTGATCCTTATCACAGGATTTGGGAAGAAGCATAGGCAATGGTAAAAAGGGAAAGCTTAGGTCACAGTGGGCAAGACATGTGAGACTCATGTGTGAACCCAGCCTCCTTCATGTCTGGAGTGCTGTACAAGCATCAGGGAGGGACATGGTGGGGCACAGTGGAGCTGAAACTTTAATATGTAAGTGTTAACTTTTAAAATACCGAACACTAACTTGCAAATTATTGAGTCTGCCTATGATGTAAAGCATCTTAACAATAATCCATGTGAGCCAATGACACTTATTTGTAAAAAAAAAAAAAATCGCAAGAAATGTTAATGACTGAGATAGGGAATCAGAAGGAGTCAATGCCACTTGTTAAGGTGACTCTAACCAGCCAGACCCTGAGTTCGGATTCTGATGTCAGAAGACCTTGGGCTCAGCCTAAGCTCTGCTCCTCATTCACCAGGTGCCCTGGGACATGGCCTTGGTGCTCTCTCAACCTCTGTTTCTTCTGGTTAAAGTGAGGGCGATGGATTACACAACCTCTTCCAGCCCTAATTGTCTAGAATCCTCTGTGTCTATTAACCATGACACACATATACCCAGTTAGAACATTCCAGAGGAAGCCAGGATTTGCAGTCCAAGCAGATCTGAAAGGTCAAGTAGTCAAAACATAGGAACACTTGTAGGAAATTTCTGTTCATGGAGAGACATACATAAAATCATTCCAAGACTGAAAGATCAGTCAAAAGGCAGAGCACAAATTGAAAATACTGTAAGGAGGTTGGTGCAGAATCCAAGGTCCACTAGAAGGGAAGATCCATTACAGCAAGGATCCGGCAAAGTCTTGGATATTTTGGGCTTTTTCCTCCTTTGCTATATCTTAGAAGAGTCCCTAGCAAACAGAGGTGCTTAGGAAATATTGACTGAATGAATAAATGAATCTAGGTTGTCAGTCCAGGTGGGGACCAGGCTGGGCTCACTGAAGACCCAAGTAGCCAAGGTCTGCAAGTTTAGGAGCTGAGTTCTGGTCGAGGGGGACTGATGAGCTGGGTCATAGTAGGCCTGACTAGATAGAGCTAGAGGGAACCTTTAGCGACCTTTGTAGCCCCGCTTGCGTTTCTGGGAGATCAGTCCTGTGGCATCACGACATACAGGCACTCCACTTTATAGTTCTACTCGCCACAGAGTGTGCTTCATGGCAGCCAGGGAAGCGTCAGACGGGGACAGCAGGTTCTGAGCTGGTGGGAAGGCAGCATGGAGGGAGGTGAGGACCTGTGCTCAAGCATCAATAAACAGGCCGGTTAAGTGGATGGTACCAGTGTTGGGGCAGCGTTAGCATCGCTAGGTGTGAAACTCTACAGCTTGCCTGAGAGATTAGCGCATTTCAGGAGATTGGAGAGTGAACTTACTTAATAGCCCATTTTTATATATTAAGTTAGGTTATATGTATTCTATATGTATTAAAAATGGATTATGCATGTCAGTTGTATCTCAATGAAACTGGTAAAATACACTAATATGGGTTGTTTGCTAAAATGGATAAGAAAGAATAATTTTAAGGCTTAGTTTTTAACACCATTATACTTTATTACTTTCCCGGGTGTTTTTTATGAAGACCCCATTCATTATGATTCTCTTTATTATACAGACAAACAAGTTGCGTTAAATATTTTCTCCTTTCCATCTTCCTTGGCTTGGTCGGGTCACCTCAGCTTCGCCTGGTGTCCTTCAGTGCACCCAGTACCATGCCATAGGGTGGCTTCAGACTCTTTTCTTTCAGTAGAGTTAGTAGATAAGTATTGAAACAGAAAGTAAGAAGAGGACCATAAAGAGACGTACAATCTTGGCAAGCTCATCCCTGATCCATCCGATCATTCACCTTCTCTGTTCCTGCATGCCTTTGTCTGAAAGCGCTGGGGATACTCACCCCAACAGAAGTGATTTTTCTTTCTCTAGACCCTTTACAATGTCTGTCGAGACTCTGCCATTTTAGAAACTTTTCTTCACTTAATTTTCATGACAGAGTGTATCCTGGTTTTCCTTCCTCTCTTCTCTAGTTGGTATTCTTCCATTTTCTCCCGGCAGTGATTTTAACTCTTCCCCACTCTCTGTGTCCACCATGTCCCCTTGCTTTTTACAGTCATCCTCCCAGACTCTGACTTCCATGAGAAGTTAGTGCCTAGTAGGCAGGAATTCTCTTAATCTCTTGCTTCTTCCCCCAAAACATTCATGAATACCCATGCCCTTGCACGTATATATATTATTGTGAAAACATACATATGTGATATGATTAATAAAGTATAAGTTTATTTCAAAATATTTTTAAATTCACAGCATCATTTCTCATTATACGTTCCTTTGGGTCTAGGCAGGGCTCAGAAATCTGCACTTTAAACTAGCACCTCAGGAGATTTTGATTCATGAAAACCTATTGACAGCCTACGGTGTGCCTTGTCTAGGAGGACAAAACAGCCAAAGACCTCCTCTCTCATGGTTCACACTGCAGTGAGGGAATTCCGAAGGAGGTGTTCCTAGGACACAGAGATATAGATGGGTTGGCACACCCTCACTACATGTAACCATACCAAGTCCTGCTCTCAGCAACTCTGCTTTTACCACTCCTTTCCTAAATCACTGCTTCAGCTTCCAGTCGTCTTCACTGTGGGTCCCAGAGTAATCTGTAATCCCCAGAAGTGAACCTACCACTCCTCCTCTGCACTAGACCCTTCATTGTCACCACATGGTGCTCAGGGGAAAGACAAATTCCTAAGTTTAGCCCCTGTTGGCCTCTGCAGCCTCTTCCTCCCAGGCCCTGCATTCCAGTAAGACCCATCCCTTTCCCCCAGATCCAGGATAGAGCCTTTATACCTATGGTTCTCTCTCCTTAAAACACCCTTCTCTTTTATTTTTCTGACTAATATTACTACACAAAAATGGGGTTCTCCTACCCAACGTGCATAAAAAAGCCAATTTATTACAGCATCAGATTTGAGAAAAGAAAACAGCTAGATCAATCTGCTAGGAGACAGGAAGCGTATACTCTTAGATCTATCTCCCTGATGCAGAGCTTGGAGAAAAATTTATGGGATGAAGAGCAAGGTGATCTGAAGAGTGGAGATAGATGATTAGAGGTAAGGAGAAGTGAGACAGTTGATGATCTGTACGAGCATCCTCAAGCTTCATAGCTCTTAATAGGACACATATTCACATAATTGTGGTGTTAGTATGATCTCAGGGTCAGGTTTCAGCCCTTTGATGTCAAAAAGGTCACTTATCAGGCATTTGTGCAGGCCCAGTTGATTGGTTGGTGGTCTCAACTGTCCTGAATTGGACAAGAGGTGACCCTTATTTCCTGATAAACAGCTCTTAATGACTCTGTTGATAAGATCAGGTCGGTTGAGCGGGTCCTAGAGGCCCTGAGTTTGAAAACTAACTCTCTAGTTTTCAAAAATTGACCCACACATTCCCTGCTCAGGAGCCCTCCTCTGAGTGTACAGCCATGGATTAGTCCCTTCCTACCACCTACCACCCCTTCTCTGTGAAGGTCCTTGCCGTCTCTGGACGCTGGTTATGTCAGTCACTCCAATCAGACTGGCAGCTCTCTGTAGGCAGGGATAGTGTAACTTATCTTTGAATCTCATGGACCTACACAACACCCCACCGTTGTAGGTATTCAAGAAACATTGTGTACACTGGAGGAAGACTTTTCTAGCCTCAGGAACACACAGTAAATGTGAACATCCATTTGCATTCCACTAGCTCAGAGCTCATTCTTGGCCTTGCTGATGCTTTTGTGATGGGAAGCTGTGACCCCCTGGGATGTGTTCCTGGAGCGAGAGTGTGCACCATGTCAGTCCCTAACAGTGATGGGGGGCTGTCAAGACTGATTAATGTTCATAGCTAATAAGATGGTTCTGCAAACCCAAAGTAAATGCAATTGTTTTAAAGAGGTAATATTTTTAGCTTGCAGAGTGGCTTTTTTTTTTTTTTTTTGCTGTATTTGTCTTGTTTTGGCAGATGCTTACTCAGAAATCTGGCAACATCGTCAACATGTAGTCTGTTGCCTCCAGTATCAAAGGTGGGTCTTTCTTCCTCTGGGGTCACAATGCACATGCTCACACACCTTCACCACCTAAGAGTTTTGGGAATGGCATAGCGGAGATGATAAAACGCACACATAACTTCAAAACTGCTTTTCTCAAATTAGTATTAAGTTCTTTAACTACCAGTTCTTTCAGGTGAGATGTGAACCAGTCATAAAATTAAATAAGAGTTTGTTTGCTTTGCTGTCCCTTTTATTCCTTCTAAGGGATATGGAAATGAAAATAAAACTGGGATAAGACAAAGTTTATTCATTTAATTAATCAAAAGGATGTATGGAACACCCAATATATGCCCCTGCTGAAAAATAATTCAGTCCAAAAAGGAGAGAGAGTCAGGCAAACACGTCTTCCACAGTGTGATAGTATCGTAACAGAGGTTTGTAGGAAGTGCTGTCACAATATGGGAAGAAACTCTGTCTGTGGTCTTGGGGAGTGCTTCACAAAGACAGGTGGTCTTGGTGCTAAGTGACAAGTCAGGGTGAAGGGCCAGGACTGCAGTGCAAAATGGAGATAAGGGCACAATAAGGCACACATGGATTTGCCAGTTTAAAATGCAATAGCTACTGCTGAGACAACATTCCTTCTCTTTGCAAGAATACACACGTGATGCCTGCATGAGAGAGGAATGCAAAGAAATGCCCAAGACTCATGGTCTTTTGAGTTTTGTCTTATTCATTGTGTTATTTTTGTCTGGCTTTGGGATCAAGGGTATGTTGGCCTCATAAAATGTGTTAGCAAGTGTACCTCTTCTTCAGGTTTTTGGAATAGTTTGAGAAGTATAGGTACTAAATCTTCTTTGAATGTTTGGTAGAATTCTGCAGAGAAGCCATCTGGTCCTGGACTTTTATTTTCTGGGAGGTTCTTGATTACTGTTTCAATATCTTTACTTGTGATTGATCTATTCAGGTTCTCTATTTGTTCTTGATTCAGTTCTGGGAGGTTGTATGAATATACGAATTTATCCATTTCTTCTAGATTGCCCAATTTCTTGGCATATAATTTTTCATAGTACTCTCTTATTATCCTTTGTATTTCTTGAGAATCTGTTGTAATCTCTCCTCTTTCATTTCTAATTTTATTTATTTGAGGTTTCTCTCCTTTTTTCTTAGTGAGTCTGGTTCAAGGTTTGTCAATTTTGTTTATGTTCTCAAAGAACCAGCTCTTAGTTTCAGTGATCCTTTCTACTGTCTTTTTGGTTTCAATATCATTTATTTTTGCTCAAATTTTTATTATGTCCCTCCTTCTGCTGACTTTGGGCTTTGTTTGTTCTTCTTTTTATGGTTCTGATAGGTGTGGTTTAAGACTCATTATTTGAGATTTTTCTTGTTTGTTGAGGTAGACCTGTGTTGCTATGAACTTCCCTCTTTGGACTGCTTTGGTTGCATCCCATATGAGTTGGTAGAGTGTATTTTCATTTTCATTTGTCTCCACATATTTTTTGATTTCTCCTTTAATTTCTTCAGTGATCCATTGGTTGTTCAGTAGCCTGAAGAAAGAAAGGAAGATTTTTAGAAGAAAAATGTATTAATTTCTATTTTATTTCTCTTTCCCAATATTCAAATATTTTTGTTCAAGTCTGCATTGGTCTGTATGTGGATAATAATTTAAAAAATTTACATCATTATAAATGAACACCAAAGGTAGGAAGAAGTTTAGCTTCAATGAAATTTATATTAAAAGAATTATAAAGGACTATTCAGAACTACATATTGGTCTGTTATGTAAAAGAAAAATTATCATCAGGTGTTTATACTTAATGGATGTCATCACTTGTAATTAAGTATTATTTTCTTAGTCAAACTAAAAAATCTTTATTCAAATAAACAATGATATTTGACATGAATATAACACACATATAGTTAACTAACTGGCATTATTGTCAGTTCGAGGGATATTTTTTAGATTAAGTATAGATTTCTTCACCAAATTACAGGATAACAGAAAAGAGAACATAAAATTTAGAAATAGTCTCTGGATAAATAAATATAAACGAATCATATAACAGGAAACAAAACAAAATAAAATAAAATTTTCAAGAAGAAGTTCAAGTAAATTCATGGATAATAAGTCTATAACACAGTACTAGGAAGAAGTTTTTCCTTGTTCTTTTAGTTTTAGGTTTTTGTTTGTTTTTTCATTTGTTGCTACCCCCAAAGACCAAATAGTATGATGCACATATAGATACTCAGTAAATGAGCAGTTACTCTTTTCTGTTAGAACCTCAATTCATATTAACAAGGAATTTTTTTAAATGGACAATGAAAGGATAACATTTTATTTATGAAGAATAATATTATGCAGCTGATGACGATGAGTTAAAATTGACAGCAAAGGATATTTTGACTAGCATTCTTCATAAGTCATTTATTGTGAGATTTGCCTCGGAGTTCTAGACCAGGTATTCCTCTACTGGATCACAGCTTGGTTTCTGACCTAGACCAAGTCACCTAATTTATCTTGAATGTTAGTTTTCTACTTTGTGAAATTAGGGAGTTAGGGCAAATGACTTGCATTTCTTTGAGTGTATCATACTCAAAACGCTGTAACTTCTTATCAAGAGAAGTAACAGAACACTGAAGCTTATGTCATGAAGTTCTTTATGCTGTCAGCAGGTGGGTCTCTATATGTATAGCTATGGACAAATGAATTGTAAATGAACACAATGGATTCTAACATTAACGAATGCCCCCTCAGAGTTAGTTCTCTCCAAGTTAACTATAAAGTAGAAAACATTATCAACAGTAAAAGCAAAGTAAAATTGGGACAAAAAGGTCAGTGTTCTCTCAAGTCATGTTAATTAAACCCAGTTGATGGATCATTGAAGAGCATATGACTGAAAGAAAAAGGAAAATATATTTCAGTCCTGTGGTAAGAGGAAGCTGGCTGTCACTAGAAACTATTCAAGATTTGGGAGAGGAAGAGTTCAGTTTAGGAAAATAACCATCACAGATGCACGGAAGGTTATTGGATGGAATTTAGGCTTAGGCTCATCCATTCTTTCACAAAGGAGGACCTGAGAGACTAAAATGAGTGGTTTCTGTCTGGGAGAGACATTTACTTGAAATTGTCTCTCTTGCCTGAAAAGCAGTGATAAAAACTGGCACTTGCTTAAAGGAGTGAAAAACAGGTAAGACTATTTTTCTTTCTGAAGAAAATGAAAATTACCCTGAAAGGGGCATGTGCCTAGACACACATAGTTGGAGGGATTAAATCTAGGGAAAGGAAGACACGGATATGGGGGGAGGTTTAAAGGAAAGAGGATCAGCCTGCTCATGGGAAGGCTAAAATCTAAAACAACACAGGTAGAAGGCTCATGGTACAGAAGCGACAAGAAGGGGACCCCACTATGCTGGTCACCTGAAGGAGGGGTCCTGTCCTCCCAGCGCATCACAGAAGACACCTCTAGGAGGGACAACTAAAAGGTGAAGTTCCAGTCTGCGGACGTCGGTCTGGGGAATGACAACTGGAATACTGGTTGCCGGCCTGCACCACCCGCCCGCAGAGCTGAGCCGAGCCCTCACCCAGCCTCTCCCGCCTGCGCCCGCCTGCAGAGAGGGCTGGCACCGGCGGTCTTGGCGCCCTGCAGCCGCCGGCCTGTCCTGGGCTATCTCTCCGGTCCCCCCTGGGCCTCTTCGCCTGTTCCCCAACCGCTGCCAGAGCCAAGGGTCTGTGGAGGCCGCGAGGTGAGCCCCCCGGAGCACAAAGGGAAACAGAACCATCGGGGGCCCCGTAGGCCTTGCCCGCCAGAGACCCAAAGGAGGGCGCGGCACTGGGGTTGTGTCTGTGTGTGTTTACCATTATTAGTTGTTGCTGGTGTGGGTTCTTCTTCTTTTAGTTCTTAAATCAACCAGAGGTTATTGGTACTGTGGACCGAGGTGTTAGACCCATCAGACCCTCTTGACTGGAGAATGTGACCACCTGCTCAAGGCCAGGCTGAGTCTGGGGCTTTTTTTTCAAGCAGGCACTGCCTGATGACGTTTAGGTCAACGCTGGACCACATATAGGAGGTGGCCCTGTAAGATTAGTACCATGTAGCCTAGGTGTGTAGTAGGCTATACCATCTAGGTTTGTGTAAGTACTGTAGGGATGCAAAAAGTTGTCCTCTACCCTTCCAGCTGGTTTCAAAATTAAATTGACGTGAGACAGATTAACAGGAGAAAAATGAAAGTTTAATAATGTATACATGGGAGAAACCCAGGAAAACAAGTAACTTGCCAAAATAACAGAATCCCTCACTTTAAATACCTTCCTGGCCTCAAGACAAAAGAAGACATTGGGGGTGGGGAGAGTCAGGGACTTCAAAGGGAAGGAAGACAAGTCACAGGTAAGTGAAAAGGAGCCAATGTTTGGAAAACAAGTGGCCACACAGAAACAGAAGAACAGACAGGGGAGCCCAACAAACAGGCTTTTCTAGGTTCCTCCCTGTCCACCACCTAGTTTATGTGATGCTAAGGTGAGACCTCCCTTCCTCAGACAGTTTTTTCTAATGTGATTTCTTTTAGGCATTTAAGGGGGATGTAACAAGAAAAACCTCTGTCTTTTTCTTTTTTTTTTCTAATAATCATCCTAAAATAATCCTCATGTTAAAAACACATTTTCAGGTCGCAGATTTGTTCCCATCCAGCACACTCTGATGTATACACAGGAAGGAAATTGACTGAGGAGGTTTTTCTTGGAACTATCCCCACCCTCAAACAATGCATGACTGTGCTTACCAGGCATCCGCTTGTTATCTCACCTTAGACTCATGTGCGATTTGTTGCCCTACAAGATTTATATCAGGAAGCCACTTTTCCTTTAGCCTCCCATCACGAAATTGACACCTGTGGATAGAGACAGAACAGGTACCTTACTTAGGCAAGTCAAACTTTATTTTCACTGAAAGGCTAAAACCCGTTTTTCCCACTCTGACTCTCTTATGGGGTCTCTGCCTGAAATTATTGCTGCTACAAAATGGTCTCATGAAATTCCAGTTTACTGTTTCTCTCTAAGCATAAAGGAATTAAACATTTCAATTCAGAAAATACCCGAGTGTCTGCCTTGGCCACGCAGGCAAGGGGACAGGAGATGCAAATATGAATTAAGTGCAATTTCTGCCATTCAGTAACTCAAAAACCAATGGATCAGAATATGCCTACCAAGAAATTAGGTAGTGTGATTAATGATATACTAATGATGTGGGCAAAGTGTCTGAATTGTGTAATATATTTTCCAGCATATTATGGTCTTTAGCATTATAATCCTATGGACAAGATTTTGCCTTTTTTTTTTTTTTAGAATTTCCAAAGAGGTCATTGTAGAATAAATGGGAAAATATCAGTGATGTAAGTGTGAGTCCTGAGGCCTACACCAAAAGTTGCTGTGCTAGATATGGAAATTTGGCCCTCACATCTACTTTAAAATCAAAACGTAGCAATATGATAACAGTACATACTTCTAATAAAAGTAATCAATTGAGTACCATAGCTTTTGTTATGGACTGTACAAACATCTCACTTTACCTGCGGAATAGAACGATATGTAGTATATATGTGTTTATACTCTCATTCCAAAAAGGATTTTAAGAAGCTTATTGAAATAAATTTAGCCTTAAAAAAAAACTGAGATGATCATAAATGTAGGGTACTGGAATCTAAATGACTAGGAAGTCTTTTTGTCAATATACAAAGAGCTTGCCATGATGTCCAGTAAACTCACATTTGGCTGGCTGTTCTCAAATTTGATTCTGCTTTCTCTAGCTGTGAGCACAAAGTAAGAAATATGGATAGTACTATGCCCACTAAAATATGAGAGATGGTAAGATCCTACAACTAGTATATTTCTGATTTCAAAGCCCTCATTCTTTCCATTATGCCAACTATCCAGAAATACAGTGTGAGGAGTCCTAACAGGACACAATCACTGGAACCCTTAGACACCCCAATTACCACAGTTACTTCTGAATTATGCAGGTAGGCTTTTGCTTGTGTCACATTTATTTCAAATGTTTGAATAGAGCTGTGGACAAGATGTTTTTCTATCAATTTTTTCTATCAAAAAATGACTACTAAAAAACGTTATTAAGAGATGGTTAAAATAAATAAGTTTAATTTATCTACATTTTAAATTACAAAATTTATGTTATATTAAGGAAATAGGTATTTTAAAAATCGGTCAGATAAGAGAGAAAGACATGTCCAGGGGAAGAGAGAAGTCCAAAGGAAAATAGACATAAGAAGACATGTATAGATAGAAGAAAGTGGACAGACACAGTATTAAAAAAGAGGTTAAGTGGCAATGGGGAGAGAGCTAAGGCCCATGTATCCTGTCTAGCCTGCTTCTGACCCCACATTACTCAAGCGTATGGTTTTTCCTCTTACACAGCCTCCATTAAAGTTGTACCATAATTCTGTCCTAGCCAGGGTCCTAGTTCTTCAAAACTTCCACTCTTAGTTTTTGTTCTACAGGAGCAGAACCTTTTTCTAAATTGTCTTGTTGATTCCTTATCAGTCTTTGCAGCATAATCATTAAGGATCTCATTAATTCTATAATTTGCTTCCTTTTTCTTAATGTATTCGAAAAACCTATTTTGGGTGTTAAAATCTCTTACTCTTCTGCCAAATATGCCTTTCTTGTTAACCATGCAAAATGTTTTTATTTTTGTTGTCATTTTGAGTATCTTGTATTTTTTTCCTCAGTTCACTCAATGTTTATTCTACATACGTTTATTAAGTGCCTACCACATGCTAGGTGTTATGCAGATCAAGGGTGAAACCAGATATAGTCCCTCCTCTCATGGAGCACACAGACTTCCAGTTCCACCCAAGATGGAATAGGCCCACTACAACCTCTTTTCCACTGCTCACAACCAAAAAATCTGGATAAAATGCAAAGAACAACTACCTGAGGACTCTGAGAAGTAAACAAAAGCAGGTGGATTGTGAAGGAGAGTCAAACCTACAGGAGTGGATTTCTCTTGCTCTTGCTTCTTTGACCTGAAGGCAGGCCCCAGTCATGCAACTATGCAAGGACAGCAGAGGAGGCCAAAACTAAAATAGAAAATCTGTTTTTATGGCCTCAAGAGCTGGGGAAATAGACCCTATAATCCACAGAGAGTGTGAGCAATCCTTTGGGTTGTTTTTTTCCTCTAGCAGGTTTTCCCAAAGGGCAGGCCATATATATGGCATTATGAGCAGCTAAAATGCATTAATAAAACTCATTTTCTGACTGGAGAAACCAGGAAAAGAGACCTTGAGAAATACAGAGTGTGTGCTGGGGGTTGGGTTGCATGGAATAAAGCGGAGAGAAAGCTGGGGAATGGAGTTCCTTAATTCTGTGTGTGAACACCACCAAGTGTCTTACATCACCTCCAGCTGTGCATGCATGAGACAGGCCCAAAGCAGCATAGCAATGGCTTTAGGAACTGAAATAAGATTTCAAACAAACCACTCTCTTAGTCACAGACTAACCCCTGAGTGCCTCACACATGGGACAGACCAAAGGTAGCTTAACAAAGCCTTTGGAAACAATTGAGGTTAGGACCAATGCCCACAGAAAATGAGAGAGTTTATGATCTGCAACTAAGCAAGTTGATTGCCTGCTAAAACAAACAAAAGATTTTTAAATATTCCTCAGAGGATTTTAACAAGATTGAGAGTCTATAAATTAAATGTCCAGGATTATCCAGAAATACTTGACATATGAAGAACCAGGAAATGAATGTCTTAAGGGAAAAGAAAATCGACAGATGCCAAACCAAGATGACATAGATGTTGGAATTATCAGACAAAGGTGTTAAAGCAGCAATTATAACTATATTTCATGTACTACAGATAAGCATAGTTGTAATCAATGGGGAGATACTCATTCACAGCAGACAAAGAGACACAGTAAAAGTGAAGCAAATAAGAATGATGTCAGCATCATGGTGGAGTGAGCTGTTCCATTAGTCCCCTTCCCCTAACTTACAACCAAATGGGCATTCATTAACCAACAGAAGATTCCCTACAAAGCACAACAGAACATCTGAGAGAACCACTCAGCTATACATCCGAAAATGGGGTACTGGGTCCCCAGGAAGCAGTGGAAGAATGAGAGCAGATCACCTCCCCCTCTGCAGTGGCAGTGATCTGGGTCATGGATCCTCAAGCAGCAACGAGCATTCTTTTGCTTTGGGCACTGCAGCCTGGAATTCAGAAATGCTCCATACCAAGTGATGTGGCTCAGACACCCTGTGCATGCCCCAACAAAGGCCAGCAGCCCAGGAAATCTTCCCGTGTGTGCAGAGAAGGCCCACACACGTGGAAAAACATGGCTCTCACCTCCCCATCCTCCTAGCCTACCAGCTTGGCCATTCCTGGCCAAGGCAGCAGTTCCACAACAGAGGACTTGTGCATGCATCTGTGACCCACCAAGGGGCTGTGGTCAGTGGGATAATGCAGATAAGCCCTATTGACACACCTTCTATCAGATGCAGCAGGTTCAGAAAACACAAGTCCTGCCTCCCCAGAGGTGGAAGGTGGAATCTGCGACCTGATACTACCACTATGCACCAGCAAAGGATCAGTTCATCAAACACCATGAAGAACTACATTAACACTCCACAGCAGAAGGAAAATGGCAAATCTCCCGAAACAAACCCTGAACTCACAGAAATTTACAATCTAAATGACAGAGAATTCAAAATATTTGTCATAAAGAGACTCAATGAGTTACAAGTAAACTCAGAAATAGAGTTCAATGAACGCAGGAATAAAATTAATGAATAGAAGGAATTCTTTTGCAAAAAGATTGAAAGTCTAAAAAAAATAATTCTTGAGATGAAGAACACAATGAGATAAAAAACAATGTAGAAACCTTAAAAACAGAGCTGATATTATGGAGGACAGAATTAGTAATTTACAGGACGGAGATTTAGAAATGCATCAGGTGGAGGAGGAGAGAGAACTAAGAGTTAATTAAATGAAGAAACTCTTTGAGAAACATCCTACTCAATTAGGAATTACAACATAAGGATTATAGGTATTCCAGAGGGAGAAGGGTGGGAGAAAGGAGCAGAAATCTTGCTCAAAGAAATAATAGCTGATAACTTCCCAAACCTTGGGAATGAATTGGACTTAGAAGTACTTGAAGCCAATAGAACTCCTAATTGCATCAATGCAAAAAGACCTTTTCCAAGGCATATAACAGTAAAAATGGCAAAAGTCAATGACAAAGGAAAAACATTAAGGGCAGCAGGGAAGAAGAGAACAATCTATAAATGAACTGCCATCAGGCTTTCAGTGGATTTCTCAGCAGAAAACTTACAGCCTAGGACAGATTGTACTTATATATTCAAAGTACTGAAAGACACAAGCTTTCAGCCAAGAATAGTCTATCCAGCAAAATTATCCTTCAGATACAATGGAGAAATAAAATCTTTCCCAGATAAACAAAAGCTGAAGGAGTTCATTGCCACTAGACTTCCATTGCAAGAAATGATAAAGGAAGCCCTCCTACCAGAAACAAAAAGGCAAAGATTTCCAAAGCCTTGTGCAAGGAGATAAATATGCAGACATAATCAGAAAATTGCAGCACTCTGTCAGAACAGGTTAGCAAACACAACATAAAAGATAAAGGGAAGAAAAGCTATAGTTATCAAAAATAACTATAAACATCATTTTAATCACAAAATCACAACACAAAACAGAATAATTTTTGACAACAATAACTTAGAAGGGGAAGAGGGAGGGATGGGATTCGCTTAGGTTAATGGAGATAAGAGGCTATCAGAAAATGGACTATCTCATCTACAAGATATTTATACAAACCTCATGGTAACCAGTAAAGAAAAATTCAGATCAGTAACACAAATTATAAATAAAGAGAAAACTATCACAGGAAACCAGCAAACTGAAATGGCAATCAGAAATACAAGGGAAGAGAAACAAGGGAAATATAGAATAACCGTAAAACAAGAGATAAGATGGTAGTCTTAGGCCCACATATATCAATAATCACTCTAAATGTAAATGGGTTGAATTCTCCAATAAAATGACATAGACTGGAGGATGGATTAAAAAACAAAACCTAGAAATATGCTGCCTCCAGGAAACACATCTCAGCTCTAAACATAAATACAGTCTCAGCGTGAAGAGATGGATGATGATACTCCAAACATATGGTAAGCAAAAGAAAGCAGCTGTTTCCATACTTATATTAGACAAAGCAGACTTCAAGATAAAAGAGGCAATGAGAAACAAAGAGGGGCAGTGTATAATGATAAAAGAGACGCTCCACCAAGATGACATAACACTGATGAATATATATGCAGCTAACACAGGAGCACCAACGTATATAAAACAACAATTAACAGACCCAAAGGGAGAAGTTAACAGCAACACAATAATAGTAGGAGAGCTCAACACCCCACTTAAATCAATGAATAGATCATTCAGACAGAAAACCAACAAGGAAATAGTGGGTTTAAATAAAACACTGGAGCAGATGAACCTAATAAATATATATGGAACATACCATCCAAAATCAGAGGATTATACGTTCTTCTCAAGTGCACATGGAACATTCTCAAAGATAGACCATATGTTGCGAAACAAGGCAAGCCTCAATAAATTTATGAAGATGGAAATCAAGTCAAGCATCTTTTCCAACCACAATGCTATGAAACTAAAAATCAACTATAGGAAATAGCTGGGAAAGTCACAAATATGTGGAGACTAAATAACATGCTACAGAACAACCATTGGATCAATGAGGAAATCAAAAGAGAAATCAAAACATACCTGGAGACAAGTGAAGGTGAGAAAACATCATACCAACTCTTATGGGATGCAACAAAAGTGGTTCTAAGGGGGAAAATCACAGCAATACAAGCCCACCTCAACAAACAAGAACAATCTCAAATAAGTAATCTTAAACTACACCTAACGGAACCAGAAAAAGAAGAACAAAGCCCAAAGTCAACAGAAGGAGGGAAATAATAAAAATTAGAACAGAAATAAATGAAATAGAGACTAAAAAAATGGTAGAAAGGATCAATGAAACTAAGTGCTGATTCTTTGAGAAGATAAAAAAATTGACACATATTTAACCAGCCTCACTAAAGAAAAGGAGAGAAGACTCAAATAAATAAAATTAGAAATGGAAGAGGAGAGATTACAATAGATTCTGCAGAAATACAAAGGATTATAAGAGAATACTATGAAAAATTTTATGCCAACAAATTGGACAATCTAGAAGAAATGGATAAATTCTTAGACTTATACAACCTCTCGGGACTGAATCAAGAAGAAATAGAGAACCTGAAAAGACCAATCACAAGAAAAGAGATTGAAAGAGTAATGAAAAACCTTCCAGAAAACAAAAGTCCAGGACCAGATGGCTTCTCTGCAGAATTCCACCTAACATTCAAAGAAGATATAATACCTATCCTTCTCAAACTATTCCAAAAGACTTAAGAAGATGGAATGCTTTCTAACTCATTTTATGAGGCCAACATCACTCTGATCCCAAAACCAGACAAGGACTACACAAAAAAGGAAAATTACAAGGCAATACCACTGATGAATATAGATGTAAAAATTCTCAATAAAATATTGGTGAACTGAATACAGCAATACATTAAAAAGATCTTCACACAATGATCAAGTGGGATTTATGCCAGGGACACAGGGATGGTTCAACACCTGCAAATCAATCAATGTGATGTACCACATTAACAAAACGAGGAATAAAATTCACATGATCATCTCAATAGATACAGAAAAACATTTGACAAGATCCAACATCCATTTATGATTAAAAAAACTCTCAATAAAATGGGTACCGAAGGACAGTACCTTAGCATAATAAAGGCCATATATGACAAACCCACAGCCAACATCATACTCAATGTGGAAAACCTGAAAGCTGTCCCTCTGAGAACAGGAACAAGACAAGGATGTCCACTATTGCCGCTCCAATTCAACATGATACTGGAGGTTTGGCCAGAGAAATTACGCAACAAAGAAAAATAAAAGGTACCAAAATTGACAAGGAGAAGTGAAACTCTTGCTGTTTGTGGATGACATGATCCTACATATAGAAAACCATAAATAATCCACCGTAATGCTATTATAAATAATCAACAACTACAGCAAAGTTGCAGGATAGAAAATCAACTTACAAAAATCAGTTGCATTTCTATATACTAATAACGAACGAACAGAAAGAGAACTCAGGCATACAATCCCATTTACAATTGCAACAGCAAAACATAAAATGTCTAGGAATAAATTTAACCAAGGAGATGAAAAACCCATACACTGAAAACTATAAGACATTTTTGAATGAAATCAAAGGTGATATGCAAGAAATGAAATGATAGTCCATGCTCATAGATTGGAAGAATAAAGGCAAAGTGTCCATATTACCTAAAGCAATCTACAGATTCAATGCAATCCCAAGCAGAATCCCAATAACATCTCCATGCAAATAGAACAAAGAACCCTAAAATTTATATGGAACAACAAAGGACTCTGAATAGGCAAAGCAACCCTGAGAAAAAAGAACAAAGCTGGAGGTATCACAATCCCTGACTTCAAAATATACGACACAGCTATAATAATCAAAACAGCATGATACTGGCACAAAAACTGACACACAGACCAATGGAATAGAATTGAAAGCCAAGAAATAAAACCACACATCTAGGAATAGCTTATCTTTGACAAAGGACCCAAGAACGTACAAAGGAGAAAGGAAAGTCTCCTCAATAAATGCTGTTGGGAAAATTATAAAGCCACATGTAAGAGAATGAAAGTAGACCCTTATCTTAGAGCATACACAAAAATAAACACAAAATGGATTAAAGACTTGAATGTAAGACTTGAAACCATAAAATTCCAAGAAGAAAATATACACAGTACACTCTTTGAAATCGTTCTTAGCAGCATCCTTTCAAATACCATGTCTACTCAGGCATGGGAAACGAAAAGATAATAAATAAACAAATGAGACTGCATCAAACTAAAAAGCTTCTGCAAGGCAAAGGAAACTATGAACAAAACGGAAAAACAATCCACCACTTGGGAGACAATATTTGCAAATCATATGTCTGACCAGGGATTATTCTCCAAGATATACAAAGAACACATACAACTCAACAACCAAAAAGCAAACAACCTGATCAGAAAATGGGCAGAGGATATGAACAGACATTTTTCCAAAGAAGATATACAGATGGCCAACAGGCACAAGAAAAGACGTTCAACATCACTAATTCTTAGGCAAATGCAAATCAAAACTACAATGAGATATCACTACACAACTGTCAGAATGGCTATAATTACTAAGACAAAAATCAACAAATGTTGGAAAGGATGTGGAGAAAAGGGAACCCTCATACAGTGCTGGTGGGGATGCAAACTAGTACAGCCACTATAGAAACAGTATCGAGATTTCTCAAAAAATTAAAAAATAGAAATACCATATGATAAAGATATCCCACTACTGGGTATTTATCAAAAGACAAAATCGTCCCATTTGCAACAACATGGATGGGCCTGGAGCGTATTATGTTAAGTGAAATAAGCCAGAAAGAGAAAGACAAACACTGTATGATCTCACTCATATGTGGAATATAAACCAACACATGGACAGAGAAAACTGGACTGTGGTTACCAGGGGCAGTGGGGGTGGGGGGTGGGCACAAGGGGTGAAGGGAGTCATATATATGGTGATGGACAAAAAAAAATGTACAACCCAAAATTTCACAATGTTAGAAACCATTAAAACATCAATAAAAAAAAGAGAAAAAAACAAAGAACTCTAAATCAACAATTCAAAGAGACTTAAGCACTTTCTCTGCACGTTCACTGCAGCATTGTTCACAGTAGCCAAGACGTGGAAGCAACTCAAGAGCTCATTAATGGATGAATGCATAAAGAAGATGTGGTATATATATATACAATGGAATACTACTCAGCCCTAACAAAAACAAAATCGTCCCATTTGCAAAAACATGGGTGGACCTTGTAGGTATTATATTAAGCAAAAATAAGCCAGACAGAGAAAGAGAAATACCACATGATTTCACTCATATTTGGCAGATAAACAAACATATGGATAAAGAGAATAGATTACTGGGTACCAGAGGGGAAGGGGGTGGGGGTCTGCGAAAAAGAGGTAAAGGGGCACATGTATACGGTGTTGGATAAAAATTAGACTATTGGTGGTGAACATGATGCAGTCTTTACAGAAATTGATAAATAACAATGTACACCAGAAATTTTACATGTTGTAAACCATTATTACCTCACTAAAATAACTTTAAAAAATCTGTAAATAACTTATACAATATGGAAATGGTTAAGTATATTAGAAAACAATCTGAATGAATTTTATGTAGCTACTAAAATAACTGTGATTAGAACATGAGATGTGTATTATAAAATTTTGAGTAAAAAGAATGTTTACCATGAAAAAAGGAACCACTGTCATAATTCAACACGTCATGATATTTTTGATGTTTTCAGAAAAGTAGAACACCTTGACTTCCTGTAAATGGTTTTGTAAAACTTTCTGCCTGTGAGGAAACTTCTTCCAGCCCCCTTTACCATTAGCTCCCATATTCTTGGGATATGATTCATTGTGATTAATATTAGAATATTTTCATTGTATTTATGCCAAGACAGAATAAACACTTAGCTGAGGAAATTCTGTGACTTTTAGTTCCAGAATCTTTATGCGTTTCCCAACTATACTCCAAAGCCCTCGTTTACTTTTCTGTTATTTTTGCCAAGATGTTTTTCAATAATGACAGCATGGAAAATATGCTCGTCCATCCCAGTGAGTTTCCAGAAGTACAAGTTCAGAAATAACTGCTACATTGTAGATATTCATATGAGTGTTTTGTGTAAACCAAAACTTGGCAATAACATTAAGTGCTAAGTATAATCTATTAAACAGATGCATTTGTTTGGGTCTATGAAAGCTCCATGAATCTCAAGATTTTCGGTTTGTTTCATGTTCATATAACCACTTTCTTTCTCAGAGAGTTGAGCAAACATGCAATAAGAAATTTATTGCAGAGGTCTATTTCAACATGATCCAAATTACCCCTTAAACCCTGCTGCTCCTTTGTAGACTTCCATGTGTTCTTCCTTGTGGTTTCTAGGTGATGACATATCAAGCTGTATGCTTAAAGAAACCCGATGCTTCGTACTGAGGATATTTAGAATTATTTGTCAGGGACTTTATAATAGCTATACAAAAATTTCTTATGCGTGAATGAGTCTGATTGATGAATGATATTAATGTTTGAAATGTGTACTTTCTCACGTAAGAATAAAACATCCTTTGTGTTTAAATTTAAGTATATAAAAAAAGCAACTAAAAATTTTGTACTAAAAAATACAGTAAATAAAAAATTCACTACACAGACTCAATAGCAGAATAAAAATGAATGAGGAAAGAATTCATATAATTGGTTATAGATAAAAATTGTCCAATCTGAAGAACAGTGTGAATAACGGATTGAAAAATGGACGGCTCCTCAAGGCCCTGTGGGACACTATTATGGAGTCTACAGTCTAATGAGGCAAACACATTAAACACTCTGATGAATACATAATCACCAACTGGGATCAACGTTCTGAAGCAAATGATCAAGGTACCATAAGGGCACATAAAAACGGGGCCTGACCTAACCTGCGGGCAGAGGTGGTGTTATAAATATTTCTCTGAGGACATGATCCTTGAGCTGAGAAATAGAAAAGCATTAACCAAATGAAGGGGAGATTGGTGGTGAAAAGAGTTTTAATTAGAGGAGAAAAACAAGTGTTAAGGCCATGCAAAAGGAACCGGGCAATTTCAAGCAACTGGAAGAAAGAATGGATAGGAATAAAAAGATAGATGAAGAATGGTATGATGTTAGGCTAGAGAAGGAACCAGGGACCACATTGTGCAGGATTATGTAGGTCATTGCAATGGACTGAATGTTTATGTCCTCCAGAAAGTCATATGTTGAAATCTTAACTCTCAATTTGATGGTATTAGGAGGTGAGAACTTTGGGAGGTAATTAGGTCATGAGGGTAGAATCTATATAAAGAGATTAGTGCCCTTATAGAAGGGACCCCATAGAAATCTCTGGCTCTCTTTTTGCCACGTGAGGACACAAGAAGTCAGCAGCCTACAACTTGCAAGAGGGCTTTCACCAGAACCCAGCTATATTAAGACCCTGACCTTGGATGTCCAGCCTCCAGAACTGTGAGGAATAAATTTCTCTTATTTATAAGCCACCCAGTCCACGGTACTTTGGTAGAGTCTAACTAAGACAGTCATGTTAAACATTTTTGTATTTATCCTGGAGCTAGTGAGGAGTATTGGGAAACTCAACTAGTGATCTGGTAGAGGCAGGATCCCCAACTTTTCTAGAAAGGAAACTGGGAAGGAATAAGAGGAAAGATAGAGGGGAAATGAGAGACTAGTTTAACGAGAGCCAAAGGTACAAAGTTTCATCATGTCATATGGTCACTTGTAGATTATTTATGACCTTAGCTAGATTTATTCTGTGGAGTGAAAGGAGAACATTGAGAATGAGTGATTTGTGGGGAAAAGGAGACTGTGTTGAGAATCAGCACCTCTCCAAAACGTATATTGGTAAAGGGAAGAGGACAGATGGGGCAGAAACTGAAAGGGGATGTGGGTTTCTGGGAAACCTTTATTAAGATGAGCTCATTTAAAAGTCCTTGGAAAGGATCTCGTTGAAAAGAAGTGGGACAGGATTGTTAGTTGAGAATACAGGAAGTAATATAATCCAAAATGCAAGTGGTCTGATTGCCTCAGATAGGAGGAAGGACACTTCCTTTAAGGTAAGAACAGAGAGAAGGAGAGGAAGATAGATTTGTAACTGGAAGTCGGAGGTAAGGTTGTCTACTGAGAATGAAGGGGACTATGTGGAGGATCCATGGTTTGAGAAGAGTGGAAAAGATTTGGAATAGTCACTAGGGAAAGAAAGTTGACAGAGAATGTGTAAGTTAGGATTGGTACATTTTAAAGGCTTTTAGTTATGAATTTATAGTGATGCCAGGTTAGTCTAGCATAGCTTTCTATAGCAGTATTCAGCTGCTCAATTAAGTGAATGGTGAAATGGGGTAATAGATTGGTGCAGGATTGAGATTTTTCTAGAAAGGTGCAGAAACAAAACAACAATAAACATATTTCAAGGGAGTTTAGGATATTAGTGATTTTGGGAGGGATGATGGATCACAGTGAATACAAAAGGAAGTGATGTAAGGAAAGGGCTAAAGGCCTCATGGCACTGTACATCCTGACGAGATTGAAGAATAATTGCGGGAGACGAAGTGAACGTAATTGAACAAGCAAACTGAAAGAAGATGAGGTAG
Organism: Diceros bicornis minor; assembly: GCF_020826845.1. Lineage (NCBI taxonomy): Eukaryota > Metazoa > Chordata > Mammalia > Perissodactyla > Rhinocerotidae > Diceros > Diceros bicornis. Next base: position 323,032 of record NW_026690901.1, on the reverse strand, counting down.
TATTCAGAGAGGTGGATGTTTCAATTTTCGATTATTGATAATAGAAAATGTCAGAGGATGGAAGGATCAGCATGGCCGTTCCTTTATGGAAGGGAAGCAAAGAACTGAGGAGCCAAGTAGTGGATGAATTATCGACGTGTATAGTTAAGACTCACAGGGATTACAAATTTTGTGGTCAGGTAGTCATATCTTTGGTGAATAATGGAAAAGGACCGAGATGAGGTCAGTATATAACAGTGACTAGAAGAGGGAGAAGGTGACATTGCCAAATTATACAAGCTTCAAATAAGCAAAATTTTAAAAACGAGTGTTTAGAAATAGCAGTGGGATGTCAGAAGGAGTGTAAATGAATCAACAGCAATTATGTAGGTGGACTGTGGGGGAAAGAGTGGTTTCAGATAGGACACAGAATTTGAGAGAATGCTCTGAGAAGAAGTTGAGAGTTTGTAATTGTCTATCAGAAGTTCCAGAGTTCTCAGTGAAAGGGGTTGGATTGGAGGCTATGAAATGATGGCGAGAGCTCTTAACACCTTTATAAATGATTTCCAATGACCTACTTCTAAATAATTTTAACGTTCTATGACTAACTCATTATTTATACTCTATTTTCAAGTTGTCCCTAAGGTCCTTAATTTAATTTAATTTTATTTTTTTGTTTGTTTATTGCAGTAACATTGGTTTAT